>NC_083437.1:33865752-34170960 GCF_020745735.1 Hemiscyllium ocellatum | reverse complement strand
TAACTATTTAGAGCAGTGAGATGGAGTAGCACCAGAGACTTTGAGTTGAGGAAAGCTGTCTAGTAGTAACCTTTGGATTAGTCCAGCTGCAGTTTGTAATAGAGTGCACTCAGACATCCAGGAGCTTGCAAACAAAAAGCAAATCACATCATCTATCTGTGTATGAAAGAGACAAAAATGCAAAGGCACTGAAAGAAATCAACTAGGCGAAAGTGAGGATTGCAGATGCTGGAGATCAGAGTCAAGATTAGAGTGGTGCTGGAAAAGCACAGCAGGTCAGGCAGCATCTGAGGAGCAGGAAAATCAACATTCCTGATAAAGGGCTTTTGCCAGAAATGTTGATTTTCCTGCTCCTCGGATGCTGCCAGACCTGCTGTGCTTTTTCAGCACCACTCTAATCTTGACTTTGAAAGAAATCATTGTAACACAAGAAAAGACAGTTATTGAATCCAAGAAGAACCATCGCTCTGTAGAAAATATTGTGTTGCCATCACTTAAAAATAGTCAAAATCACATGACACCAGGTTTATTTAAAATTCCAAGTTTTTGGAGCATTTCTCCTTTATCAGGTGAAGTCATACTTCCCTTTACAAAGGAGCAGAGCTTCGAAAGCTTGTGATTTCAACTAAACCTGTTCTACTGTAATCTGGTGTTGTGTGACTTCTGATTTTGTCCACCCCAGTCCAAAACTGGCACCTCCACATCATGGCTACCTTAAAAAAAGTAGTCAAAAGAACTGTGAGAAACAACTCATTCCACCCTTGTGGTCTTTTGAACTACAGAGCTTGTTTTTCCCTGTCTGTATTTTTTCACACAATACTTGTAACACCATCAATTTTTTTGTCAATCTGATTTGTGCATGAATATGTGCTTGTTTGGTGTTTTTAACAGGATTTGGCTTAAGTTGCAGCAAAATGATGAGTAATCATTTTTCTTTGTCATTTGTTAAAGAATATTTGTTGACAATAAATGGTTATTTTCCTGTTCACGATGTACCTGATGTGAATTACTGTTGTCCTGAACAATACTTCATCAGGAAACTTGATTATCTTGTTGAGTTAAATGGGCAGTTACACATTTGTAATTGTGTAAAATAGTGAGTATTCATTATTTGTTGCAGTTGTTATGACATGGGTAAACTCTCCAGCTTAATTTAAACCAGCAACCCATGCTGTAATCTTTGAAAATCCAAGAGGCCAAGAACTATTCAAAATAAAAATTAACAATTTTATTTCTTAATGCATAACAGAAAATAATTAACTAACAACTATTTACAACTCCTTCCTCTAACCTATCTTTTACTTTCCCTTTACCATACTAGTCCAATAAAACTCATCTCCCCCATTAAGATTTACTGAAAAAAATCGAATTTCAAAACCAGCCAGCTGTCGAATCTTCTCTTTGCAAATTTGCTCTCCAGGTCAGTGTTGGTGTTTTTCTCTGTGCAAACTCTTTCTCTAGACAGATACCTCTCAGAGAGTTCTGACATTGCAGTCTACATCTGTTGGTCTCGTGGCAGTTCTCCTGTCAACTGTTCAATTGTTTTATACCTCTAAAGCATCAGATTGTGTGATTGGCATTTAAGATTGTCAATATACTAAGTTCAAACTTGACTGGAATTTGGTATTTTTTGGGGGTATAATTTAAACTGATTGGTCTAATTTGAATCTTTTTTTGTCTCCAGGCAACTAGCAACACTGACTGCTGGACCACATGCTACATTGTATCTTGTTGGAGAACACTTGGTGCTGTCAGGTACTTTTGCTAGCTTTTAACTTTCTTCATCTTCATAACACCTCCTCCTTTAAGCAAAAAAGAACCATCATAATGAAAAGATGGCTTCATTTTTTCTTCCATTTTTTAAACACATCACACAGATAACTTCATTTTAACCTCTTCCCATAAAACTACATATATAACACAAAATAAATACAAATCTCATCTAAACTTTACCAGTTAAATCCGCGATAACAACATCTGCAATTATATTCTTCTGGCCCTCAACATGTACGATTTTTAAATTTAAAATCTGTAACATAAGATTCCAATGAAATAGTCTCATATTCATGTCTTTAGAGCATTCTAAGAATTGTGATCTGTGTACACAACCGACTCCTACACATTGTTCGTGACATACACATTATAATGTTGTAAGGTCAGTACCAAACTCAATAGTTCTTTTTCAATCGTGGAGCATGTCCTCTGGTGGATGTTGATCTTCTTTGAAATGTAACCAACTGACAGTTCAATTCCATCCTCATTTTCCTGAAGGAGTACAGCTCCAACTCCTATGTCACTAGCATCGATGGTGACTTTAAAAGGTTTTGAAAAGTTTGGTGGAGCTAAAACTGTTTTGGTGGTTAATATTGATTTCAAATGGTCAAATGCCTCCTGGCATCATTCTGTCCACCGAAACTTTGTTCTTCTTCTGCAAATCGGTTAGCGGTGCCACTACACTGCTGACATTTGGAACAAACTTCCAATAGAATCCGCTGAGTCCTAAGAATCGAAGCACCTCTTTCTTCAAGGTTGGTCATGGAAATTCCTCGATGGCCTTCATCTTTGTATTCCCTGGGGTCAACCATCCATGACCAATGTTATGTCCCAAAAACATCACCTTTGCTTTCACGAATTCAGTTTCCTTTAAGTTTATCCCCAGTTTTGCTTCTCGTAGTCACTCAAAGAGCTCTGCCAACTGTACCACGTAATTTTTCCAGGACTTACTAATGATCACAACATCATCCAAATAGACTGTACAGTTTCTTAAGAGTCACACTCTGTTCATGAGTCTTTGGAATGTGGCGAGTACATTCTTCATTCCAAAGGGCATCAATTTTAACCGATATAGCCCATTTTGGGTTACAAATGCAGAAATTTATTTTGCCGTCTCTGATAAAAGTACCTGCAAGTAAGCACGCATTAAGTCCAACTTGGTGTTGGAACTGGCTTGTTTGACTTTCTTGATACAGTCCTCCAATCTAGGAATTGAATGTGAGTCCGATTTTGTAAAGGCGTTGACCTTCTGATAATCCATGCAGAATTGTTGAGCAGCGTCCAGTTTGGGAACTAAGATGACCAGCGAATTCCAGTCGCTCTGGCTTGGTTCGATGGTGTTATCGTCAAGCATGGCCTCCACCTCCATCTGAACCTGTCTGGCTTTGAAAGGATTAAGTTGATAGTTTTATCGGAGCAGTATTCCCTAAGTCTACTTCATGTACAATAGCATTATTCCTCCCCATCTGATTCTTATATATGTCCTTATACATATCCATTTCTGCGATTGTAACCCAAAATGGGCTATATCAGTTAAAAGTGATGCCCTTTGGAATGAAGAACGCAGCTGCCACTTTCCAAAGACTTATGAACAGAGTTGTGCCTGGGTTAACAAACTGTGCAGTCCATTTGGACTATGTCGTGATCTTTAGAAAATCCTGGAAAAACCACATGGTACAGTTGGCACAGCTCTTTGAATGACTACGCAAAGCAAATCTTTCAACTGCAGGTAGCTTATTAACCTATCCCACTCCTGAGGAACTTCTTCATTTTTTAATCTATTTTGAGGCACCGCAAAAGCCACATCATCTGGATTCGATTCCTCATTCTACAGGGCAGTAACTAACACCTGTTTCTCCAGTTCTTTCTCTCTAGTATAATATGGTATCAACATGTTCACATGACATACCATGTGCCTTTTATTTCTATCTGGCATTTTTACTAGATAGTTCACCTGACTCAACTTTATCTCAATTTGATAGGGATCCTTAAACCTGGCTTTGAAAGGATCTCCTACCACTGGTAACAGTGCTACCATGTCATCCCCTCGGGAGAATGTCCAAGTCTCAGAGCTTTACCTGCCACCTGCTTCATCTTACACTGTGCTCTCTTTAGCTGCTGGTTAGCTAACTCACCGACTCGATTTAATCTCTCCCTCACCTCCGAAACATAATCTAAGTGTGAGATCTCTGACTTTGGTCCTGTCAATTTTTCTTCAATGAATTTCAAAGGGCCTCTCACTTCATACCCAAATATTAACTCGGAGGGAATGAACTGAGTAGATTTGTTTGGGGCATCTCTAATGGCAATTTAACCCAATCATTCGGGTAGTCCTGACAGTAGGTTTTAACATGGTCTTCAAAGTCTAATGCCACCTTTCTAAAGCTCCCTGGGATTCAGGATGATACACTCTGGATTTAAAGTGCTGTATACCAAAGCTATCCATAACCTCCTTAAACAGCCTAGCAGTAACATTTGATCCTTGGTCCGACTGAATCTCTCTTAGTAGCCGAAACCGTGTGATAAAAAACTGCTAGCTTCTCTACCACCTTTTTGCCTTGATACACCGTAATGGAATTGCTTGTGGAAATCTGGTAGGCACATCATTCTGGTTAACAAGAACTGGTTCCCACTTTTAGTTCTCGGGAGGGGACCTACACAATCAATTATAACCCGTGTGAAAGGTTCTTCAAATGCAGGAATCAGCAACAAAAGTACTGGTTTTATTACTGCCTGTGGCTGACCTACCATTTAGCATGCATGATACGTGTGGCAAAAGTTAACCACATCCTTCAGCATTCCATGCCAATAAAAATGTTTTTGTATCTTAGTCTGAGTCTTTTGTACCCCTAGGTGACCTCCTACAGGTAGTTCAGGTGCTACCCGTAACACCTCCTGTCCATATGCTACCGGCAACACAATCTGGTGCACTTCCGTCCATTTCTCCTCTGCACTAACCTACCATGGTCTCCATTTCTGTCTTAGGATTATATCGTTGAGATAATAACCCTCCAGAATATTCTCTGCCTCCTTTTCAGAGTACGCATGCACATATATATCGTTTATCGTCTTGTCTTGCTGTTGCAAGTCTCTTAGCCTTTCAAGGCTAACCACCTCTGTCTGACCCTCTGCCTGTTCAGGTTTTTTCTGAACCATTATGTCAAACAGGGTATCTGCTAACTGAACCTCAACTCCTTCATCTTTCTCTTTACTTTTCACTTTGTGCTCTGACTTATGACAGTGGGATCTGGTTACCACATAGTTTAGGAAAATACCAGGATATTTCGGTTTTAACTCCTCAATTTCTTGGTCTTCCTTGGGTTTCTTCTCCACAACAAGGGGTGTCATTCCCACCTTGAATCCTGCCATATCATTTCCAAAAACAAACTGAATTCCCGGAACTGACACTCTGTCAATCACTCCCAATGTTACTTCCACAGTCTTGAGTTGGCGTTCCAACCTGACCTTACATCGGGCAACGCTAAATTTCTGTCCATCTATCCCACAAATTATTACACTCTCGGGTAACAGATCAGAAAGGGTGCATAGTCGCTCGTCCCTTACTATCAGCGACTGGTTAGATCCTGTATCTCTCAAAATTATAACTCCTTGTCCTTCTCCCCCTGTTCTTTCTGAGTAAACTTTACCCTCAGAGGCAAATTCTTTGTAGAGATCAGGTACTAACTCCATACCCAGCCCCTGCTTCGGCTGTGCACTCTCCTGCAGCTCCTCGGCTCTTCTTGGGGTCTCCTTTACTACTTTCACTAATGCTTCTGGCTTAACTTTTTTTACCATACCTTTTCCTACAGTGCCTTTCTTTAACAACCAGCACTGTGACTTTACGTGTCCCACTTTACCACAGTGAGGCCTTTCACCTCCTTTCCAACCTCTTGGACTTCTTTTTTATCCTGTGGTAAATTCTTATCAGTGCTCTCTACTCTTGGTTTCCTAGTTAGGATCTCCCCTTCTCCCAACTTCTATCCCTCACAGGAAGAAATTCTGGCCAGAAGATTGTCTTATACGCCAACATTTGCTCATCTGCTAATTCTTCTGCCCTTCTCACTTCCTGAACTTACTGTTCCTCCATGTGAATTCTTACCATCTCTGGAAGTGAGTTTTTAAACTCCTCCAGCAGAATAGTCTCTAGTAGAGCCTCAAAGGTCATATCTATTTTCAAAGCACGCACCCATCTATCAAAATGACTATGTTTAATTCTTTTGAACTCAGCATAAGTCTGACCTGGTTCCTTCTTTGAGTTTCTGAGCTGTCTATAGGCTTCTGGTACCAATTCATAAGCACTTAAAATAATCTGTTTCACCTCTTGATAATCTCTTGACTCCCTCATCTGACAGCGCTGCAAATGGCTCACTTGCTCTGCTGACCTGTTTAGTCTGAACCAGCATCACCCATAAACTCTTGGACCACTTCATCTGCCGAGCTAACTTTTCAAATGAAATAAATAAGGCTTCAAAATGTTTCTCATCAAAATGTGGCAGAGTTTTGACATATTTCTATATACCATTACCCTCTCTCCATCCTGTTAACTTGATTTTGCTGACTAAGTTGCAACGTCTCAAGATTAGATTAGATTCCCTACAGTGTGGAAACAGGCCCTTCGGCCCAACCAGTCCACACCAACCCTCCAAAGAGTAACCCATCCAGACCCATTTCTCTCTGACTAATGGTCCGAATACTATGGGCAATTTAGCATGGCCAATTCACCTAACCTGCACATCTGTGGGACGCTGGGAGGAAACTGGAGCACCCAGAGGAAATCCACACAGACACAGGGAGAATTTGCAAACTCCACACAGACAGTCGCCCGAGGCTGGAATCAAACCTGGGACCCTGTGCTGTGAGGCAGCAATACTAACCACTGAGCCACCATGCCGCCTCTCTCCCTTTTTGTCTCTCCCTTTCTTCTCTCTCTCTTTGTTTAGCTAAGAACCTTCTCTCTCTCTCTCTCTCTTTTTCCTCTCTCTCTCCTCTCTTTTTCTCCTCTCTCTTTCCTCTCTCTCTCCCTTTGTTTATCTTCTAACTCCATTATCCTCAATTGTACTTAAATTTTTTCGACCTTTACTGCACTTGTCTGTTTCTCTGACACACCTAAGTGTTTAAGTAACTCCCTTACAATTTCAGCTTTACTTTTGTCCTTGGTTAAACCCAAATCTAACTTCGCTAATTCTAAAAGTGTGGCCTTTTTCCTTCCTTCTAAACTTTCTTGGCAAATTTGAGAATCAACTTCAAATCCCAGAACCACTTTAACAAGTTTAAGAGTCATTTCTTTCACTTTTAAATTAGTCAACCACAAGTTCCTGAAAGTAAAAAAATTGTCTCAAGTACTTTTTACTTAAAGATCTAGGACACTCACCTGCGAGTGTTTAAATCTGATGAGACTTTTCATACTCCCAAATTTATTCAAATCTGTCTAAACCAGTTCAAATCCCAAATCCAAAATCCAAACTGCGGACAAAAGCCCCCAAAACCATTCAATCTTATTGACGAGGCCCCAAACTGTTATGACACGAGTTAAACCCTCCTAATTGAAACCAGCAACACAGAAAAGATTTATCCAGTGCAGTAATCTGTGAAAATCCAAGAGGCCACGATTTATTCAAAGTAAAAATTAACAACTTCATTTCTTAAACTATAACAGAGAATAATTAACTAACAATTATTTACAACTCCTTCCTCTAACCTATCTTTTATTTTCTCATTATCATACTAGTCCAGTAAGACTCGTCTCCTCCACTAAGATTTCCTGAAAAATTCCAATTTCAAAACCAGCCAGCTATTGAATCTTCTCTTTACAGATTTGCTCTCCAGGTCAGTATTGATGTTTTTCTCTGTGCAAACTCCTTCTTCAGACAGATACCTCTCAGAGACTTCTGACATAGCAGTCTACATCTGTTGGTCTCATGGCAGTTCTCCTGCCAACTGTTCAATTTTCCCCGATCTTATACCCCCAAATGATTGGATTGTGTCACTGACTTCTAAGATGCTCAATATACTAAATTCAAACTTTATTGGAATTTAGTATTTTTGGGAGTATAATTTAAACTGATTGGCCTAATTTGAATCTGTTTTTGTCTCCAGGCAACCATCATCACTAACTGCTGAACCACATTGTGTCCTGTTGAGAACACTTGGTGCTGTCAGGTAGTCCTGCTAGCTTTTAACTTTCTTAAAGGTAAAGTACATCCACATCGTCATAACACAGTCACCTCACATGACTCATGACAGCAGATTCTGTCCATTTGAACAGGCTGGTAAAGAGGAAGAAGCATCTAAAACCACAGTAAGTAACTTTCTTGCGATGGTAAAATGAGTAGGACTTCCCAGACTCTAAAGTGTGCTCTTGGAGTCCTGGGTTACCCCATCTCTCCACTCCTGTCTGTTGACTGTTGTGCGGTGCCCATTCATCCATTGTCGTAGCCTTTGCTCGGTTTCCCCAATGTATCATGCCTCCCGGCATTCTTGCCTGCAACGTATAAGATAGACAACATTGGCTGAGTCACATGAGTACCTGCCATGTACAAGGTGGGAGGTGTCCCCACGCATAATGGTGATATCTATGTCCACATTCTGACACATCTTGCAGCTCCTACCGTGACAGGGTTGTATGGAGTTGTCCTGAGAGCCGGGCAGCTTGCTACGAACAACAATCTGTTTGAGGTTTGGTCGTTGGTTAAAGGCAAGTCGTGGAGGTGTGGGGAAGGTCTTGGTAAGGTGCTCATCCTCATTGATAATGTGTTGCAGGTCACGAAGAACATGGCCTAATTTTTCAGCTGCTAGGAAATACTGAACAACGAAGGGTACTCTGTTAGTTGCAGCATATGTCTGTCTCCTGAGTAGGTCATTACGATTCCTTCCTGTGGCACGTCAGAACTGGTAGTTAATGAGTTGAGCATCGTACCCCATTCTTGTGAGGGCATCCTTGAGTACTTCCAGGTGTCCATTGTGTTCCTCCTCATCTGAGCAGATCCGGTATTTGCGTAGGGCTTGTCCATAGGGGATGGCTGTTTTAATATGTTTTGGGTGAAAGTTGGAGACCCACATGCACACATATATTTTGTGGGGTGAATTTGTACTTGCAGAGTTACATTGTACTTTGCTCAAAAACTGCATGCATTCATGTAGAACTCTGAGCTCAAAAACTGCATGAATTTATGTAAAACTCTGTTATCTCACTTTTTAGATTAGAATCAATCTAAACATCATGGCATAGACAGAGAACACAGGGGGCGAACACCTTCAACATATTGTCTAGCTATCACCATTGTTGACAGCTAAACCGAGAATGCAACTTTTAAAGAAAGGCTTTTGTGATTTTACACATGAAAGAAGTGAAACTATGACTGTTTTCTAACAGATGGAAGGCTTAACAGACAATCAAATTTTCAATGTATAATTTCAGTTATATCACACTGTAAATTTTTGCTATAAATTCTGTGTGTTAGGATCGAGCCCTCCACTACCACCTGATGAAGGAAAGTCGCTCTGAAAGCTAGTGTGCTTCCAATTAAACCTGTTGGACTATAACCTGGTGTTGTGTGATTTTTAACATTATAGAGGGGCACTCAACCAGTCAGCCTGCAGAGGGAGCTACTGCAACAAGTAGCAACAAATAGTCCATATCGTTCTGAGCTGTGTTTCATGACTAGCTCTGAATTGGTATTTTTCTTCATGAGAATGTAAGAACAGGTGGTGATCATTCTGCTGTTCAAGCCTATTCTGACATTCAATTGGATCATGACTGATCTGGAACTCAACACCATTCCTCAGCCTTTAATCCTTTTACCGAGTTTGGGAGAGTCGAAAAGTAGAGGGCACAGGTTTAAGGTGAGAGGAGAAAAATTTAAAAAGGACCTGAGGGGTAACTTTTTCACGCTGAGGGTGGTACATGTGTGGAATGAGCTGCTAGAGGAAGTGGTGGAGGCTGGTACAATTAAACACTTAAAAGGCATCTGGATGGGTACATGATTAGGAAGGGCTCAGAGTGATATGGGCCATGTGCAGGAAATTAGGACGAGATCGGTTTAGGATGTCTGGTCAGCATGGACTTGTTGGACCTAAGGGTCTGTCTCCATGTTGTGTTACTTTATTACTCCACATCCCTTATACTTTCACCCTACAAAATAAATCAACTAAAAATTTCAATTGATCCTCCAACTATCCAAGTCATTTTGGGGACAGAGCTTTAGATTAATCTGAAGTTAATGTGAACAGAACTACTTTTGATTTTCTTATATATGGCCTACCTGTATATCCCTTTGGGTTTGGATTTCTCCCATTGGAGTGTATTTTTTTGTTTTTACTTTATGAAATCCCTTTATCATTTTAAACATCACGATTATATCTTCTTTATTTCTGACAGACATTTCAGCTAAATGGGATAGAATTTTTCTTTCTTTTTGACTAGGTTAACAGTGATACTGACACACACCCTGACTTGAACTATGTAGTGAAGGTTCTTGCCCACAAACAATCAAAGTCTTTTCCTTTTTCACCCTCAGGCAATTAAAGGTGGGATCTCAGGAAATTCCCCTAGTGCTATGATGAGGAGTGGAGGCATGCTAATTGTCAGCAAGGAGATATGGGCACCTCAGAGTATTCCTGCAAGGTTCAGTAATGGTGAAAAGGAAAACATTACCTGCTATCTGTATACTGAGTGAAGTAGCCTCTTTAGTCAGAGGTGATTTAATATTTTGAGTCAGTGGATTGTGGAATCAAACCTCATTCCAGTGATCTTTTAGACAGAGGGCCTGGCTATCTTCCAGTTGGGTGTTTAAGATATCATGACGTTGTTTTAAAGGAGGGTAGCACGGTTGCTCATGTATAGCACTGCTGCCTCACAGTGCCAGGTTCAATTCCAATCCTTCTGCGCCTGTCTCTGTGTTGTTTGCACATCCTTGCCGTTTCTGCTGGGTGCTCTAACTTCCTTCCATAGTGCAAGGATAGGCAAATTAGCCAGGCTGAATGCGGGGGTAGAGTAAGGTGGGATGGAGAATAGGGTTCTTTGGAGAGTCAGTGCAGACTTGATGGGCTGACTGGCCTGTTTCCATTCCTTATCCCTAAGCCAACATCTTTAAAGCAGATGATCTGCTGATTATTTTCTTATTATTGTTTGGTTCAACTTGCTGTGTAAATTGGATGCCCTGTGTCTGTACATTACAGAAGGTCTTCACTTCACAAGTACTAATTAGCTGTTTGCCTGTTAAGCACTTTGAATATCTGCATTACAAAAAGTGTCTAAATGTATGTTAACACTTTTTGATGACAAAGTGTTTCTCGGAACCCATCCCTAGTTAGCTTTTTAAAAGTTTTAAAAGGATCAAAGGGTAAGGGGAGAAACTAAGGACAGGGGACAATCAGCAGGATCACATTGAACTGCAAAGGAGGATGAAAGGGCCGAATGGCCTACTCCTATTTTCTATATTTCTGTGTTTAAAAATATGCATTTAATGTCATTTTTTATAAAGGAGCTATAGATTGTTTTACAGACGATTTTTGTCAGCAAGTGTTTTAAATAGAGTTTGAAACCTTCTGAGTACATGGTGAAATATAGTATCTCAGTCGGATCTAACTGGTAGTTATATGAAAGTAATGAAAGTCTCTGGACACAAGGTGGTGCGGTTACCCAACTACTATCAGCCACAGTTCCTACTGTGGGATTGATTAGATAGACCAGGACCTAACAATAGCTCCAGGATAAGTGCAGCAGCCAGTAAAATTGAGTTGGGTTAGTTTTGGTGTTGAGCAGTGAAGTTTAGCATCTGTCATTGTAGATCAGTGGAAACACTCTTGTTTGCAAGATTTCGGGATCAGGTACCATCTTAGAACTGAATTCTGTCATCCAGACTTGTTAAAAGCAGCTTTCTCCCTTGTAATAATCATAGATGCTTTTATTAAACTGGTAATGTCACCTACCTATTCAGTTCGATGTAAAAGCATTATTTGAAGTAGACTATGCTCCCACTGTGCTGACCCATGTTCCTCCCTCAAACAAGGCTGAGCTAGAAGTTTGCCACAAAAGCTCAGCAGGGCTGGCAATATCTGTGGGGAGAGGTCAAAGTTAATGTTTCAGGTCCAGTGGCGCTTTCTGCTTTTCCAGCATCTGCAGTTCTTTCAGTTTATACCTAATTTGTTGCTTGTGGAATTGTAGCAGAAATTAAGCTACAATTTGAAAATATTTCATTTGGGTTGAAAACCCTTTAGATGCTCTTGTAGGAAATACAAATCTATATCTCTTTTCTCTCATTAAGAAAGGTTTCTCATTGTAAAATGGCACCTGTGACAGTCTGGTAGTGTACTTTGGGGAGATCAGCCTGGTATATGCTCAAATCCTGGAGTAGTGTTGGATTGCATAGTGATTGAGTCTAGATTAGAGTGATGCTGGAAAAGCACAGCAGGTCAGGCAACACCCAAGGAGCGAGAACATCGACATTTCGGGCAAAAGTCCTTCATCAGGAATAGTGATTGAGCCAGTCCTTGCGTGTCAGGTGGGGAGAAGGTGCTGTTTAATTTTGTCCAGGTTTCTCTGGGTGACCATGTTCCGTTGAATACCATCCTCCAGATTCTGGACACTTCAGTCCAGGTTGATCTCAAAGAGGAGAAAGTGCCATAGGTGAGTAACCAACTTCCTCTTTGAAGAAAGAACTAACTAATCTAATGTTCTCAGCAAATTGCATCATTTTCCAATCAAATGATATGTGTAGAGGACAAACTATCTGCTGTGAATCCTTAGTCCCTTGCTTTGATTAAATGCATCGATGCACAAATGCAGGAATGCAAACATGCATGTGTGCATAGGTGTGTGCACCACATGCACAGACTTGTTCCTTGTTGACTGTATTTAACCCATTACTTTTATGTGTTAATAGAAAAGGTTGATAACTCTAGGTGATTTTATTGTGTGGGTAGTTAATATCTTTGACTTCATAGAGTAGTGTTGAGGAACATTTTTGTCTCTGTGACAGACACACATCACACTCAGGCAATTTGGATAAGGCATTTATTCCTAAGGTGTTCCTATTGCCAGTCTGTTTATCAAGTTTGCCACTTGACATTTAAGAGAATGAGCCGTAGGCCAACTTGGATTTACTTCAGAGCGTTAGGATGGTAGCACTCTTACCTTTAAAGCAGAAGGTTTTAGGTGCAAATCCTACTCTAGGATTGAGGTATAAAAGAAGTCAAGTGTGTCACTGAGCAAATGCTGGCTTGTCAGAAGTGCTATCTTTCTGATTTAGAGACCGTCTCTACATTTATTTTGGTGGGCATAAAAGGTCAGATGGAATGATTTTGAAGAAGAGCCGTGGAATTGTACTCTCGCATTCCTTAATCAACACCTTTAAAAAGTAGTTTATGTGGCCATTATCATATTGCCATATGTGGAGCTTACTGTGTGTAAATTGGCTGCCATATTTTCCATATTTCAAAAGCAATTCAAATTCCATAGTATTTCATCAGCTCTAACATACTTTGAGATATCCAGTGGACATGGAAGGGGCTATGTAAATGCACATTTTTCAGGGATAAATAGAACCTTGTATGGATTTTGAGGCAATTGTATTTTCTTACTGAAGAAAGCATTGAGTTAGAAATGTTCCCTTTCCAGCCATATTGGTGTGAAAGCATTCTTCTATCAAGTCAGAATTGATTGACTTGGGAAACATAAAAACAAATGAAAGCAAAGAAGAGGTAATTCAGCACCTCATATCTATTCCACTTAACACTTAATAGCATTACTATTATTGAATTCCCCACTAACAATATTGTGGGGTTACCATGAACCAGAACTGGACTAGCCTTACAATTACTGTGGCTACAAAATAGATCGGAGGCAAGGAATTATGTAGTGATTATCTCACTTCCAGACTCTCCAAAACCTGTCCACCATCTACGAGGCTCAAGCCAGGAGTGTGATGGAATACTCTCGACTTGCCAGGATGAGAGCAGCTCCAACAACATTCAAGAAGCTTGACACTATCCAGGACAAAGCAACATGCTTGATGGGCACTACATACATAAACATCCACTCCCTTCTGAAGTAGCAGTGTGTACCATCTATAAGGTACACTGCACTAAATTACCAAAACTCCTTAGGCAGCACCTAAACTTCACAACCACCACTATCTAGAAGGACAAGGGCAGCAGAAACATGGGAGCACTGCCACCTTCAAACACTTCCC
The DNA here is from genome assembly GCF_020745735.1 of Hemiscyllium ocellatum. NCBI lineage: Eukaryota > Metazoa > Chordata > Chondrichthyes > Orectolobiformes > Hemiscylliidae > Hemiscyllium > Hemiscyllium ocellatum. Next base: position 34,156,996 of record NC_083437.1, on the reverse strand, counting down.
CAATCACTCACATCCTGACTTGGAAATGCAATATTGCTGATTTGCTATTGCTAGGTCTAAGTCCTGGAACTTCCTCCTTTACAGCATTGCAGGTCCAACTACGTCAAATATACTAGGGTAGTTCAAGAAAGCAGCTGAACATCCCTTTCTCAAGATTAGACTGGTGCTGGAAAAGCACAGCTGGTCAGGCAGCATCCAAGGAGCAGGAAAATTGATGTTTCGGGCAAAAGCCCTTCATCAGGAATGAGGCTGGGAGCCTCAGAAGTGGAGACATAAATGGGAGGGATTAGAGCTAGGGAGAAGGTAGCTGAGAGTGCAATAGTTGGATGGAGGTGGGGGTAAAGCTGATAGGTCAGAAAGGAGGGTGGGAGGTTGGGAAGGAAGATTGACAGGTGGGACAATTCATGAGGGTGGTGCTGAGTTGGAAGGTTGGATCTGGGGTAAGGTGGGGGGAGGGGAAATCAGGAAACTGGTGAAGTCCACATTGATGCCATGGGTTGAAGGGTCCCGAGGCAGAAGATGAAGTATTCTTCCTCCAGGCGTCGGGTGGTGAGGGTGTGGCGGTAAAGGAGGCCCAAGACCTGCATGTTCTCGGCAGATTGGGAGGGGGAGTTGAAAAGTTTGGTCACAGGGCGATGGGGTTGATTGGTGCAGATGTCCCAGAGATGTTCTCTAAAGCACTTTGAGAGAAAGCGTCCGGTCTCCCCAATGCAGAGGAGACCGCATCGGGAGCAATGGCTACAATAAATGACATGTGGAAGTGTAGGTGAAACTTTGATGGATGTAGAAGGTTCCTTTGGGGCCTTGGTTGGAGGTGAGGGGAGAGATCTTCAGAGGGTCGGTGTGGAATCAATGGGCTGAATGACCTACTTCCACACTGTATGGATTCTATGCTTTTGCTCACCTTCAACTTCAGTGAGGAGTGAAATGGACAGAGTGAAACCAACATTGGACATGATTTCTCCCCACCCCCATCCCAGTTTCCCCATTGTTGGTTAACAATTATTTGCAGAAATGATGCATTCCAGCAGATTAGAAATGGGCCAGAGGGAGGCTGCAATTGGAGACTGTGTTGTTTTCTTGGCTGGGCTGAAGCAAGAGGTGTTGGGGACAGGCTGCATTGTTTTCCCCATTCACTGCTGATCCTTGACTGTTTCTCTTATGTAACACACAGGTGCACGAAGAATACTGTCAGCTTGACGATTACAATGGGTCAGAGGTTTTGCTGTGCTGCAGCCAAGCACAAACCGACTGTTACTAATTCCATGTCTGCAATCTGATTGTGCATCAGATCACTTCAAACATCCCAGGCGTTCAGCTCGCTTGCTTTAGAAACCTTTCAAACCCTCTCAGACAAAACATGAGTACATCGGTAAAAGGCAATCTTGGTGGAACTACTTGCTGTACTGTATTGTACTGAAGGTGTGGATGGTTATTGCTAATTACTGTCAATTTTAATCTTGGAATCTAATGATGGTTTCTGCTCAGGGCTCCGAGCTTTTTATAGATTCCATTTCAGGCAAGCGATTCAGAAATCATGCACTTCACTATCAACAGCCAACTAAAACTAGCATTCATATGCTTTTCCAGCACCACTCTAATCTTGACTCTAATCTCGAGCATCTGCAGTCAAACATCCCAAGACTTAGAGTCATAGAGATGTACGGCACAGAAACAGACCCTTCGATCCCGCTCGTCCATGCTGACCAGATATCCCAACCTAATCTAGTCCCATTTGCCAGCACTTGGCCCATGTCCCTCTAAACCCTTCCTATTCATATACCCATCCAGATGCCTTTTAAATGTTGTAATTGTACTAACCTCCATCACTTCCTCTGGCAGCTCATTCCATACACACACCACTCTTTTGAAAGGTAGTGTAGGCTCGAAGGGCAGAATGGCCTACTCCTGCACCTATTGTCTATTGTCTCTTTGCTTGAAAAGGTTGCCCCTTAGGTCCCTTTTAAATTTTTTCCCTTTCACCATGAACCTATGCCCTCTAGTTCTGGACTCCCCCAACCCCAGTGAAAAGACCTTGTGTATTTACCCTATCCATGCCCCTCATGATTTTATAAACCTCGATAAGGTTCCACCTCAGCCTCCGATGCTCCAGGGAAAGCAGCCCCAGCCAATTCAACCTCTCCATATATCACTTGATTAACAAGCTAGGGTTTTAAGGAGGAAAGGTAAGATGTTAGAGAGATTCCTCTGTGGAAGGAATGTTAGAGCTTAGGGTTGGTGAAATATTTTGGGATACAGTCTATGAATAGTTTGAGTGTAATCTGCTTTGATCTGATTTATTATTATCACATGGACCGAGATACAGTGAAAAGCAATGTCTTGCATGTTTTCCAGGCAAATCATACCTTATGAAAGTACAACAGGGTGATAGAACAGAATGCAGAATATAGTGTTACAGGTACAGAGAAGGTGCAGAGAAAGATCAACTGTAAATGAGAGGTCCATTCAAAAGTCTGATAAAGCGGGGAAGAAGCTGTTCTTGAATCTGTTGGTATGTGTTGTTTTCGGCCTTCTGCCCAATGGAAGAGTCTGGAAGAGAGTATAATGGGGTGGGAGGGGGTCTGTGATTATGTTGGTTGCTTTCCAGAGACAATGGGAAGTGTAGACGGCATCAATGGATGGAAGGTCGGTTTGCATGATGTTCAAACCACTACCTATGTATAAAGCTGACCCTCATCATTTTTTTTAATCTTTCTCCTCTCGCCTTAAAAATATGCCCCCTAGTCCTGAAATCTCCTACCAAAGGGAAAAGGTATCTGCCATTCATCTTTTCTTTACCCCTCATCATTTTAAGAACCTCACCCCTCAACTTGCTGCACTACAGTGAAAAAAGTCCCAGCGTATCCAGCCTCTTCCTACAACTCAAACCTTCAATTCCTGGCAACATTCTGGTAAATCTTTTCTGAACCGTCTCCAGTTGAATTATATCCTTTCCATACAGGGTGACCAGAACTGGACACAGTACTCTAGAAAAGGCATCACCAAGGTCACAGTCAAACTCACAATGATGTCCCAACTCCTATACTCAAAAGTCTGAGAATTAATGGCTAACGTGCAAAATTACTTCTGAACCACCCTGTCTTCATGAGGCAAACTTCAAAGAATTATGTACTTGAACCCTAATGAATTACCAGAGAAAGTTGTGGATGTGGGACAATTACAATGTATAAAAGACATTTGGATAAGTTCATAAATAGGAAAGATTTTGATGGATATGGGGCAAACATAGGCAGGTGGGACTATTTACTTTGGGATTATGTTTGGCATCGATTTGTTGGACTGAAGATTCTGTTTCTGTCCTGTAAAACTTCCTGACTCTGTGACTGGGCTGTGTTCACAACTCTGTAATTTCTTGCAGTCTTGGACTGTTGCCAAGTCAAGCTGTAATACAACCAGGTAGCATGCTTTCTATAGTGCATCAAAAACAAATTGGTTAGAGTCATTGTGGACATGCCGAATGTCTTTAGTCTTCTGTGGAAATAGAGGTATTGGCGTGCTTTCTTGACTGTCATGTCAATGTCGATGGACTAGGACAGATTGTCTGTGATATTTACTACCTGGAATTTGAAGCTCACAGTCATTTCCACCTTAGCACGAGACAAGGACTCCGCTTCCTGAAGTTGATGACCAGATCCTTCATTTTAATGACATTGAGCAAGATATTGTTGTCTTTAGATCATGACACTAAGCTATCCAGCTCTTTCCTGGATTCTGTCTTGTTATTACTTAAGATCCGATCCAATGTGGTGGAGACATCAACAAACTTCTAAATGGAGTTAGATCAGAATTTGGCCACAAAGTTGTGTTGATTATGAAGGGTATAGTTAAGTGACTGATTATACAGCCTTGTGGGGCATTGGTGTTCAGGATTATCATGGAGGTGTTGTTGCTTTTCCTTACTGATTGTGGTCTGTGGGTCCATTTTCATCCAGTTTCAGAGGGGGAGCAGAGTCCCAGGTCTCGCTGTTTGGAGATTAGTTTGGTTGGAATTATGGTGTTGAAGGCAGAGCTAAAGTCAATAAATACGAGTCTGACTTAGGTGCCCCTTATGATCCAGATATTCCAGGGATGATTGTAAGGCCAGAGAGATGATGTCTGATGTTAACCTGGGGTGACAATAAGTGAATTGTAGTGGATCAATGCAATCCAGGAGGCTGGAGTTGATGTATGCCATTATTAACCTCAAAGCAATTCATAATGATGGATGTCAGAGCCACTGGGGTTAGTCATTAAGGCATGCTACCTGATTTTTCTTTGGCACTGGGATGATAGTGGTTTTTTACAAGCAAGTGGAAACTTCGGATTGGAGTAAGGAGAAATTAAAGATGTCTGCGAATACTCCCACTCTGCGCAGAATCTGAGTCCACAGCATGGGACTCCAGCTTGCCAAAATCAACATGTTTGTGTGGTTAGTCTGGGACTCTAGTTTCATCTGGTATTGTCTCATGGCATCCCTGAGACAAAGGTTGTGCCTAGAAGTCCTGTATAGGTCAGGGTCACCCAACTTGAACACCTCAGATTTAGACCTCAGTAGGGAGTGGATCTCCAGGTTTATCCATGGTTTCTGATTGGGGAAAATTGGATTAATTTCTTTGGCATGCAGTACTCTATGCAATTGCTGATGAGGTCTGAGACAATTGGGGCACACTCATTTAATTGACCACTTGGTTCTTGAGTATGGATCAGTCCATTGACTCCAAGCAGTCACAGTCAGAATGGATGACTTTGGACTATAGATTCTAAAACGATCCATTAATCTTCCCTAGGAGAAAGTGAGGACTGCAAATGCTGGAGATCAGCGCTGAAAATGTGTTGCTGGAAAAGCGCAGCAGGTCAGGCAGCATCCAAGGAGCAGGAGAATTGACGTTTTGGGCATGAGCCCTTCTTCAGGCATTAATCTTCCCTAACCTCATGGCTGAATTGGTTGTAGGCTGATTGATAGAGATTAGTTGCCGTGATAGGTCAACAACTCTATTGCCATTGTAAATAATTTCTATATCGACCTTTCAGAAATATTATGACATATCTCTGAAGCACGTGAATCTTGAAGCCAGACCTCATGGCTTACAGACAGAGACATGACCACTGCATCACAGGAGTTGAATTTCTATTGCTATTGTATCATGTGACTGCAAGGATGGTTAAAGAAATGAGTGAGATGGACCTTAGTATTTTACCTCAAATAATTCGAATTTGTTGGCCAAGGAGCAGAACCATGCATTAAATCGGGTTATGAATAGTGGGCTGAGTAGGACACATTCGATGCAGTCTATGTCAAGTGTACCCCTCATTTCCTTATCCTTGGCTATATTTCAAAATTGTAGACTATAGTATGTGATGGATCACTTGACCTAACTATATATCCTTGCTTATCCTTTTGCTATTACTGTGTTCACCAATATTCTAAGCATGAGAAATTATCTAATTATTATATTCTTTAAGTCAACATTGGTGAACAGTGAAGACAAAAGTAAATGGGGCATAACTCAAATGGGATATAACATGAAATAGGCATCTGTTGTGTTCTGAGGAAGGGTCACAGGACTAGAAACATTAACTCTCCTTGTCTCTCTACAGATGCAGTCAGACTTGAGGAGTTTCTTCTGATTTTGCTTCAGATTTCCAGCATCCCTGGTCCTTTGTTTTTATCTCTGTAAATTATCGCCATTGTACACACCATCCAATTTCCTTTTTCTGTTGTAACATGAGAATGTCATCTTTCAATAAGATGATGGTTCATTTGGACCTTAACGTCATCTATCTGCCCTGGTTCCACTCTCTTGAACAGCTGATTTGTTATCGTACATTTCACACGACCAATCAGAATCAATCACTCCTTAAATTGCTCCACCTAAAACAGAATATTCTCAAATCACATATGGACAGAAATATGATCAAAAAGGATTTTATTTCAAATACTCGTTTTGTTTAATGTGGGTGGAGAGGCGGAGTTTAAAGAAAATGTTAAATCTGTATAAAATACCAAAATCCCTCATCCTTGGAGAAAAACAATTCTGACCCTAAAATTCTTGAAAGGTTGCATCACTTTGAAAGGATAATAAACAAATGCCTTTCATAAATGCAAGAAAATGGATGCAATGTTCTAAACTTTAAATGTGTTTCATAAATTTATCATCATCCCTGAATATAAGTGTTGCAATCTGTTTGTGGCCCACAGTGATATTGTTTTAACGGAATTACCGATAAGTTCACTGTAAGTACAGGTTTTCATTTCCACTGATTTTTATTTATAAATCTCAAGTGTTAACTGCCCTGTCATGTTGGTGCAAGTCTGTAAGGCTTGAAAGGTCAAATCCATGCTGACCGAGTTAGTTGATCTCAGCCAGAAATGGTAGTTATTTAAAGTCAAAATGAAAAAAAAAGTCAAGTTGTACTTTTTAAAAGAGAATCCAAAATAAGGGATCAATAATAAAGGCAAGATAATTGCTTACAAGTGAAGATTTCATAAATCGTGTAAATCAAGAAAATAAGTCTCTCTCTTTGACAGTGGATAGTTTCCAACCAATCTGCTCAGAAATGTCATTGCACACCTCTGGAGCAGGTAGGACTTGAACCCAGGCATCCTAGCTCAGAGATAGGGACACTGCCACTATGTCACATACATCCTCCCCTCTTTGAAGTTATTGATTCCTTGTGTGTTCATCACAGGTGGAGCTCAAACAATGAGTGGTAGGAGGCTTTTCAATTGTTGTGGGCATGATAATTACCAATTATAATTTGACCTGTCAGTTGGTGTTGTGACTATAAGACCATAAGATACAGAAGGAGAAGTTGGGCCATTTGGCGTATCGAATCTGCTCCACAATTCAATTGTGGCTGATAAATTTCTCAACCCCATTCTCTAACTTTTTCCCCATAACCCTTGATCCCCTTGACAATCAAGAACCTTATTTGGACTGGCTACTGTTTCTAGTCTGGCAGCTGTAGTATCCTGTGTTGTCTGGGTGATAAAGCCGGACTGAAAGCCTTTCATTAGTGTCTCATTTAAACAAAGGCTAATCATAGTTGGGCTTCAAGAGAAAAGAATAGCAGGTCAGGCAGCATCCGAGGAGCAGGAAAATCGACATTTCGGGCATAAGTTGGATGAGTGTTTCTGAAATCTGGCGCCACATTTATGAAATTAATTCCCAGGATATGAGTATCACTGGTAAAGCTTACATTTATAGTCCATCCCACGTTACAATTCAGTAGCTTGTTAGGCCACATGACAGCAGTTAATGGTCAACCACATATAGAATAGGATTGAAAGAGAACGTGATGTGGAATTGTTGGCACATCCTTCACTCCTTCCTGTCCAAGTACCATATTAAACTCAAACCATTGCTGAGGAGAATCCTGACTTATGGGTATGCCCTTTTTGCGCAGAGGTAAGGACATCAGGAACCCATTTCAATCTGGCTCAACTTCTTTCAGAAAAAGAGTGACACAGCGTAACCAGAAGGTATTTACTTGAAAATACTGACAGAATAGGAATATATTAAAATTGACACAATGCACCAAGGTTAAAAAGACAATTTGCCAGATATTTCTTCTGAATATAAACAATACAGTATAAATCATAGATTATATATATTTAAACATGTTACAAATAAGGTGCAGCTGGTAAAAGACTTCATATTTAAACTAAAGCACATCGAACTGAATGCTATTATAAAAGTTAAAACTCACACAACACCAGGTTAGAGTCCAATAGGTTAAATTGGAAGCACTTTAGCTTTCGGAGTGTCACTCCTTCATCAGGTGATAGTGGAGGGTTCAATCCTAACACACAGAATTTATAGCAAAAATTTACAGTGTGATGTAACTGAAATTATGCATTGAAAAATTGATTGTTAAGTCTTTCATCTGCTTGAATGCCATGATAGTTTCACTTTTTCATGTGTAAATCACAAAACCTTTTTTTAAAAGTTGCATTCTCAGGTTGGCTGTTAACAATGGTGATAGCTAAACAATATGTTGAAGGTGTTAGCCCTCTGTGTTCTCTGTCTATGCCATGATGTTTAGATTGATTCTAATCTATAAAGTAAAATAACGGAATTTTGCATGAATTCATGAAATTTTTGAGCGAAGTACAATGTAACCCTGCAAGTACAAATTCACCCCACAAAATATATGTGTGCATTTGGGTCTTTGTCTGTGTGTGTGTGTGTGTCTGTCTGGGTTGGGGGTTGTGAGTGTGAGAAAATGTATGTGTAGTGAGTGTAGAGTGTCTTAAGTCTGTGGGGGGATGCATGTGTGAGTGTGGGTGTGTGTGTGAGTGTCTGTGTATATGTGAATCTATGTGTATAGGAGTGTTTCTGTGTTTGTAGGAGTGTCTTTGTGTGTGTATTGTGCAATGATGGTCACCTGTAGTATGACATGAACCCAAGGTCCCGGTTGAGGTCCTCCCTAAGGGTATGGAACATAGCTATCAGCCTCTGCTCACCCACGTTTCACTGCTGCTTGTCCCAAAGTACATCTTCAACATATTGTCTAGCTATCACCATTGTTAACAACTAACCTGAGAATGCAACTTTTAAAAAAAGGTTTTGTGACTTACACATGAAAGAAGTGAAACTGTCATGGTATTCAAACAGATGAAAGACTTAACAATTTTTCAATATATAATTTCAGTTACATCGCAATGTAAATTTTTGCTATAAATTCTGTGTGTTAGGATTGAGCCCTCCACTATCACCTGATGAAGGAACGACGCTCCGAAAGTTAGTGTGCTTCCAATTTAACCTGTTGGACTATAACCTGGTGTTACGTGATTTTTAACTTTGTGCACCCCAGTCCAACACCACATTTCCAAATCATGGCTATTATAAAAGATTTTCAAATACCCCTTGTTGAAGTTTATATTGCACTGCAGCGCTGGAGAAAGTTTCCTCTTGAAAAATATTAACATCAAAATGACACACAATACGCCTTGAGCTATGAGTAATTGAGGAAATAAAGTACTTGAAACAGTGATAAGCAACTGGGACATATTATTTTAACAAGTTGTAGCCTTGACATGCAGAAAGTCAACAATCATTCAGTTCTGCTCTTGGGATAAACCCAAGGTAGTGTGTAACAACAGCCCCAGTTAATCCCACTGTATCTTCTGCCCCATTCTTAAACCAAATCATAAGAGTTTGCAATCTATTTAAACTCGTTAACACACTGCTATACATTCTTGTACAAGGAACTCTTAGCAGGCGAAATCAACCTGATGTTATTACTGAATGCAAGTACTGTATTTGTTAACAGTCATGTTTAGGTATAACAGTCAGTGTTTAAAGGACTTGCTTAACCAGCCTAACAATCTATTACCCACTAATTATCCTTTCTGTTTATATACACTTGGAGTAGCTGAGAATAAGAACAATCTCCTTGGCTGTGATTGATGGAGAGAGAGAATATTAGGCACATCTATTGGCTTTTGTCAGCGATCATGTAAGTCAACGACGTTGAAGGTTTTGATGGTGTCAACAAACAGTGCTGTTGATCTTTGGTTACCACACTCGGCATTTCTCGGCTGGGTGCATCACATTCCCTGTTTCACACTGGAAGGCCTCAGCAAAAGCTTCAAAGTTCTGGAGGGTACCAATGACTCTGTGAAGAAAAGGCCAGAGCTCGCATTTACATAGCACCTTACATGGTCTCAGGAGGTTTCAAGATACTTTTATGCTAATTAAGTCCTTTTGAAGTATTGCATCTCATTTGTGACACACATAAAGCGGTTGTACACAGCAAAATCCCAAAAACAGGAATGTCATCATTGATTAGATGACCTGGTTTACTGATACTTGTTGAGGGAGACATATTGGCCACAGCTCTGGGACAATTCTCCTGCTCCTCTTAGAAATAGAGGTACTAGATTTTTGTTTACATCCAACTGAGTGTGCAGAGTTACTCATCTCTTTCCGAAAGGTGGCACATCCAAATGTCTCTCAGCATTCATATTCTCTCAGTACTACACTACATTGTCAGTCTAGATGTGTGTTCCTGTCTCAAGTGGAACTTGAAACCATAGTCTTCTGACTCAGAACACTACTGCGCTGGTCCACAGCTGGAAAAGCCGCGTGAGGGAGGTCATTTAACATTTCCATAAATCATGATGAATGGGTATTGATCTAATACTGACGTACGTATCAAAGTACGTATCTACACTATGCTTGTCCTATCAAATTCTTTATCAACTCCTTTCATTTATTTAGGTTACTCCTCTTCTTTGAGGTAACCTGCCCTTTAACTTAAAGTGAACCACTTCAGAACAAGGAAAGAATTCCTTGTGGGTGGCAGTTCTGTTGACGTCCCAGTGAACCATGTCTAACTAACTTCAAGGCAGTCTGTGTCCTGTGCCTATCTGTATCTTGATCGATTACTACCCAATGATAATTTATTCAACTGGGAGTTGTTTGAATGGATGACTGGTTTAGGAGAAAGCGAGGACTGCAAATGCCGGAGATCAGAGTTGAAACATGTGGCACTGGAAAAGCACAGCAGGTTAGGCAGCATCCAAGGAGCAAGAGAGTCGACGGTTCTTTGCCCTTTGTCAGGTATATCATTATGCTGGAAACATCGACTCTCCTGCTCTCAGATGCATCCAGTGCCACACTTTTCGACTGGATGACTGGTTTGCAATGTAAAGTGACAGGAACAGCTCTATTCTTGCAATGGCTGAGGGTATCTCTCCTTAAACAATATCTCTCCTGATCTATTGATGACACCCGATGGAAAGTATCATCAACAGTGCTATAAAGCAGCACTTACTCAGCAATAACCTGCTCAGTGACGCCCACTCAGCTCCCAACTCTATTACAGCCTTGGTTCAAACATGGACAAGGATCTAAATTCCAGAGGTGAGGTGAGAGTGATAACTCTTGACATCAAGGCTGCATTTGGCCAAATGTATCATCAAGGAGTCCTATCAGAACAGGAATCAATGTGTGTCAGAGGACAAATTTTCTGCGAGTTGGCATCATAACTGGCACATACGAAGATGGTGCGATTGTTGGAGATCAGTCATCTTAGCTCCAGGACATCTCTGCAGGAGCTGCTCAGGGTAGTATCCTAGGCCAAACCACTTTCAGCTGCTTCAACAATGTACTTGCTTCTGTTATAATGTCAGAAATGGGGATGTTTGCCGGCGATTGTACAACGTTGAAAAGTGTGGTGCTGGAAAAGCGCAGCAGGCCACGCAGTATCTGAGGAGCAGGAGAATCGATGTTTCGGGCATAAGCCCTTCTTCAGGAATGAGGCTAGTGTGGCAAGCGGGCTGAGATAAAACGTGGGGGGGGGGGGGGGGGGCGGGTGGGGGGAGTTTGGGGTGGGGCGCTGGGAATACGATAGATGGAAGGAGGTGAGGGTGAGGGTGATAGACCGGAGAGGGGGTGGGGACAGAGAGGTTTGGAAGAAGATTGCAGGTCAAGAGGGTGATGTTGAATCCGGGGATTGGGACTGAGATAAGGTGGGGGGAGGGGAAATGAGGAAGCTGGAGAAATCTACATTCATCCCATGTGGTCGGAGGGTTCCTAGGCAGAAGATAAGGCGCTCTTCCTTCAAGTGTCGTGTGGCCAGGGTCTGGCGATGGAGGAGTCCAAGGACCTGCATGTCCTTGGTGTAGTGGGAAGGGGGAGTTAAAGTGTACAGCCACGGAGCGGTTGGGTTGGTTGGTGCAGATGTCCCAGAGGTGTTCCCTGAAACATTCTGCAAGTAGGTGGCCTGTCTCCCCAATGTAGAGGACACCACATCGGGTGCAGCGGATACAGTAAATGATGTGTGTGGAGGTGCAGGTGAATTTGCGACGGATATGGAAGGATCTATTGGAGACTTGGAGGGAGGTGAGGGGGGAGGTGTGGGGGCAAGTTTTGCATTTCTTGCGGTTGCAGGGGAAGGTGCCAGGAGTGGAGGTTGGGTTGATGGGGGGTGTGGACCTGACGAGGGAGTTGCAGAGGGAGTGGTCTCTCCAGAACGCTGATAGGGGTGGGGAGGGAAATATATCCCTGGTGGTGGGGTCTGTTTGGAGGTGGCGGAAATGACGAAGGATGATGCGCTGTATACGGAGGTTGGTGGGGTGGTAGGTGAGAACCAGTGGGATTCTGTCCTGATTGCGATTGCAGGGGCGGGGTTCAAGGGTGGAGGAGCGGGAAGTGGAGGAGATGCGGTGGAGAGCATCGTCGACCACGTTGGAGGGGAAATTGCGGTCTTTGAAGAAGGAGGCTATTTGGGCTGTTCAGTAGTGGAATTGGTCCTCCTGGGAGCAGATGCAGCAGAGGCGAAGGAATTGGGAATATGGGATGGCATTTCCCCTCTGACGTGGTTGACGATGTTCCCCACCGCATCTCCTCCACGTCCCGCTCCTCCGCTCTTGAACCCCGCCCCTCCAATCGCCATCAGGACAGAATCCCACTGGTCCTCACCTTCCACTCCACCAACCTCCGGATACATCGTATCATCCTCCGTCATTTCCGCCACCTCCAAACGGACCCCACCACCCCTATCAGCGTTCCAGAAAGACCACTCCCTCCGCGACTCCCAAGTCAGATCCACACCCCCCACCAACCCAACCTCCACTCCCGGCACTTTCCCCTGCTACCGCAAAAAATGCAAAACTTGCGCCCACACCTCCCCCCTCACTTCCCTCCAAGTACCCAATAGATCCTTCAATATCCATCAGAAATTCACCTGCACCTCCATACAAATCATTTACTGCATCCGATGCACCTGATGTGGCCTCCTCTACATTGGGGAGACAGGCCGCCTACTTGCGAAAAGTTTCAGAGAACATCTCTGGGACACCCGCACCAACCAACCCTACCGCCCCGTGGCTGAACACTTTAACTCCCCCTCCCACTCGGTCAAGGACATGCAGGTCCTTGGCCTCCTCCATCGCCAGACCATGGCAACACGACGCCTGGAGGAAGAGTGACTCATCTTCCGCCTAGGAACCCTCCAACCACAAGGGATGAATGCAGATTTCTCCAGCTTCCTCATTTCCCCTCCCCCCACATTTTCTCAGTCCCAACTCTCAGACTCAGCACCGCCTTCTTGACCTGCAATCTTCTTCCTGACCTCTCCGCCCGCACCCCCACTCCGGCCTATCACCCTCACCTTAACTTCCTTCCACCTATCGCATTCCCAACGCCCCTCCCTCAAGTCCCTCCTCCCTACCTTTTACCTTCGCCTGCTTGGCACACCCTCCTCATTCCTGAAGAAGGGCTCATGCCCGAAACGTCGATTCTCCTTCTCCTTTGATGCTGCCTGACCTGCTGCGCTTTTCCAACAACACATTTTTAAGTTCCATCTGCCAGACCTTTGCCCACTCATCTCAGTGTCATCCGCAAACTTTGACACACTACATGTGGTTCCCAATTCCAAATCATTTTTGTAAATTGTGAATAAATGTGGTCCTAACACTGGTCCCTGATGAACACCACTAGTCACTGATTGCCAACCAGAAAAGCACTCATTTATTCCCACTCTTTGCTCCCCGTTAGTTAACCAACCCTCTATCCATGCTAATACATTACTTGTAACACCATTCATCTTAATCTTATGCAGCAGCCCTTTGTATGGCACTTTGTCAAATGCCTTTTGGTAATCTAGATACACCACATCCTCTGGGTCCCCATTGTCTGCTGTGCTTGTAATGTCTTCATAGAATTCCAGTAGATTAGTTAAACATGACCTGCCTTTCATGAACCCATTCTGCCCAATGGGACAATTTCTATCGAGATATCTTGCTATTTCTTCCTTGATTGTAAATTCAAGCATTTTCCCCATTACAGAAGTAAAGCTAACTGGCCTATAATTCCCTACCTTTTGTCTACTTTCATTTTTAAACAGTGGCATCACATTTGCTGTTTTCCAATCTACTGGAACTGCTCCAGAGTACAGTGAATTTTGGAAAATTACCACAAATGCATTTGCTATTTCCTCTGCCATCTCTTTTAGAACCCTGGGATGCATTCCATCAGGGCTGGGAGACTTGTCTACCCTTAGCTCCATTAGCTTGTGGAACACTATCTTTTTTGTGATAATGATTGTTTCCAGGTCCTCACCGATCTTTGTCTCTTTGTCAATTATTGGCATGTTATTCATGTCCTGCACTACGAAGACCAACACAAAATACATGTTCAATGCTTTGGCCATTTCCTCACATCCCATTACTAAATCCCCCTGTAAAGGACCAAGGTTTACAATTAACCACTCTTTTCATTTTTTACATTCACAGAAACTTTTGCTATCGGTCTTTATATTTTGAGCTAGTTTACTCTCATCGTCTATTTTACTTTTCTTTATAGTTTTTTATGGCTTTCTGTTGACTGCTAAAACTTTCCCAATGCTAGTTTCCCCCTGGTCTTTGCCATTTTGTATGCCTTCTCTTTTAATTTGATAGCCTCCCTTATTTCCTTTAGACCCCATGGCAGGTTATCCCTCTTCTTATAGTCCTTCCTTTTCACTGGTATATACTTTTGCTGAACATTTTGAAAAATTGCTTTGAAGTGAAAGATAGACAAGAAAAGATATTGGTTAAATTCTAAGACTCACTGTCAATATCTGGCAAAACTGTATTGTAAGGACAGGAGTTACATACCTGAACTTCAGTGGGCTGTGAACATCATGAGTAATGTGTAGCATGGCACTCACAGGCCTGTATGACCCACACCACATCTGGAGAATGTAAATTATTGTTAAGCAGGGATTGGAATGAGGTAGCAGTTTGTACACATTGATATATAATTGAGTGGATTAATAAACATCTTTCAAATCTCATTATAGCTTTATGTCAATCATGGATTGAGGTTAATATACTATACTGACAAGTTATTGAAGGGTTGGAGGGCGATGAGATGTTATTTGGATTCAGAATAATGCTCGAAGTTGGTGCTGATACTGGGGGAGTGGGGGAGGTTGCTCACTGACACTGAGTCCAGAGCCACAACTCCTGGCTGCCCAGATTTCACATTGTGGATGTATACCTCCCACCTCACTGTCAATCAGTGAAGTTGCCACGACAACAAGTGAAATGAGGAAAATAGCTTCTTAAATACCAGACTGATCTATCCCAACATTTTCACTGACTGAAAAAAGGGTTTGGTACAGCCATTCCTTTAGGTTTCTGGAGTTAATCAGTTTGGATAAGAGAAGCCCATATCTGGCTGAGATGTTGGAGACCTACTTAATAAGATTGAATATTATTGCACTTGGCAAGAAATCTAATATCAGCTCATTATTCCCCATTCTACAACATTAAAAGTGCAGTGATGGCCAAGGTAAGAGTCCTTTCTTAATGTCCCCTCATTTTTCCACGTCACAAACTAAAGGGATCTCCCCTTCTTGTGTCATCATGCCTCATTCTGGACACTACACTAAAGGGCTGTGTTGATTTTACCTGAGCAAAGTTAAGAAAGAAAATCTGTTTGTGTGTCAGATCCAAGCCAGGCAGTTTCATTTCTTCACCTTCGTTCTTCACCCATTTTAAATAGGCCTGGAAAATATATGGTGAAGGCAATAAACCAAACTGGATCAACAGGTAACGGGGATATGGGAAGAAATTCAGAAATCCGATTCTGCATATGGTGTCCTGTCAAGTTGTCTTCAGTAGCAATGATGCTCCTCTGCAATCACATGGTTGTTATAGCAAACAGCTGAAATACTTTGAAATTTCTTTTATAAATTTTCTGTGTTTCCTTGTTGCCTGTCATCTGAAGCTGTTGATTTTGTTCTGGCATGTATCTGCACAGTGTTAGCATCCATGTGGTACAATGTCAAATATGTGTGTAGTTGGTAATTGTGAAAGGCTATCTCAGAGGGATTGGGTGGGGTTGGCATCACAATCAACGAGGACACTATTCCTATTTATTCTTCACACAACTTGATGGCATTTAGGACACACTGACTAATTGTTTTTAACCCTATCCTATGTGTGTATAGCGAGCTGTCACCTCCCCTGATGGAGGTGAAATAGCTCAGGGAAGAACTGGTGTTCTTTGTAATTAGTAAAGCAGCAGATTAGTGGAAGAAAATTCATCAGACACTTTCAAAAGGAAACTGGATAAATATTTGAAGGGGAAATACTTTCAGAGCTATGAGAAATGAGCAGCGGAAATGATCTGAAAGTCGTTTCACAGAGGCATCATGGACATGTTGGGCTGAATGGCCTCCAGTTGGGTCGTACTACCATTTATCTAATGCAGCAACAATATAGAATGCTTGGTGAAGCAAACTGAATCCAGTACAGGATTTAACAATATACTAAACAGACTCACTGTGACTCTGATCAGGTAATGTCATCAAGAAATGGCACTAAAGGGAAATAATGGGAATGCAAACTGTGATCTTTCTGTGCATTATTTCTACAGGTGGGGATTAACCCAATGCAGTCGAGCCTTTGGCTGAATAACACTGGGTTGAGTCTAAAGTAGAACAGGTAAATGTCAGAGCTGTACCTTGTATGCTTGTCTGACACCTCCATTGTCTGCGATATTTTCACCCAAAGTATTGATCCCGCTCACCTGTATCAAAAGAAATTCTAGAATGAAATGAAGCATTGCACACCACACATGGAAAGACATACAGTTACTGGCAGCTGGGGATAAACAAAAATAAGTGAATTCTACATTCATTTTTATCTCTGAAAGGCAAGAACAGCACTAATGTGGAGGTGCCATTGTTGGACTGGGATAACAAGGTCAGAAGTCACATTACACCAGGTTATAGTCTGACAGATTTATCTGTCCTTTGTCAGGTAAAGTGACGTCAAATAAACCTGTTGGACTATAATCGGGTGCCCTGTGACTCTGACTTTGTCCAGGAGAAAGTGAGGACTGCAGATGCGGGAGATCACAGTAGAAGAGCGTGGTGCTGGAAAAGCACAGCATCCTTGGATGCTGGTCAAACAGCATCCAAGGAGCAGGAGAATCGACATCTTGAGCATAAGCCCTTCACCAACTTATGCTTGAAATGTTGATTCTCCTACTCTCGGATGCTGCCTGACTGGCTGAGCTTTTCCAGCACCACACTCTTCCACTCTGACTTCGTCCACCCCAGTCAAACACCGGCACCTTCACATCATGGCCATGTATATACAGCAAGGTTCTTCAGACAGAAATGAGTTAAGTTAGTGATTTGATCAGTTTAGAGATGTCCAAATAATGCTGACTGACTAGGAACATTGCCTCACCTCTCCAATGAGCAGAAATTCCACCACATTTATTGTTTCTTGTTCTCATGTGAAACAGAATAAAGAGAAAGAAAATACTCACATTCTGCCCACCAGCTAAATCCCACATATAGTTTCCATATTGATGAACCAGGCAGCGGGATCGGTCATTAAAATGCACGGTTGAGAAATTGCTCCACCAATCATACAAGTTGCCATCTTTATCATACTTTCTGCCTAGAGATTACAAAATATGATGAAGAAAGTCTTTGTGAATGAAAGCCAAGTTAAAATTAAGCCTCCATTATTAACCATAATGGGCAATGTGAATTTGCAGATAATCCCATGTCTGCAGATATCAGTCTCGCAGGCAGGTTACTGCAATACCCCTAGGTAGAACAATAAAATCTAACTGACCTTAACATAAAGGAAACAATGTGTCATTTCATTTACACAGAAAAACAAATGCAATTAACAAATGAGGCTGTGTTACACAGGGACGAACTACCCCATGTTTTGTCCTATGAAATATCTGGCAGAAAATCAGGGCCTGAAGGATATTTCAGTGATTTCAAAATGTCAGCATAATAGACTGGGAGGCATTGCAAATGAGATATTTTACTCTATTCTTCTTGTCACATGGGTAGATGGGAAGGGGTTTCCAGTGAGAACTCTTGTCCTCCAGCTGCAATTTGAGGAAATTGTAGGATATTAGCCATTTTTGTAGGATGGCAGGTAAGGCAAGCAGCTCGCTGGGAATTGTAAATTCACAAAATTCACCCATTTAAATCAGAGCAACTCCGATTCCATCTCACCTTGCAACCTCTCATAAGATCAGTGGGCGTGTAGTCAGACCCAGGATCTTTCTAATCTTTACATTAACTGAAATTAAAAGGTTGGGAGTCAGGCTGACAGCTCCTCCTAAAGACCTGGTATATAGGAACAGGAGGAGGCTCTTCAGCCTATAGAACCTTCTGTGCCATTTAATACAAATATGGCTGATTGTGAACTTCAATGCCTTTTACTCACGCATAACCCTTTGCACCATTGGTAATCAAAAATCAACCAGTCTCAACTTAAACATTCCCACAAACCAAGCTTCTGGACCTCTCTGGAGTAGAGAATGTGAAAGATTCACAACGCTGAGCTAAACAAATTTCTCCTCATTTTGGTCCTAAATTTTAAATCGAGCTAGTTTTTGGTCTCTCCTACAGGGGAAGCATCATATCAGCATCTACCCTGCCTATTCCTTTATGTATTTTGTAAGTTTCAATGATTTCACCTCTCATTTCTCAAAGTTCTACAGAAAGAGGCCCAATTTGCTTATTGTTCCTTCATATGGCAGTCACATCATCACAGGATCAAGGCTCATGATTCTTCAATGCATTCCCTCTATAGAAACAATATCTTTCCTGAAATAAAGAGACCAAATCTGCACACAGTACTCCAGGTGCAGACTAACCAAACTTCTATACAATTTAAGCAAAACTTCACACTCCCTTACTCAAATCTTCTTGCATTGAAGGCTCACATTCCATTCACCTTCCTAATAGCTTTTGTACCTGACACCTAGGTCTCTTTGCATATTTACATTTTCTGATTTCATACCATTTAAGAAATATTCTGTACATTTATTCTCGGTACCAAGGTACATACTTCACATTTTTCCACATTATATTACACCTGCCAAATTCTTGCCCACTCAGTAAGCCTGTCCAAATCGTCTTGAAATGGCTTTATGTCTTACCCACACTGTACATTCCTATGCAGCTTTGTATCACCTGCAAATTTGGAAGTATTACACTTCCAGCTATCCAAATCATTAGTGTTTATTGTAAACAGCTGGAACCTAACTACTGATACTTCATGGTAGGCCACTAGTCACAGGCTGCCATTCATCCCTACTCTCTGTTGGCTAATCATTAATCCATGCCGCTACTATCCCACACACTTTACTTTTTCAAACCAAACTCTTATACCTTATCACTGGCCTTCTTAAAATTCTAAAATTAAATACTATGCCCATCAAAACTCCCTTATAAATTTTGTTTATAGCCTCCTCAAAAAACTCCCAACCATTTCAGTGGACATGATTTCCCTTTTGCAAATACATGCACTGTCCAATTACAGCATCATATTATCCAAGTGTCTATTTATACCATTCTTCGTAATAAATTCCAGCATTTTCCCTCCTACTGATCGAAGGCTAACAAGTCTTGAGTTCCTTGTTTTCTCTCTTGTTCCTTTCTTAAAGTGTGGTGACATTTGTCAGCTTCCAATCTCCTGGAATCATTCCAGAATCTAGAATTTTGGAAGGTGATCACCAATGCATTGACTATCTCTAAAACCAGCTCCTTCAACATTCTGGGATATAAAATATTAGGTGCCAGGAGCTTATCAACTTTCAGCCCCCAGCAATTTCTCCAGTATAAGCTTCTTTCTTAGAACAATTTCCTTCAAGTCCTCATTCTCCTGGTCACTTGGACCTCTGGTCCTGGGACGTTTCTTGTATCTTCATCAGTGAAAAGAAGTACAAAGTAATCACGTGGCCTCACTACCATTTCTCTTTTGCTCATTATAAATCCTCTTGACTCTGCCTGGGTGGGCAGAGTCTCAGCCAAATGTTTCCTTTTTATATTTCTAATGAAGCTTTTAAGATTGTTTCATGGGTTTTTTTTGGTAGAATGCATTTATATTCGATTCTCCTTTTCCTCATCTATTGATTGGTTCTCCTTTGCTGTTTGTAAAAATTCTCCCAATTCTCAGATTTACTACCACAATTTTATAAACTTTTTCTTTTAATCCTAAATGATCCTGAAAATCTTCTGTCAGCCACAGTTAATGATCCTTCTTGACCTTGTAATGTCAAGGTAAGGGATGTAATGAAGCAAAGTACTGAATGGCAAGTCAGTGCTGTCTTTGAACCTGTATCACAGTCAGGTGACCAGTCTATTCATGCCTACCATTGTCATCAAATCCATGTATTATTTCATGACCAATCACTGTGCCAATTCCTCCGAAGTTTAGTACTTGAAGCTGGTGTGGACTGAAGATGGGGGGCTGCAAAATCCCAGCTGGAAAAACTGCAAGAAAGAAACAACCTATTCAACTTCCCAAAACTTGGAATCTACATTCCTGAGCAACACTGAAGTAAAGTACAACAGAGATACAAGAATCATCTGAAATAGGAAGGAAAAATAACAGACAGAAAAAGAAATCCAATTCAGTTTGATCCTTGTTTCTGGAGTAATTTTGATAAACAGGGAGAAACAGGTTAAGGGTTAAATGAGTCAGAGGGGAGATGGTGAGACTTGAGTTTGCCCAGTGTGTTATTATGGTCTGGAATGCACCAACTGAAGTGGTAGTGCAAACAGATTCACTGATAATTTACAAAAGAGAAATATTTGAAAAGGGCAAAATAAAATTGCACTGTAGCATCCTGATTACTACAATATAAGATTATTAGTTCAGGCTCCACTCCATTCCATCTCTATACACGCGGGGACATAGCTTCATGCAAATTCAAGTCGATAAAATCCAAATTAATCTGGACTGAACTCAAACTTGGTCAACACTATGTGAAGGGTAATCAAAGATGTACATATGCACCAAGGCATGAGAAATAGTTCACTGAGACCTTACCCATGTCATCCAAGTCTAGAAAATAATGTGGACTGATATCCATGTATGGATGAGCGGTTGGCTATTGAGAATCTGGTTTTATATATTAAGAGTCTAATTTTCATTAACTACCAACATCTAATGGGTGATCAAATGTCAACTTGCCAATAAAACAGAATGAGAAGTTAAATTGCTGCAAAGTCAGACACAGCCATCAGCTCAGTGGTAAAGATGACACCATGAATGAAGATTTGTGAATCAGAATGAAGGGGAGATGATCAGCTAGGGAGGGGTCATGATCAATTTGGGAGGTGTGGAAATCAGGTCAGGAGGTGTAGACATCAGGCTGAAAGGAGTGGTGATCTGATGGGAGAGAAGGTGGATTTGGATAGGTGGTGATCATTTTTGGAGGGGTTGTGATCACGTTGGGAGGGGAGTGATTTGGTCACGATGGGAGAGGAGGGGAGATGACTAGGCCAGGAGGGGAGGTGATCTGGTTGGGATAGGAGGTGATCTGGTTAGAATGGACGGTGATCAGGTCAGGAGGGGAGTGATCAAGCTGGGAGGGGAGGTGATCTTGTTGGTAGGTGAGTGATCTGGTTGGGAGGGAGATGATCAGGTTAGAACGGGTGGTGATTTGGTTGGAGGGAGATGGTCTGTTTATGATGGGTGGTGATCAGGTTGGGAGGGGAGATGATCAGATTAGGATGGGTGGTGATTAGGTTGGGAGGGAGATGGGTGGCGGTGTCTGGACTTGGCAATGATTAAGATGGCAGGAGGGATGGAAGAAGGGATCAGCAGTTCTCACCATGCATTGGATGACATGCCAATTATAAACATATTTTAAATTCTTACTTTATTGATTCTGGTATTGCACAGGGTACTTCAAAATGGTCTTAGTCCCTTGACTTACACGCATCCAAAAATCTAATGCCTTTTTTGGGGTTTAGGTTCTTCATGATCCTGTTGTACATGCACTTCAAATCCACCACATTGAAAGCTTAGAAACCTGTTCAGTGCCCTGCAAATGTGTGCCACGCAGCTTTAGTCCAATGTCACTCTTCCAACAGAGATTGTGGGATACTGATTAAGTGCAAGGTCATAGTACATTTATCCCTTCACAGAATTTGGAGAATGGAAACCAACTGTGGTGCCATACTACTGACCTGACCTGAGAAGAGCTAAGTAACGATCATAACGAACAATGAACTTGAGACCTTCTTTGTCTACGGGACTCTACTAGTCACTCCATTAAACGACTTAACAATGGCTGGAACCTTAAACATTTATTTCCACAGACCAACCAATCTTTTGGCAATATGTATAATTATGACGTACCTATCTGGTTTTGATTAGGTGAATAAAACGCATTTATAACTGCAACTCCTAAAATCCATCTGAAATAAAGGAGATGTTATAATGTGGGATTACAAATACACATCAACCATTATAATTTGTGCATATTGTACTTCCTTTTATGATGTAAAGACATAATGTCTTAAAAATAATGGAAGCAACTAAAGATATAAGGCAAATAGATTGGTTTTAAATTGCATCTAAGTTCACAAAGCTTGGATGATTTTACAATTTCAGAATATGGGCAAATTAATTTTGTACTTGGCAGGAATATTCAGAGGAACACTTTTACTCGATTACTTACTTAAGGAATGGATTATGTTGGATGGAATACATTGGAGAGTTTAATGAGGTGATTAATGAGTTGAATGGCCTATTGCAACCTTACATACTTGATAATTTGGCCATAGCCCAGAAAAAAGGTAATAATAGGTGTAATGCCTTCTTGTTGTGAGACCTGCCTGGCAGTACCTCACCTATCATTCATGCCTGACCCAAAAGTGCTATCTTTTATCAGGCAAAACAATTAATGGAAGGAATTATGTTCCAGCCCAAGTTGAACATCAGCTGATGATCGCAAAGCGAGTGTTAATGGATAATGATAATATTAATTATTTCTTTCCCACATATTTATCAAGGTCAATTCTAACAACTGAGAGATTGTCCATTTGGAGGGGGGGGCAAATGTAAATCGCATTATTTTAAAATGGGAGGGATAGAAAAACAGAATTACAAGCCAGTTAACCTAAGACTAGTAGTGAGGAAAATTCCACAGTTTATTATAAAAGACATGATAACAAAACATTTGGAAAGTCAACAGGATTGGATAGAGCCAACATGGGTTTATGAAAGGCACATCATGCTTAACAAATCTGAAGAGTTCTGAAGGTGTAATTAGTAGAATAGGGGAATCTATTGGATATGATGCCTTTTATTTTTGAGAAGAGTTTTTATAAGGTTCCTCATATGAGGTTAGTTGGCAAAGTTAAAACACATGCGATCAGGGATTATATAATGGCATGGACGGAGAATTAGCTGACAGACAGAAAACAATGAATGGGAATAAATGGATCTTTTCCCAAGTGCTAGGCAGTGACTAGTCGCATATTGCAAGGATCAGTGCTGGGGCCTCAGCTTTTTGTGAAATCTATATTTTATATATATATGTATATAAATGACCTGAATGAGGGAACCAAAGGCAACATATCTAAGTTTGATGGTGACAAAAAAACTAGGCAGCATTGTGAGTAGTGAGGAGGATGCAAAGAGGCTTCAAGGTGATTTAGACAAGTTGAGTGAGTGGGCAAACACATGGCACATGCAGTACGATGTGGCTAAATGTATAGTATGCACTTTGGTGCAAAGAGTAGTAAGGAAGACTATAATTAAAATGGCAATATATTAAGAAGTGTGGATGTAGAAATTGATCTAGGTGCCCTTGTACACCTGTCAGTGAATGTACACAGGCAGGTACAGCGAGCAATTAAAGAAAAATGGTACATTGGCCTTAATTGCAAGAGGATTTGAATTCAGGAGGGATGTCTCACTGCAGTTTTACAGGGTCTTGGCGAGGAGGGTGTTTTCCCTGGTAGGGGAATCTAGGATATGGGATAGAACTGAGATAAGACAACATTCTTCTTTAAAAGAATAATGAATCTGTGGAATTTACTCAGAAGAAACACAGATGCATAATTAGATTTTATTGGCTTCAGAGCTAAAGACAGAAATTGGGAATATGGCACTGAGATAGTGGATCAGCCATGATCACCCTGAATGACAGAGCTGGCTTGAAGGGGTGATTAGCAGGAGGCTGAAAGAACACAGCAAGCCAGGCAGCATCAGGACATTGAGAAGTCAACGTTTCAGGTGTTCCTATTTTCTATGCCCAAGCT
The DNA here is from genome assembly GCF_020745735.1 of Hemiscyllium ocellatum. NCBI lineage: Eukaryota > Metazoa > Chordata > Chondrichthyes > Orectolobiformes > Hemiscylliidae > Hemiscyllium > Hemiscyllium ocellatum. The sequence continues at coordinate 34,132,951 of NC_083437.1, read as the reverse complement.
GGAGCATGTAATTCAGTGCAAATCAGGAAACAACCTGAAGCTTTCTTGAATTGGAGATGCCGGTGTTGGACTGGGGTGTACAAAGTGTAAAATCACACAACACCAGGTTATAGTCCAACAAGTTTAATTGGAAGCACACTAGCTTTCGGAGCGATGCTCCTTCATCAGGTGATAGTGGAGGGCTGGATCGTAACACAGAATTTATAGCAAAAATTTGCAGTGTGATGTAACTGAAATTATACATTGAAAAACTGATTGCCTGTTAAGCCTTTCATCTGTTAGAATACAGTGATAGTTTCACTTCTTTCATGTGTAAAATCACAAAACCTTTTTTTCAAAAAAATGTTGCATTCTCGGGTTAGCTGTTAACAATGGTGATAGCTAGACAATATGTTGAAGGTGTTAGCCCCCTGTGTTCTCTGTCTATGACCTGATGTTTAGATTGATTCTAATCTAAAAAGTGAGATAACAGTGTTTTACATAAATTCATGCAGTTTTTGAGCTCAGAGTTCTACATGAATGTATGCAGTTTTTGAGCAAAGTGCAATGTAACTCTGCAAGTACAAATTCACCCCACAAAATATATGTATGCATGTGGGTCTTTGTGTGTGTGTGTGTGTGTGTGTGTGTGTGTGTGTGTGTGTGTGTGTGTGTGTGTGTGTGTGTGTGTGTGTAGTGAGTGCAGAGTGTCTTAAGTCTGTGAGGGGGTGCATATGTGAGTGTGGGAGTGTGTGTGTCTATCAGGGTGTGTGTGGGTGTCCAAAAGGTTTTGAGGTCCAAAAGCTAGTGTGCTTCCAATTAAACCTGTTGGACTATAACCTTGGTGTTGTGTGATTTTTAACTTTGAAGCTTTCTTGTCTGCATGGTTTGACGCTACACCAGACAGTACATTTGCTCAATAAGCCAGTGGTTACATTAAGACAACTGTGTAGATTCTGAACCAGTCTCACACTGTTGTAGAATGTATCTTTAATGTAGCTAAATGCCCCAAAACCCTTCACATGAATACTATCCAATTGCAAAACTATGCCACCACAAAGATATATTATTCACAAACAACTAAATGAATGGACAAAAGGAGGTGGATTTTAAAGAGCTCCTTCGGACTTAGGGCAAGAGAGGGTATAGATTAGGGGCCAGGAACAGCTACTGTGTTGGAGCAAAGGAAACCAAGATGAGTATGAGGCCAGAACTGGAGAGTGAAAAAGGTTGTGGGGTGAAAACATTTGGAGATAGGGAGGGATGATCCCACAGAGGGATTTGAGCACTCTGATTGTTACTCATTTGCTACTTACGTATCTTGACTGACTTGCTCCCGTAGCTTCCTAAGGTTTTTCTGTGCATTTGCCTTCAAACTTGCAAGGACATTTTCAAAGTATTTGTTTTTACTGAAGTTTAGCTGGATAAAGTACAACAATTATGAGAGCCACAGTTTGAGAATTCTGTTAATCAATCATTAGATTAGTCTCTGATGCATATGACAGAGACAATTTAGCTGGCATAAAACGTGATAACAGTGCTAATCTATGGTGGATTCCCACCCTCAGTTGAAACAATTGGTCACAGTTGTTAATTCTTCAGTGTGATCAATTCATGCATAAACTGCATGAAATACACAGGCGGTTACTATGACACCTATTGCCAACAACAAGATGAAAAAAGCATTAAAACCAGAATAAATCTCTTTTTGTGACTCTGTAGTATGTATATAATGAAACATAATGGATGTATTGGAATGGTTACAAGTTGATGATTTCACTCTTTATTTGGACAATGGTTTCAAACTGCCTGAATTATGACATTATCTTAATCTTTTATTGAGATTATTATCTTGTAATCACTATTATCTTGTAATCACTATTTTCTTGTAATCTTAGTATTCTCCATCAACCCTTACAGTGAGAGATTTTTCTAACAATGGAAAGTGTCACACGGTTTCCCAGAATACATAGCCAGAAGATCACTGTCAAAGGCTGAGAAATCAATTATCTCAAATTGGAAAATGAACAAGTCAACAGCATTAACTTGACTTGGAGATAAAGGAATGGAATAAGTTTAAGTAAAAGGAGCCTATTAAAATTGTTTTGGAAAACAAAGTGTGCATGAGTCACAGGATGTGCTTTGACTGTATTGAAATACTTGCCCTGCACATTTTGTGAACAACATCTGTATTGACAGACTTTGGTGAGCCCTGGCTCAGTATGCTTCTGGCAGTGACACAGGAGTGCCATAATTTTGACCACTTAACATTTAAGAAATGTGCCTTGTCATGGCATTTCACAGAGAGGAGATATTATGTGGGTGAACACAAGTTTATTTCTATTGTCAATTGATCCTAAAATCTACTATACTCACATGTTTGTATTCCTCATCCAGCCTGGGATTGTCATCTTCCAAGATGTAGTCTGGATATCCAATTTTCTCTCTTATTGCCAGGACCTTTGAGAAACATATATAAAGGGATGTTCAAAACAATTAACGACACTTAAAGGTTAGGTGCGTTAGTCAGAGGGAAATGGGTCTGGGTGGGTCGCTCTTCTGAGGGTCGATGTGAACTTGTTGGGCCGAAGGGCCTGTTTCCACACTGTAGGGAATCTAATCTAATCTAATTATTGCTCATTACCAACTGTTATTTTTGTAATTGAGATTTGGATTAACAATCGCCTAAAACAGTACCCTCAAACAGGTTTCCCAATGCTCATCACAATTCAGGGCTTTCCGGTATGAACTTTAGGTGAGGACAGGGTTTCGCTGTGATACTCTCCATTCAAGGACAGCCCAACACATCTCACTAACTGAGGTCAAACATAGCCACAGAATTGCTCACTCAAGAGTCGATATCTATATAAACAGTGAAGAGAAGGGAAAAGAAAAACAGGATATTTTTCCCCATTCCATTTAATAGGGATGCTCAGACTAATTGTTGTAATCTAACTGTTGCCCGACTTGAGAAAAGCTAACATTCTATAAGGAATGCAAAATTTTGCTTTTCCTTTGACAACGACAAAGTGAAATTCTTGAGGCAATATAATTCTGGGATCCAGCCTGATCTATTTAATATTTCTCTGTACGGTTTTTTTAATTAGATCACTTCCTTACATTCATTCAGCCCTGCACACCACACCTCCCCCCCACCCCACCCCCACCACCCCCCACACCCCCCACTCTCTACAGTAGCAATCATGAGAAACCAGCTACAGTCGGTTCTGCAATAACAGGGTAGTTCCATTTTGTGCAACCCCGTGTATAAGAAAATAACAACACAATTTAAACTAATGGGGCCACATTCGCATTGTAACAATATACCCTTTACAAGTTTGGGCTATAGAAACAGTGTCCCCAACATGTCAACTGTGTTATAGTAAATTTGCGTGAATGAGATGCACGTTACAGCAGAACGACATGTACATGTATCATTAACTGACCTTCCCTTGTGCCTTCTGTTTTGAAGGACCATCCATCCATTCCAGCTCATCCAATGTTTCAATAAACACTTCTTGAATTTTATCAATTAAATCCTTTACCTGAAAAGAGAAAAATGTCCAAAGAGAAACAATAGCTCTTGGACTATCACCATCCAGAAGGACAAGGGCAGCAGATATGTGGGAGCAACACCAACTTTAGGTCCCCCTCCAAGCCATTTATCATCCTGACTTGGAAATATATCATTGTTCCTTCACTGTTGCTGAGTCAAAATTCTGGAATTCCCTCCCTATCAGGTGCCTGCCTATATGCCACGGACTACAGATGTTCAATAGGCCGCTCACAGCTACCTTCTCCAGTGAAATCAGGATAGAAAATAAATGCTGGTGCAACCAGCAATACCCACATTCAATGAATAAATGTTTTTAAAATCCTCTCAACATAACAGCTGCGTAAATATTAAATGTAATTTGTGTGGCAAAAGTTACATCTTTCAGTCAGCTTGCTGTGGGTTTAGGTCCATCTTGAACATCAAATTCAGGCTCCAGTGCTGACAATGTCAAAAAGCTATACTATCAGAGGCACCCTCCTCAGTTAAACCAAGTCCCCATCTACTCTCTCAGATGGACATGAAATATCCCATAACACTAATGAACAAATTCTGATGAAGAGTCATCAGACTTGAAACATTGACTGTTTTCTCACCTCGGATGCTGCCAGGCCTGCTGAGTTTTTTCATTAATTTCTGTTTTTACTGCAAACTAACAGGTTAGCAGTCAGAAAAGCAGATCATGATCCGGCTGCTTGTAAACAAGCAATGAAGGCAATTAGTAGAAATGTCTTGAAAGCAGGTGATCTAAACCACCTTGGAAACTGTAGATCTGCCATGAGCAAGACTGGAGATTGTAAATCTGATACTGATTTTTGTATTTTCTGGAACTCCATTTTCCCAAGTACTGTAAGTGTAGCTACACCTCCTGGACTGCAGTGGTTTAACAAGATGGCTCAAAACCACTTTTTGAAGAGCAAATAAGGGTGGGCAATAAATGTTGCCTAAGTTAGTAACATGCCCATTCACTGAACAATTAAAAAGCAAAATCAAAATCTTAAATTCATCTGTACCAAGTTTTTGGATGTCTTAGAGTGTGAGAGTGAATGTGTGGGTGTGATATCGCACTTAATTCATAAATTCTTTTTAAAAATCATTTTTAAGTTTGCTGCTGGGTGCCACTCTCCAACAGTAAGAAAATACACACCTCTGTCATCAAAAAAACATACTGATCATGGGCAGTAAAGGAACACATACATTTTGTCCATGACACTTGAGCGTCATCCGTCCACTACTGTTGTCCACAGTGACGTTTGATGTTATTGGATTACATACGCCAATTAAAATGGGCACATAAAAATCATTTTGAGCATTCTTGATAAAGGCTCTCAAGTGAAATGTTGGCTGGCATTGTGCGGAGAAAGAAAACCTATTGACTGGCTCTGTTTGTGAGGTACATACCATTCTCTTGCTCTTGCCAGCAAATGCCTCTCTCACATAGAGCGCTCCCACTGCATTTTTCATCAAGCTATTAATGTTGCGGGTACATTCTTGCCAACGAGCTTCTTCCCGACTAACACCAAACAATGCCTGTGACAATGAAGGTTAATTATAAGTTAGTGCTGAGTGTAACAATTACATGAAAAAGGATTAAACACTGCATTACAAAGTGTGCAGTGATCGGAAATGACTCCAACATCAGCCTTCAATAACTGAATTTACCTCTTCATTATCATAACTTATGATAAGTATCAGTTGTAATTCTGAAATGCAAGTACATATGTAAAGTATGTAAAATATGTAGAGTATGTAAAGGGCTTATTTAGTAACATGATTGTTTTTGTGTCAGAATGTTACGGATTCAGAAATTCAGGCATTTAAGAGGATTACACAGAGTTATACCACTCCAGTGAAGTAGCAAAACTGGGTCGCATTGTCAGAAGTGCCGTTCACTGGATCTTAACAAGTACAGAATGTGCAGGAGAAACTCAGCAGGTCTGGCAGCATGTGTGGACAGAAAGCAGAATTAACATTTCAAATCTAAGTTCAGAAGAAGGATCATTGGATTTGAAATATTAACTCTATTTTCTCTCCATGATGTTACCAAACTTCCAACAATTTCTGTTTTTGTTTCAGATCTTCAGCCTCTGCAGTTCTTTGCTTTATTTAAGTGTCATCAAGGGCTGCACTTGAATGGATGTTGAAGATCCCATGTTGCTATTTGAAGTATGGTTCATTCAGTATTCTGGTGTTTCTTAATAAATACACCAGACATGTGGGTGGTACAGTGGCACAGTGGTTAGCACTGCTGCCTCCCAGCACCAGAGACCCGGGTTCAATTCCCACCTCAGGTGAATCTCTGTGTGGAGTTTGCACATTCTCCCTGTGTCTGTGCGGGTTCCCTCCGGGTGCTCCAGTTTCTTCCCACAATCCAAAAATGTGCAGGTTAGGTGAATTGGCCATGCCAAATTGCCCGTACTATTAGGTGTAGGGGAATGGGTTTGGGTGGGTTGCGGGTCGGAGTGGACTGATTCCACACTGTAAGTAATCCAACCTAAACAACACACAAGCTGATCATTCCTTCCTGTGAAACATTACAGGTGCAGATTGATGGAATGTTTAATTATTTAAATGCTCTAAAATATTTCAGCACAAGATGCAATTATTATAGTCCAAGGATGGTTGTTATTGATATCAATCGATGAAAGTTTCAGATGATGTTCCTCCCTCCAGCCATATAATGTAGTCACCGAGCTCTTTATTTCAAGCATTGAAATCTACACTAAAATAGGGATGAGAGAAATGCCACGTTTTAAATATCGGCATCACCAAATATTATTTCCAGGACAAATAATTACTGGCTTCCAAATTCCACAGGACATCAATTCTTTCATAACTTTGATGAGAATCCAATGTAATGCCCAAAAATACAGGAATGACTTATAAACAAGTGTGTTTTCATCTTCGAGATGAATGGTGAGATACGGTAAACGTCCTAACTTGACACAGGAGGAGAAAGTGCCTGCTAAGGTGGGATTTTCATTCCAGGAATATGGGTGCTATGTCCCAGTGCAGAGGTAGCTACTGGGTATCATGGCAGAAAATTTAAAAGGTCTGTGTTGATGTTTTGCAACTTCATCCCAAAGACAATAAAAACAGCAAAACAGAAAAGAGCCCTGTAGCCATCACACCTCACACCTCCCCTAACCTCCATGCCCCTTCGCCTATCCTCAAGGGTTCTCCATACATTTCATTTCAGCCAATGGCTCTTCAATGTCCATTATAGGGGAGGCAATGGCTTCTTGGTATTATCGCTCGAATGTTAATTCAGAGATCCAGGTCACATCTTCAGGACCTGGGTGCAAATTCTAATACGGCAGATGGTAGAATATGAATTCAATAAAAATCTGGAATTAGAAATCTAATGATGACCATGAAACCACTGCTGACTGTTAGGAAAAAACATCTAGTTCACAAAGGCCTTTAGGGAAGGAATCTGCCATCCTTACCTGGTCTGGTCTACATGTGACTCAAGATCCACAGCAATGTGGTTGATTCTTAACTGCCCTCTGAAAGCTGGATTGGTAATGAAAGCTGGCCTGGTCAGTGTCACCCACATCCCATTAATGAAGTAAAAAAAAATTGCCCAGAGCAAATGCTGCGGAGAACCAATTAGTCATATGTTATGTATGAAATTTTTTAAAAAGTTAATTCATCCATAACTTTCTTAAAAAAATACTTTGGTTCCAGTCCTATAATCAACCAGCTCTTTAAAATATTAACAGCAGAAAATGCAAGTACTCAATCCAGCTTTTTTCTGAATACATAAACATTGAGTAATTGAAATTGATTTGAGATAGAAAGCTATCAATTGAACAATGATTTCCTTAGGGCAGAGCTGTGTCAACAAAATAATGAATGCCTATGTTGCGTACATTCTGCAGATTTAGTTCCGATACTGGACTTGCATTTCTCATCAGAAAATGTTGATAGCACAAGCTGGCAGTGACACAGTCGGGCATCTGGAACATCACCATATAACGGAACTAACAGTCTACCGGTTTTGTAAACAAAATTTAAGGACAGAGAAGGAAACAGGAAGGATAAAGTTAAAGGATAAATTAGAGTCAAGTTAAACAAAGAGAAATAAACATTGAGAAAGAGAACAAAAAGAGAAAACAAAACAATAAAATATTTTGTTATACTTAAACTCTAGAAACGACTTTCTGCCACCAGAAATGTGATTCTGTGCTTTGAATTGTTGTCTTTTTGGAAGTCTGAGATTGAACAGCACGGCAGAAATTAAAATCTCGTCATCAAATAAATCTTTAGGTTTTGAAATTTTCTGTCCTAATTCTCTGTGGCTCAATCGTTTTGACCAAGCACAATATGACAGTTTCTCAAAACTTATAGAAAGCCAAACCAAAAATGAACAAAATTATTGGCGGAGCAAAATCACACAAATCATTTAGCAATTTGTGATGAAATGCAAAATGCAGAGGGTCTCTTTCTTGTCACAAAGAGGTATTTTTCCAAAACATTAATAACAGCATTAAATTTAAATCTACTTCTGGTTGAATGTTTCTGGACATGAAAGACATTGCTTACACAATATTTCAAATAATATTTACTACTGTCTGCAGTCATGTAAATAAGCAGCACATAATGGAGCTTAAATTATTTGGCTACGCTTTGAATAACGCCCTCTAGTCTCCTTATTCATTTTCTGATTGAAGTCATAAAGTCTTAAAGTCTAATGAAGCAACCTTACATACGCAAGAAATAAATTTGTAAAAGCCTTCAGATTTATAGCAACTTTTTAAAAGGATTCAGACTCTAATAACAACTTTTATTGTTGTGTTTTAATAGAATTGTCCTAAAAATGTCAACATGTCTTGTATCTTAATAAATGCTGGCTGACCTGTTGCATTTGTTACTGAGTCATTCAAGTTAATCAGGAATGACGAGCTGATCTCATGAAAATCCTTTGATGTGGCATGGCTTCACTATGAAAGTATACTGCCCAGTAAGTTATTTCTGGGGGTTATCCCACAAGAGATGATTTATTTTGCTTTCTGAGTTCTAACAACACAGAAAACATGACAATTGATCAGAAACAACTAGAACCCTCACATAAATATTGCAATTATTTGAGTGGATAAGCCACTAGGTATTCTCAAGGCCTTTCCATTATCTACAAAGTGCAAGTTAGGAATATGATAGAACCGTCTCCCCTTGTCTCGATAGGCACAACTGCGATAATACTCAAGAAACTCAACACCATGCGGGAAAAGGCAGTCTGCTTAATTGGCTGGCCTCCCATCACCCAAACTCCCCACAACACTGGTGTGACATGGCTGCAGCAAGCACCATTTATACTACATCAACAAATGAAAGCTTCTTCGACGGTACTTCACAAACATTCTGTCGTGATCTCCACTGCAGTACCAAAAAGGACAGAGACAGCTAGGATAGGAACATTTTCAGGTTTAAGCACTCCACCACGTTAAACACCATCCCTATTTGTACATTCATCGCTATTCCATCATCATCACTGGACCAAAATCCTGGCACTTGCTGCCTATTTGTTGCAGTACTTTCACCTGCAGCAGTTCAAGGAGAAGGCTCATCACCCCAATCTTAAGGAAATTTTAAGTGACCACAGATATTGGCCTTGCTAGTCATGTTTCAGGACTGTCTGGCCTTGCTAGTCATGCTCACATTGGAACAGGTCTGGGCTATTTTATCCTTCAAACCTCGAATACCATTCAGTGATGATTGTGGTTTAGTTGGTAGCACCTCCATCTCAGGATTCTTGGTCCAAAGATCTGAGCACATAAATCCAGGCTGACCTACCAGTGAAGCATTGTCTGGGGTGCCACTTTTCAGATGAAACGTTAAACTAAGGCCCAGTCTTCCTAACAGATGGAGACCAAAGGTCCCAAGACATTGTTTTGAAGAAGAGCAAAGGAGTTATCTCCAATGTCCTGGCCAAGAAATATCCCTCAATCCATTTGTGTGTGGACTGACTGTTGTGTTTCCTGTATTACCAGTGATTAAACTTAAAGGTACTGAATTGGCTATGAACATTTTGAGATGAAAATGTGTTGCTGGAAAAGTGCAGCAGGTCGGGCAGCATCCAAGGAGCAGGAGAGTCGACGTTTCGGGCATGAGCCCTTCTTCAGGAATGAAGAAGGGCTCATGCCCGAAACGTCGACTCTCCTGCTCCTTGGATGCTGCCTGACCTGCTGCGCTTTTCCAACAACACATTTTCGGCTCTGATCTCCAGCATCTGCAGTCCTCACTTTCTCCTAGAACATTTTGAGATGGTCATGAAAAGCAGAATATGAATGAATGCCTTTTTGGTCCTTCGTCTCTGATCTGCAACCAAACTTCCATAGTTCTGAGAATGACTTAACACAATAACATAGAGAGCAGGAGCAGGAATAGGCGATTTAGCTGTTCAAGCCTGCTCTGCCATTTAACGTGATCATGGCTGATCTTCGATACCATATTCCTGCTTACTGCCCATGAGCCTTGATGCCTTTAAAATCTAAATTTGAAATTTCTTATAAAGCTTGTAACAAGAGAACTTTGTTTGCCAAAGAATTCTTAAAGTTGAAATTTGCTACAAATGCATGTCACAGGATTGTTGAGACAGAAACATAGGTTGGTGCTGAGTGCTATCTTTGTCAATTAGCCAGCAGTGATGATGTTAACTGATGGCAGAAACTGCAGCGATTAATATTGGTGCAGCTGCTGCAATGACAGAACAGTTTGATCCTTTCGGGATGTACTTTTAATTTGTTTCAGGAATGTGACTCAGCATCTTATGGTCCAATTATATACAGGCTTTTTAAAGGCATTGATGCAGAGATGATGAAGGCTTCTTCCTTCTACTTTATGATAATTTATGCTCATGCTTTCTTTCACTGGTGTAACTATGTCAAGGGGCAAGGCCCAGATTCGAGAACATCTCACGGATAAAAACCATAGGAGGAAAGTCAAGAAACCTGTCGTAAATAGCTTTTAATGAGCATTGGTCTCATATTATAAAGACCAATCTCTAAACTCTTGTTTTGACTCATTCCAATTCTAAAATGTTTGTGGTGATAAAAAAACGCTGAATTTGTGGAGGAGATTGGGAAGTCGATCAGTGATTTGCCTTTAGTGTATCTATAAGCAACCAACAATGCAATTTGACTGTATAGAGTTTTTTTAGATTAGATTAGATTACTTACAGTGTGGAAACAGGCCCTTCGGCCCAACAAGTCCACACCGACCCGCCGAAGTGCAACCCACCCAGACCCATTCCCCTACATTTACCCCTTCACCTAACACTACGGGCAACTTGGCATGGCCAATTCACCTAACCTGCACATTATTTTGGATTGTGGGAGGAAACCGGAGCACCCGGAGGAAACCCACGCAGACATGGGGATGAATGTGAAAACTCCACACAGAGTCGCCTGAGGTGGGAATTGATCCCAGGTCTCTGGCAGAGTACATCTATTTTCAAACTTCAATAGCAGTTTGATTTAAAAGACATTCAATGAAACAAAACACTGAAGTGATTCAAGTTATACTCTGGGAATGGATAAAGACAAATTTGCTGCAGGCGAGACAACAATGAATAGTTGTTAAAGGAGTTTGTGGACAGATTACAGAGTGAAGTATGTCAATGCTCAGTTGGGATTACTCCTGTTCATAATTGACATAAGTGATTTGGATTAGGAACATAGGGGCTCTTGTAGTGCCTTGGTAGTGGCACACTACTAATGAACCATGAGGCCACATTTTATATTAGAATTGCTCCAGAGGTAGCATCTTTGACCAGGTTGACATTCTTTCTTCTGTTCTATATCCAAAGGTGCTCTTACACACAACTAAATATTTTTATTTCCCTTCACCAAATCATCTGTGGCATTTATTTCATCTATTAACCCACCAGTGTTCTCTAATTGGTTAATTTACTTGCAAAACCCAGTAAAGGCTTTGCTGACTATCAAAGATGAGGGGGAGATATGGAGAGGGCCTGAACAGGTTGGTTTGTTTTTGTTATGCTTTTATGTCCAGAACTGCTCTCATACAACTGAACATTTCTTTCCCCATTACTAAATGACTCATGATAATTTTTTTCCCATCTATTAACCCACCACTAGTAAATCACCTGTGTTTCCAATTGAATAATTGATATGTAAGGAAAAAATTGATTTGGAAAATATCTGGATGATGAACAGAAATATGACATTCAACCCATGAAGTCTCCTTCATCATTTATTATGATTGAACACTTCAATGCCTTTTTAGCAACATTTCTGTCTCAACTATGTATTCCACTGACAAACTGAAATCTACCTAACCCTTAAACATATTCAAAGACAGAGGTTTTGCATCTTGTTGAATGTACAGTTGCTATAAGCGATGTAATAGCTCTTGAAACACTATCCATTGCCTATATGCAGTCCTGCCTTCAATGTATGATCCGAAGAAGGACAACACAGTGGCTCAGTTAGCACTGCTGCCTCACAGCACCAGGGAGTTGGATTCAATTCTAGCCTTGGGTGACTGTGTGTGTGGAATTTGCATGTTCTCCCTGTGTCTGCACTGGTTTCCACGGGGTGCCCCAGTTTTCTCCCGCAGTCCACAGACCTGCAGGTGGACTGGAAAAAGTAAATGTGGGATTGCAGCAATCGAATACGATTGGGGGCTGTGTCTGGGTGGAATGTTCTTCAGAGGGTCAGTGCAGATTCTATGTATTTGATGAATCTGCTTCATCCCTAAAGGTTCTTTTACAGCAAGATTATTAATTAGCCATTCGTCAATGGACAATATTATGACTAAAATAGCCTGTCCTCTAATTGGCTCCTCAATAAACTGCTCTATAAAGCTCTCCCCAACACACTCTAGAAACATGCCTTCCACAGCTTTAGTGTTCAATTGGTTTACCTGAGCATATGCAAATTGAACTCACCCATGATTACTGTATTGCCCATGCTACATGCTTCTCATATCTCAAAATTAATGCCATGTCCCTCACTACTTCCACTGTTTGATGGCCTGGTAATAAGTTGAACCAACGTTTGCTGCCTCTTGCTGTTTCTCAGCTCCACTCAAACAAATTTCTCACATTGTTCTTCTGATCTGAGAACCTTCTTTGCCAATGTACTGATCCCATCAGTTATTATCAACACAACCCCACCTCCTTTGCCTTCTTAACTGTCCTTCCTAAACATTAAACATCCCTGATAACTCATCAACTCTCATTGACATGTGACTTGAATTCTGAAATTCAAGACAAAATGATAAATTTATAAATGACTAGGAGGTAGAAATGGAATTAAACACAGAAACTACAGAACGAAATGGCTAAGATATGTGAATGAGTAGAGTAACGACAATCAAATTTAATGCAAACAATCACACTGGAAGATAAAAATAGTGTTCCAATGGCGACTGGTGAAGTGAAACTAGACTGAGTCCCAATAGACTCACATTAAACATGGCCACCAGTGCAGAGCAACAATCAACCAACCCCACAAATGGAGCTGCATGAGGATATTATTTAAACAAGCTACAAACACTGCAGCACCCAGGAACTACGAGTTGAGGAAGAAAAACACCTCTACAACATATTCAGGAACAAAGGGTACTCAATAAACACAGTCTGCCGATTCTGACACAACAAACCTAAACAAGAAGACACAACATGGCCAGAGACTCTAACCACACTACACTACATTAAAGACATCTTGGAGATGATGACTAGACTACTCCAGCCCCTTGGCATCATGATAGCTCACAAACCTACTAACACACTGAAACAGCTCTTGACTAATCTAAAGGACCTCCAACCATCAGCCAGCAGAACGAATGTCATATACAAAGCACCCTGCAAGGACTGCAACAAACATTACATTGGACAGATGGGCAGGAAACTAGCCACCAGGATATATAAGCACCAGCGGGCCACCAAAAGGCATGACAAACTATCACATAGTCAAAGACGGACACTAGTTCAACTGGGACAATATATCCATCCTGAGACGAGCTAAATAAAGACATGCACAGGAATTCCTAGAAGCCTGGTATTCCATTAACAAACATATCCATTTGGACCCCATTTACCAACCTCTCAGAAAAAGAATAGGAAATGATATCACCCAACACAATACACAAATAGAAAGCGGGACAGAACACCAATGCTTCAGTGGAGGCTCACTGATGAAGTTACTTAGCATGGTGATGAAATGCTGGAGAACAAATCTTCCAGCTCAGCGAGCAAACTTACAACCTGAACAATCAACAAAGTCAATAAAATGTCAAAATTACATAACCAAGATACTAGATGTGGGTGACTCTTAACTGCCCTCTGGGCAATTAGAAAAGGACAATAGATGCTAGCCAGCGATGTTTACATCCCGTGAATGAATAAACAAAGTCAGTTCTTCTGATCATTGTATAGGTCAAAAAGTGGGATAATAAATTTGAGTGTGCATACCTCTGGACTGAGAAGTTGGAGGTAGGAGATGTATTTAATGGAGCAGTGGTTTGTTTTTAAAGAAGAAAACTAATCTTCTCCATTTCACATGACAGTGAAGGAGATTATTTAAGTTTACAAACTGATCTTGACCAATTGGGTTAAAGGGCTGGAGAGTGGCAGATGGAGTGTAATTTGGACAAAACTGAGGTATTGCTTTTTGGTAAAGCAAAAAAGGGCATAACTTATCCAGTTAAAAGCAGGGCCTTGGGTAATGTTGCAAAACAGAGAGACCTAGAGCTTCAGGTACACAATTCTTTAAAGTTTGTGCCACATGTAGATAGGGTAGTTAAGGAGGCATTTGGCATGCTTGCCTTCATTGCTCAGACCTCAGAGTATAGGAGTTGGAACATTATTTAGAGGCTGTACAGGACATTGGTGAGGCTTCTTCTGGAGTACTATGTGCAGTTCTGGTCACCCTGTCATAGGAAGGATATTATTCAACTGGAGATGATTCAGAAGAGATTTACCAGGATGTTGCTGGCATGGAGGGTTTCAGTTATATGGAAAGGTTGGACAGGCTGGAATTTGTTTCACTTGAGCGTAGGAGATTGAAGGGTGACCTTATAAAGGTTTATAAAATCATGAGGAGTATAGATAAGGTGAATAGCAGGTGTTCTTTCCCTGGGGTGAGGGACTCCAAGTCTAGGGAGCATGTTTTTAAGATGAGAGGAGGAAGATTTTAAAAGATATGGGGCAGTTTTATTACACAACAATCATTCGTGTGTTGAATGAACTTTCAGAGGAAGTGGTGAATGTGGGTACAGTTACGTTTAGAAGACTTTTGGATAAGAACATGAATAACAAATGTTTGGAGGTGCTGGAGTTGGACTGGGTGGACAAAGTCGAAATCACATGACACCAGGCTATAGTCCAACAGGTTTATTTGAAATCACAAGCTTTTGGAATGCTACTCCTTCGACCATAACCTGGTGATTTCTGACTTTTGCAGAATGTATTGAATATCAGGAGGTGCAGGGGTGTTGCTGTTTAGTGAAAACACATATTAATACGTGACATTTAAAAGCTGAACATTCTATAGGATTAAAACAAACACAATATTTAACCCAGAGGAAATGTCCTAATTATGATTAATAGCTAAAATGTACTAGATGTCCACATTTATAAGGGGAGTGGTACGTCTCTGATGTTTACATCGATTTTGATTGAAATTACTGTGCATGTCTGAACACTTTCAGTCACTCACTTTTATGCATTTTCTTTCAGTAGGATTTAATTTTTCTCGAGTCACACATTGGTCAATGGAATTGTTCATAGTTCTTTGTGTACATTTAAACAGACTAACTAACTTGTTAAAACTTTATGGAGCTGATTATTTCAAGAGTGGATTACTTTTCCTCGTGTGTTGAGGTGGGGATGATTGCATCTTGAAGGAGAAACTTGGCAAAATATTCAACGAGGAAAATAATTCTGAATTGTTTTAAAATGTCAGGACAGACATGTTGGAACAAATATTTCTTTCTCAAATGTGTACATCAATTTTATTGGATTTTTATAAATCCATTAACATTTTAGCAGAGGAGTGAAACATCTTAGAGTCTCCCATTTTGTCTTTATCCCACGCTGATTGTCTCATAACTTTTATTTCTGCATTTCTTCTCTTTTGGTGCACATATCTTTTTTTTTAATCTCCTCTATCTTTTGTCATCTCTTCTTGGAACAGATAGAATAATTCTCCAATTGCAAAACATTAGCTCCCCTTCCAGTTGACAATCAATTGCTCAAGGTAAAAACAATGACTGCAGATGCTGGAAACCAGATTCTAGATTAGTGGTGCTGGGAGAGCACAGCAGTTCAGGCAGCATCCGAGGAGCAGTAAAATCAACGTTTCGGGCAAAAGCCCTTCATCAGGATGAAGGGCTTTTGCCCGAAACGTCGATTTTACTGCTCCTTGGATGCGGCCTAAACTGCTGTGCTCTTCCAGCACCACTAATCCAGAATCAATTGCTCAAATTCACTTTGGAAGAGTTAACACAAACATGAGTGGGGTACAGACTCTGTGGTCCAGAAAGGATTCATGGAGCAGTTAGTGGTAGATCAGATGGTTCGGATCTGAGGTTGGGAGACAGTAGAAGCTTTAGCAGAGTGTGAACCCATCAATTTCTTACAAATTCTAAACAAACTGCAATACTTTAAATTCATTTACTTTATCCACATGAATATCATCTATATCTTTTGCAAGTGCGATCAAAGCATATAAGAATGAAAAAGAAATAGTTAAGATATGCAACAACAAATATTATATGGACAAATAATAACTCAGCAAAGTTTAACAAAGATTTTGAACGGCTGTATACCTTCTGGTAGTTGGCGTGGACATCCTTAAAGCGCCGGCTTAAGTTGTTAACATGGTCCAAGATCAGCTGCCAAGCTAGGTAGTTCTGAAGAGTACTAAAAATACAAGAGAGTTAAAAGCATTAGATTTGGTAGCTGAAGTCCAATATAAACAAAGCATAGAAATGGCTGTTAAAATGATTTTGCATTTACCTTTTTCCAGGCATTGTATATGGAAAAATAATTGAGTATTTTAAAAAGATGACTCTCTTCAAATATGTAAAGGAGTTCAAAAATCAGTCAAAAACCGGAGAGGTTTACTATAAAGACTAAGGGTCAACAGGATGTCCAGGCAAGACCATCTCACATGAATGGATTGAATATGCCTGCACAACGTTAGTGACTGACACGATAACATGCTTACATGAAGTTGCTTTGTACTCTAGGTTATCAACGATGTCAATGGTCTTAAACTATTCAAAGAGATTCCAATCACCTCTATACAACCACAGCATATACGGACAGAATTAGGTCATGCCCAGGTGGAAGGTTGTTTTTTGGACTGGAGACCAGCAGTGTTCTGCAGGGATTGGGGCTGGGTCCACTGTTGTTTCTCATTCATATAAATGATTTGGATGAGAGTATAGGAAGCACGGTTAGTATGTTTGTGGATGACATCAAAATTGGTGATATAGTGTTAAAAAATCACACAACACCAGCTTATAGTCCAACAGGTTTAATTGGAAGCACACTAGCTTTCGGAGCGACGCTCCTTCATCCGAAAGCTAGTGTGCTTCCAATTAAACCTTTTAGATTAGATTACTTACAGTATGGAAACAGGCCCTCCGGCCCAACAAGTCCACACCGACCCACCGAAGCGCAACCGACCCATACCCCTACATTTACCCCTTACCTAACACTACGGGCAATTTAGCATGGCCAATTCACCTGACCCGCACATCTTTGTGACTGTGGGAGGAAACCGGAGCACCCGGAGGAAACCCACGCAGACACGGGGAGAATGTGCAAACTCCACACAGTCAGTCGCCTGACGCGGGAATTGAACCCAGATCCCTGGCGCTGTGAGGCAGCAGTGCTAACCACTGTGCCACCGTGCCGCCCTGAAACCTGTTGGACTATAACCTGGTGTTGTTTGATTTTTAACTTTGTACACCCCAGTCCAACACCGGCATCTCCAAATCATGGTGATATAGTGGACAGTGAAGAAGCCTATCAAAAGGATCTTGATCAATTGAACCGATAGGCCGAGGAGTGGCAGATGAAGTTTAATTCGGATAAATGTGAGGTGTTGCATTTTGGTAAGATCAACAAGGGCAGGAATTTAAACAATTAATGTAGAGCCCTGGGGAAGAGTGAGACATGGTTCTTAGGACTAGGGGGTTTAAAGGATATGTGGACAAAGCTGGAACAGGGAATAGAGTTGGATGATCAGCCGTGATCATATTGAATGGAACAGCAGCTCGAAGGCAGAATGGCCTACTCATACTCCTGTTTTCTATATTTCTATTGCTTCATCTCAGTGTGAAAATAATATTCTTTGGTAAAACATTGTTTTATTTGCAGCAAAATGGGTAGCCACCATTGGCTTCTCTTTGAGCTTACTTTGGTCATGTCTGCTGAGAGGATAGGCAAGGTGATTTATTGCAATAGAAATGTGAGTTTGTCTACAGAATGGGATCGGAACATTTCCAATTACTAAAATGAAATTGAAGCAAATCTCACAAATCATGACAAAACAATTTAGAATCTGGTATCTTTACCTCTTTGAGTATTTTGGGAGAATACGCTTGAGTTTCTGAAGATAGTCAGTGTCAGTAACCACAATTTCTTCTTCTGGATGGACTTCAATATCAACGCTAGCCAGAATCCCTTGAAGAAACTGTGTCCAGTTAAATCCCTGGAGGCACAGCCATGAATCAAAGAATTGGGTAATTAATACTTGTTTGTTCAATAATACCACAGAAGAGACTGGATATTAAAATGATACAAATTGGATTTAGCTACCAATAATGATACTTGCCAGAAGGTGTACAGAAAGCAAAGCACAAAAGAAAATCTATGAACAAGTTAAGGTATTCCATATTCTCATCAAGAGCTAATATTCTCACTTCTTTGACAGAAAGACACAGATAACAAGAATGTTTAAAACACCCAAAGGCACAATGGTTGACACAGTGAAGGAGATATTCATGAGCTGAAGATTACAATGATTCGTATCCATATAGAAGGCTATGTGGTGGCAAAAGTATACAGATGGGAGAATGATATATAAAGAGAATCTGTCAGAGTCAATGGAACCAATCTGAACAGTACTGACAAATCTGGAACCAGACAGTCAATCAATCATTACATTTCTCCTCAGTATTAACCTAGATATCATTCTTAACATCTAATGTACAATGTGTACCGACAGGAAGCAATCACTGAAATAAATCTACTCACATTGAGATCAAATTTCATTTGAAGTTCTGGAAGTGTCATTCTATTGTAGCACTGCATAACATCGCGACTTTCCTCTGAACATGCAGTAGCCTATGGAGAGACAATCAGTTTTACTTAAGCTTTTACCTGTGCAGGCAATTTACCTCCTGGTGATAACCTTAGGCAGCTCGATAGAGATCAAAGTCATTCAGTTATCAAGTAAATTGATAGAGTGGATATTTCCACTGGTGGGGATTGTTCAAAATTCAGATTCATAGTCATTAGTCACTAATACATTCAAACAAGAATTTAGGAGAAACCTCTTTACTCTGTATACGGAAGCTATGACCAGGAGTTGTTAAGGTTCCCAACATAGATGTGAGAGGAAGCTGAGGGAAAAGGACTGACATAAAACTATAAGACCATAAAATACAGGAGCAGAATTAGGCCATTTGGTCGACCAAGTCTGCTCTGCCATTTCATCATGGCTGATATATTTCTTAACCCTATTCTCCTGCTTTCTCTTTGTAACTCTTGATTTCCCCAACTTATCAAGAACCTATCTATCTCTGTCTGAAATTATATTGACAGATAGACAATAAAGCTTTCAAAGCCCTATCGAAAATGAGTCTGGGATCTAATAGTGAAAAATGAGGAGAGGGCAGATGAGCAAACAGGTTTGCATCAGACTTCAGTATAAAAGCACGAGAAGGGGTGCAGAAAATCTTTAAGCAGGCAATACCAGCAAAGCTTGTTAATAAATACTGGGAAAAGATTGAGGTCTTTTTTTATCATTGAAGGAAATCAAAAGGCTTACAGATGACCCAATGGATTAAAAAAAAGATTAAAATTATGAAATTTTTTGACGGAGTGCTTACGGGAGGAATGCTTCCTCTTGTGGGCAAGAGCATAACTCGATGCTATTGGCAAAGCATAGTCATCAAGAAATCCATCCAAGAAATCAGAAGGAACATTTCCACTCAAACAGTGGAAAGAATGTTGACTTCACTATCCCAGAGAGTGGACGAAGTGAATATTGTCAACACACTTCAGGGGGAGCTGGTCAAGCAAATGGTTGAGAAAGAAATAGAGGGTTATAATTGGTTGATAGAGTCATTGAGTCATACAGCATGAAAGCAAACCCTTCGGTCCAACCAGTCCATGCTGACCACAATCCCAAACTAAACCAGTCCCACCTGCCTGCTTCTGGCTCATATCCCTCCAAACTTTTCTTATTCATATACTTATCTAAATGTCTTTTAAACACTGTAATTGTGCTCACATCCATCACTTCCTCAGAAAGTTCATTCCACATGCAAACCACCCACTAGAGGATTGAGTGGAGCATAAATGGACTGGCTCCACTGAATGGCCTGTTTGTCTGCTGTCTATTCATTCTAATCCCACAACAAGTTAACTCATCTCAGATGATATGGTGGGAGAATCCTTGACAATCATTCAGCCTCAGTAATCCTTTGGCTGATATTCTCTCATCTGTAGCCTCAGCTCTTGTTCTTGATCACTATATGTAACCTTCTGATCTTTCTCAGGAGAGGCCATATGATATATGATGCCCTCACGTATTCCTGCTAACATTTACAGGTCAGGTTAGATGCTAGCTACATGACTGTTGTCCATTGAGAAAGAAGCCTTTCAAGAAAGGTTGGGGGTGTGGAGAAGGGCAGAAAAAAAAACAAGACTAGATTGACATCTAAATCTGCAGAAGTACATTTTGTTTTACTTATGAATTTATGAATATATTAGCCAGTTTATTTCAGAGTCAATGTAAAGAAGGAGAGTACATTACATCACAATGCAGCTGGACTAACCAAACCTTCACACCTCATTAATCCATCAAAACATGCCATTTGACCATCCAACCATTTGAATCTTATTCAAATATATTTGACACACTGATTTGTCACTATAATATTTGTGAATCCAGATGCAGATGTTTAATTGCATAGCTGTAGAAACATAACTGAGCAGTATACTTGTATTTTGAAGGCATAGAATGTTTCCAACAGATCAACATTTTGTAAACATTCCATCTCAGAAACATCAATTCCTTATTTTCCATTGACTCTACTTTATTGCCTTATGATTGACCTATTCACTATTTCCTGTTTGAGACAGCTTGTTCATAAACCTACAGCTTTATGGTAAGCATTCCTGTCTCTGCGTGAAGTCATAGAGATTTTACCCATATTCCAGCCAGTCCTGAAGGTGACTGAAAGCTGCAGTTAATTTGGGGTTAGAATTCAGCAACATGAGAGCTACTGTATCAAATATGAAGCATTAAGACAGAATACAACAGAGCAATGTAGTGAATAATGTAATGTAGTGTGAGTCTTGTGTTCAGGGAGAGAATGAGTCAGGACCAAACAAAAACAGAAACTGCTGGAGAAACTCAGCTGGTCTGGCAGCATCTGTGGGAAGAAAACAACATTAATGTTTCAAGTTCAGTGACCCTGCTTCAGAACAAAGTCCAGTGAATTCTGAAGAAGAGTCACTGAATTTGAAACATTAACACTCTTTGGTGCTCGTAGATGGTGCCAGAATTGCTGAGTTTCTTTAGAAATTTCTGTTTTTGCTTGTTTCAGATTTCCAGTATCTGCTGCTCTTCATTGAACAAAAATATCCCCAGAAGGACTGCAGATAATGGAAATTAGAAACACAAATAGAAGTTGCTGGAAAAACTCAGCAGGTCTGGCAGCATCTGTGGAGAGAAAGTAGAGGTTAACATTTCGGGCCACTGATCCTTCTTCAGAACTGTTCTGAAGAAGGGTCACTAGTACCGAAATGTTAGCTCTGGATTTTCTCCATGGATGCTGTCAGACCTGCTGAGGTTTTCCAGCAATTTCTGTTTTCATTTCTGCAGTTCTTTGTTTTATTATATGACCTAGCACCAAATGCTTAAGGAGGATGGCACCATTCTTCAGTGTGATTGTGTTTTGTACTTCCTGTCCATCATTCTATCTTCAAGGAAAAAGTATAGAAATCTCAAATACTTACATTTGCCAATTCAGTTTCAAACTCCAGGACTTTGGTCATTTCTTCTTCAACAAAAGTATCATTTTTTGTCACATTTCTGTCTTCCCTGATCATCTTAGCAATTGTGATCATAATTTGCAAATGAATTTCACGCACCTTAATAAAGAGGAACACCACTAAATTCAGGGAGTGATTTATTTGACAGATACATGCATACAAGGTTTTACATTTGTACACCATTTTACTGAGGGGTACACTTTTGCCTTTCACACTTCCTAAGCAACTAAAATGCATCTATCTTTTATCCATTCTTGGGATAACTGAAACACTGCCAAGGCAGTATTTATTACACATCTGAAGGTGCACTGAGGCCACTTAAAGTCATCCACATAATATGGAAGTTACAAGTGGGGCATTCAAGGTAGCGTTCAAAGCTTAGTGGATTGCATGAATTTTTATGACAATTTCATAGTTATGTTGTGTTGCGAGGATGAAAATTTGCAGATGTTTTGAATTCTGTTCACAACTTGGTAAAAAGGATTTTGACTTAGAATCTTTCTGTTATTAATCCAAAACTACAATCATTGGCTATTGTACCCAGATTATTAGGACATTGGGCACACGTCCAATATTCCACCCCATATTAAAAGCTGAAGCCATAAATCAGATGTATTCCTGAGTTCCAGCATATGTTGCCAGCATAATTCTGTGCCAAAAAGCCTAGATATTAGTGTTTACCTTTCTACACACGCTAACAAACTGAAGCGACTAAAGGTGAAGAAGAGTGTTTTCTTTGTTTAGCTTTATTAGTTAGAAAACAAAAGTGCTGAGTTCCCATGCTAGATCTTCTTCAACCATCAGTTTGAGGAATCAGCCCAGTTTCAAACAATATTGTAAAATAATTGTGTAATCTCTTGAAATGAAACATGTTTAAAGGGAGGAAAAGTAATAGTTGATAATTCATAAAATGTGTGGAACTAGATTGCACCGGTAAGAATCCATGCCATTTCTGTGCAGTCAGTCTCAGAGCTCACCTTCTTGTAGTTTCCATTTCCAAAATAATAATCTCTGGAAGGCATCCCCAGAGTTGGCTCATCAACCTGCAAGAGTTACAGGCAAAACATTAAGCAAGAGGGTCATGCTGGTGTGAACTGATTTCTGCTTCTCTGGAATAACATCCAAGACATTTGACACCAACAAGAACAAAGGGTTCCACTCCTTCCAACATTGACTCATTATTGGGCAGCACTATGTACGATCTACAATATTCACTGCAGCAATGTATAAAGGTTCCTTTGACAGCACTGGCTTAAAATCTACTACAATAGTCAGGACAAAGCAGCCTTCTTGACTGGCATTCCATCTACCACCGCTAACATTCATTTCCTCCATCACTAATGCACAGTGGCAGCAGTGCAATTTGCAACAAATCGCTCAGGGTCCTTCAGCAGCACCTTCCAAACCTGCAAATGCTACCATCTAGAATGATAAGGAAAGCAAGCACGTGAGAACATCACCACCCACAAGTTCTGTCCAAGTCACACAGCATCCAAACTAGGAATTGTATTGCTGCTCCTTCACTCCCGCTGGAATTTCCTTCCTAATGTGGATGTACCAATGCCACATGGACTGCAGTGGTTCACCACTTTCTCAAGGACAGTCGGGGATGAGTAATAAATGCTGGCCCATATTTCTGTGGAAGAATAAAATCACTGATTCAAAGAGAAATGAGTGGGTAGTTTCCTTGAAAACTGCAAGTCATTCTCCAGCCATTCATTTGATTGGCTGGACCTTTGTTGGGAATGCACTCCAGGTTCTCTGACAGATCATAATGACAATGAGTCAAGTTCCTAGCTGGCAACATCAGAATATCACAACATGAGCCACTTGCATACAACAGCAACTTGACTACATTTTGCACCAAAGGCAACTGGGGCGGGGGCAAGGGGTGTGGCAGTGTTAAGTGCAGTTTGCAGATCACAATATAACCCCATGAGCAGTATATTCACGTGATTCTGGCAAATTCCCTGTCCCCAACTCATCAGCAAATGTACGTACATGATCTCCGACAAGCTAAAACGCTTGGAAAAATTTTGCTAAATGTGAGAATTTGTATTTTGATGTTAAATTTCTGGTGGCCAATATTCACCTGTTAGAAACACAAGGTCAAAACAGAAAAAAACAACACAGGTTGCATCAGATAATCTGGTTGAAATTCATATCTTCAAGAAATATTCAGGTTCAAAAATTTAAACAGACATTTGATGTTTCTACGAACGATTGATAAAGAGTATCAAGTGAATCAAGAATCAATCATTTGCAGCGACAGTCACAACACATCATTTATTGTCTCAGCATTATGGCAGTGTAAAGCAAGGCTTTAAATGCTTTTCTAAAGTATTACATTCTCTTAAATCCTCAAGTACCTACATTTGTGTACAGAGAATTCCTTACGTACTAAAGTTACATAGATTACCTCCCATCTATGCAGCAAAAGTATGTTCAACACCAATGGCTTAAAGCAGGAGTTAATGATAACTTACTTACATGAATGATATGTCTACTCGAGTTCTTGCCATCAATCAAAACAAACATCCCCACAATAGATTTCTTATTGTAATAGGTATTAAGATGTGGTAGGATGGTCTCCAAACTCCAATCAGGCTCTGAAGAGACAGAGTGAAAGCAACATCTATACATTTAGTAGAAAACGTTAATTCATCTACCTAAATCCACCTCATCCCATTAGCACAGAAAAAGTAATGTGCATCCCTCCCATGGTTTAGCAGCAATGGTATCTACCACAAACATGGTGTGTTCAGACAATAGAAATGCCATTCTGATGATATCTATGGCGAACAGCAACAGCAACTTATGTCCTGAACATCGTAAAATACTTCAAAGTCGTTCACAGGAACATTATCAAACAACAGGACATCAAAAAATTTGATGTCAAGATATTTAAAGACAATAATTACTGAAAACGCTCAGCAGGTTAAGAGTTAACATTTCAGGCCAAGATGATAGACTGATTTTAAAAATTATTCTTTGACAACATATGAACATTGTGGCTGCATCAGCATTTATTATCCAAACCTGATTTCCCATGAGTTTGGGTAATGTAGGTACACCTCCAGTGCTGTTAGAAAGTGAGTATAGGATTTTGACCCAGCTACAGTGAAGGAATGGAGATATAGTTGCTTGTCAGAATGGTGCTTGGCTTGGAAGGAAACATTTCATCGAATGGCATAAACCCAGTTGGGAGAGTGCACTGTCATCCTCTAGTTCCATTAGTTCACTGATTACAACGCATATTTAAATATTTTACCCAATTCCCAATGTGGCCAATGATGTATTTTATCTGTATGTTAGTTTCAGAATATAAAAGAAAAGTAAACAACGACCAAGTTTATTTAATAAAGAATAGAATTATTGAGTCATTATAACAGGTATGCTTAACTAAAATGCAAAGCTGATTAACAGTTTGAAATATGGAAGTATAACTATTAACTCTTCAAACTAATCTAACACTGCTATACATACTGGGTTCAAAAATCCTTTTCTGCACAAATCAATTTTTAAAACAATATTTCAAATGTCGCTGTTCATTCATTACTAGATATCACTGTATGACAAATCAGAGACGTTGGAAACATGGAGAAATATTTCAGAAGATAGCATAACACTAAATGAAGCGCTTAATGAATACTTTTTGTCAGTATTCAAATTGGAAAAAGGCATGTTAGTAAGAATGTGGAGATACAGTCTACAAGATTAGATGGGATTGGGGTAGATAGGTAAGGCCGCTGGGTCGGATGGAGTTTATCCTAGGATTCTCTGGGAAGCCAGGGAGGAAACTGCAGAGCCCTTGGCTTTGATCTTATGTCTTCATTGTTGACAGGAGTACTGCCAGAACACCGGAGGATAGCAAATGTTGTTTTCTTGTTTAAGAAGGGGAGTCAGGACAACCCTGGTAATTATAGGCCAGTGAGCCTTACTTCAGTTGTGAGTAAGGTGTTGGAAAGGAATAATTTAATTAGGGATAGTCAACACGGTTTTGTGAATGGTAGGTTGTGCCTCACTAACCTTATTGAGTTCTTTGAGAAGGTGCCAAAACAAGTGGATGAAGGTAAAGCAGTTGATGTAGTGTATCTGGACCTCAGTAAAGCGTTAGATAAGATTCCATATGGTAGGCTATTGCACAAAATATGAAGTTTTGGGATTGAAGGTGATTTAGCCTTTTTCATCGAATGGTGAAGGCTAACACAAGGGAACATAGATTTAAATTGAGCGGTGATAGATTTAGGACAGATACTAGGGGTATTTCTTCACTCAGAGATTAGTAGGGACATGGAACAGGCTGCCTACAACAATAATAGACTTGCCGATATTAAGGGCATTTAAATGGGCATTGGTCATACATATGGATAATAATGGTATGGTGTAGGTTAGATGGGCATCAGATTATTTTTACAGGTCAGTGCAACATCAAGGGCCAAAAGGCCTGTACTGCGCTGTAATGTTCTATGCTCTATAACCTCTACAAGCACATTAAATTTGGCTACTTAGACAAATGGCACAATGGAAATTGCAGAAAAATGATTACACAAAATTTGTCAAGAAATGTGGTGCTGGAAAAGCACAGCAGGTCAGGTAGCATCCGAGGAGCAGGAGAGTCGAAATTTTATGCATAGGCCCTTCATGAGGAATGGCCAAAACGCCAACTCTCCTGCTCCTCAAATGCTGTCTGCTGTGCTTTTTCAGCCCCATACTTTTAGACTCTGATTTCCAGCATCTGTAATCCTCACTTTCTCCCCAAAATCTGTGACATATTAACCGAGAGTAGATGAGAATCCTATTAAATCAATTTAGAACTAGCAACTCCCAACTTGTTTGTTCAGAGGTTGAGGAAGTGGCAGTGGCAATATGGTTCAAAGTGAAGATTCCTCTAGGGAATAAGGCAATCACCCTGAGATAAAACATAGGACCTTAATTCAATGTATCATCTGAAAGACTTGACCACTAACAATTACTCCCAAAGAGACAGTCCTAAACAATATGCTCAAGCCTCTAGTACTCAAATTCACATTTTTTTCTGAATCACAGGTGAAAATGTTACCACAGAGTCCAAACTAATGCACAAGGATGCATGGTTACGATAAATAATATGGCACTAACAGCATTGACAGAGGAAATGGTGTCTCGACTGAGTGATCTGATGAAAGGACCAAATCTTTAATGAATTTAAAACATATTCATTAATCAGTGCCTGTCAACCTAATCTCACAGTCTCTCCCTGTCATCTCTGGACACGGAATCTGTGTATCCTTCTCCTTTTCCAGAAAATGTTGTGGAAATCCAGGTAGACCTGTGCCACATAAATGGCGGTTACTCAGTTTGTGTATTCGTGGGATGGATCTCACAAGTTGCTATCAAAATGCTAATCAGGCACGGCATTGTATGGCATCTTGATGGTCAGATGTATACATAGAACCTACAGAGAGAGCGTGAACAAGACAGAAGGGGAGGAAGAATTTGGAGCTTGAGGTATGCACTTCTTTGCGAGGGTTACTTCCTTCGGAGAGAGCTGTTAAGTGCTTGTATGGCAATTGTAGAAATAGCTAAGGCCAAACTCAAAACAGCTTCAGTTCTCAAAGTGTTTAAAAATAGGTTTAGAATTAACAACATTGGAGACTTATTTGAAAACTGTTGCATACCTTTTGTGATATCCCAATCAGATGTGGTAACTGGCCATCCTCCAATTTCATCCAACAGATTTAGGAGTGGCTCAGAGTCCCTTTCCTCAAGCGAACCTGTGATAAAATTAAAAGCAAGACTTGTATTTATAGGTTGTCTTTTACAACTGCAGGCTGTTTAAAAGCACTTTACAACCAATTGAAGCACTTTTCATAGAATCATTGAATCTGTACAATGTGGAAGCAGGCCATTCGGTCCATTGAACCATTGATGCAGTTAATGTTATAGTATCTGAATTTAATCAGAAATAAGTGAAAAGAGGTTGACTGTTTCTTTCAATCACAATTTTCCCCTTTCAGCTTAATTTTAAAGAATTGACACTTCCACTCTCATTTTATGCCATAGGGAACATAAAATTCACGAACTAATCTTAAAAAAAGTTGCAATCTCTTTTAAGAGACATAATCACGATATTGTTTCTGTGGTTTATAGTCACATGACGCTGGTGGGTGTTTAAATTTAGTAGCTTGCACAAATTAATTTTTGTGCAGAAAGGGTCCCAGTGATTCCTGATGAATCAAAAGTATTGTTGTTTTGGGAGTCCATTGCAATGTAACTGTGAGAAAACATCAGTAATGAGTCCAATTTTTCACTTGAAGCCAGTTACCTTTGTGTTTGCTGAAGTATTCAGCAAAACAAGAAATGACTGCGTTCTAACACATGTTTTCTATCTGAATTTTGTAACTCCTTCAAGTTTAGAAAGAGTATTCCAAAACTCCTAATATTCCTGAGGCAATGAGACACTTCTCCTTCTTTGTTTTAACATCCTTCATCATGGGATGTTGTTTGGCCCAGATGCTTTTCCTCGTCTAAAGAGGCCGACTGAGGTCATACTCACTTGGGTTAAAAGTCTACTTTGGTGAGGGCACAACATTGAACAGGTGACTTATTATACACCCCATCAGAGATTTCTTTTACAGGATATGTAGTGCCAATGGTGGGGGCATTTGTTTAGCACCTATAATGATAAGGTCATATTTGACTGCAAACACCTTTTCAACACTGATCCACAGCAGGCTTGCTGAGTCAACTTGTTTCCTTGTAATCTTGCACCAACCTCTTCAGCTCTGCCCCCATGCCTTTGAAATTAATCCTCAAAGATTAATTTGAAAGCTCAGAAACAAGCTTAACGTCAATGTGTGTCTTTATCAAAGCAAGGTGCTGCAAGACACCTCAAAAAAGGAGAGTTCTGTGGGACAATATTAGGTACAAAGCAGGAATGGGAATAGTATTTTGGAAGAAGGTAAACCAGGGGCTGGAAATGTGGCTTTTGAAGTGGGATGGGAATTAGTGACATGGAATTTGTGACCAATGTTAGAATGTGGAGATGTGCAGGCTAAAGGTTCTGACAAGGATGAAAGAGAACAGGGTTGCCAGTTAGACAGCAGAAGCTGAAAATGGAGACACAGAGCTGGACCAAGCTGTAGAGACATTGGGATCGAGGTAGTGATGGAATTTGTGACCCAAGGTTGGGATTTAAAAATCAAGGGGCAGGGGTCAAACCAATGAAAATCAAGAACAGCTCCATACTGTCATACTAAAAGTCATCAAAAGAGCATGAGGTGCCCTGGGCTTTTCAAATAGAGGTGTGGAGTTAAAAAAAGAGTTATGATATCCCCTTTATAAAATCCCGATTTGAACTGAATTTTATCACAAGAATTATTCTTTCCCAGATGTGGGCATTGCTGGGTCGGCTGGTATTTGATTCCCATCTCTAATTGCCCCTTGGGCAGATGACAGTGAGTAGCTGGAGGCCACATTGTTGCAGTATGACCCAGCTTGCTTATCTCACCATTCAATACACACATCTCAGCAGGAGCTATCAGCTCTCAAACTAGCAGTTGGAATTTTACTTGATCCTACTCTCCAGTTTCACCTCTGTCTGTAGCTGATCAATCTTAGTGATTCCCTGTTACCTCTGTTGAACGCAGACAGTAGAGATTTGACTTTCCCACATTTGCGTGCTTATCTTCCCCTGACACAATGCATTTATTCACTGAACCACCGGAGGAAGTCCAGACATGAACATATATTTTAACCAAGCAAATTACTTTAAGTTGAACTCACTCTCATTTGTGCAGGATTTATACAGCTGTTTAGCTTTCTTAAAAGCTTCACGGTCTCCATCATCTGGCATCTCTAAAACACCTAAAAGCACAGATAGGACAAGCAATAGCTGAGTTAAATATAACAAAGGATCAAAATAACCTTTAAAAGAATGAGGTCTTTCTCTCTCTTCTCACAAATGAATACCAATTGCTGAATAAAACCATTCAGTTTTGTGCTCCTGACATTTTGGGGTAAACGTTTGGTAGACTATTCCATGGAGTGTAATCACCGGCTCCCTGCATATCAACTGCCTCACACACCAGAATAAGGACATAGAATCCCAACAGTGTGGTTGCAGGCCATTTAGCCCATCAGGTCCACACTGACTCTCCAAAGAGCAGCCCACTCAAACCCAACCCGCTATCCTATCCTGTAATCTTGCATTTCCCTGGCTAATCCCTGCACATCACTGGACACTGTAGGCAACTTAGCATGGCCAGTCCACCTCATGTGCACATCTTTGGAGGATATGAGAGGAAACTCATTTGGAGCACCTGGAGAAAAACCACATAGACATGGGAAGAAAGTGTAAGCTCCACACAGCCAGTGACCCAAGGCTGGAATCAAACCTGGGTCCCTGGCGCTGTGAGGCAGCAGTGCTAACCACTGAGCTACTGAGTTATGTGGAAATAATTACCAAGTACATCCATATTGAAGACAACATGCATAATAAACCATTGGGAATGTGTTTTACAACTAAAAAATCATTTAGGTACAATAGAACAATTTTGCAGTTACTGTTTCCCTTACCTGCCCAGAATAATAAAGGCAAAATACTACAAATGCTGAAACCACAGAGAATGTTGGAGAAACTCAGCAGGTCTGGCAGCAACTACGGAAAGAGAAACAAAAGGAATCCAAAAAGAAGCTGTTGGAATTGAACTGACCTCTTTTGTTGCACTTTGTCTGAGTTTGTTTACCAATGAAGTCTGCAAAAAGGTGGATACAAAAAGGAGTTGCTAATCAGAACCTGAGAGTCCTCCAATGTTCAGGTTGTGTTAAAATAACTTTCTTTAGGTGCACACTGTCCGCTTGCCCATCACTTTTTCCACATGCGATACAGTCTCTGATCAACATCCCTACAACATTTGAAAGAAAATGAGGACTATAGATGTTGGGGAGTCAGACTTAAAAAATGTGGTGTCCATTCCTGATGAAGGGCTTATGTCCAAATCGTCGACTTCTGCTCCTCGGACGCTGCATGACCTGCTGTGCTTTTCCAGCACCACAATTTTCAACTCTATTACCACATTTGAAGGAAATTACATCACTTACTTGTAATGTCCAGCAACACAATGTCCCAGTACTTTTGTTTAATTTTATCTAAAAACAACATAGGCTATTGAGTACCATCCTGATTACTGTTGGACTTTTACCTTTCAGAATGATGTTCAGTTTATCCCTTAGAATATCTATCGTACTGTATTCAGGTTTAGTCTCTGGTATAATATGCTGATTCAGCCAACCTCCACAGGCATACCTATAAAAGTCTTCGCATGGTGAGACAGATGAATCCATATTCTGGATTATCCTTGCAGCTGTATTAAAAGAAAGGCAAGTATCATATATTTTACTCAGTTCTCTGGGACTGTGCTATTTATTTGTTATCCATGCTTGGATATGTATTTCAACATTATCAAAGATTCTAATATGAAATTCTGGAATAAATCAGTTTCACTGGATAGTGAGGCACCAACTATAGCGCATAAATTTAAAATCTTCTAAAAACAGAATAAAGACAGAGATTAAGAAAAATTATTTCCACACGGGGGTTGTTAGGGCATGCGTTTCCTAAACAGAGAGTCCTTTAAAAATTCATTTAAAAATTATCCCAAAGCTGAAATTACGACAGGATATACTGAGGCAGGACTACATTGGACTGTAAGGATGGCCATACATGGCTCCCTAGTATTTTACCAGATCCTCAGCCTGCCTTCGGGGAGCTGGCAAAACTATGCTTTCAATGCATTGTAATGGGCTGAATGGCCTCCTTTAATGCTGGAGGATTCAAAGAAATGATGGTTTTACATAAGGATTATTATTTATCATTTACTTTTTCACCCTCTACCTAATCTTCATGAGAAAGGTGTATGGCTCATCAATTTGTGCTTTGCATTTGCACCTAATTTCCACTAAAATCAATGACTGCAGGAAAATAGAACCCATAATTATTGTCTCGTTAGCCATAATTTATTCCCATGAGGAACTGGCAGTACATAGAGCCAATAGCATTTACAGACAAGTCCAAGTGATTTTGCTTATTCTTTACTTAATGGATTTTTCAAACCTCATTTACCTGCAGCCACACAGTCCGAGGTCATGCACACATTGTCCAAATTACTGGAGAACTGTTTGCCTGAGGACCAAAAACAGAAAAAGGCTTCAGTCAGAAACTCCATTCAGTTTTGCTTCACCGAAGGTCAAAAGGTTATCAAGCAGGCTACAATGAATGATTCTCCCTCCATTATCATATTTGGCCTCTCTGAGAGAAAACAGAACTTTCCAGGGAGAACACTGGAATTTTTAAACGGCATAATTAAACCGGATTATCGGGTCATTCGTCTCTTCATTCTCATGTGGCCTCACAGTGCAAAAGATGACCATGATGTTCGTTTAATTTTCAAAAGTGACTTGACTGCAAAAATTATTTCATGAAGCAAATTACTTTGGATGTCCTGAGGCTCTATGAATGCAATTTACTTCTTCCTCTTGCTTATTCCTTCCTTGAACTTCCTTCTGAGTTTCAAAAGCACCATCCCACGTATTTTTCAATTCAACCTTTCTGCTAAAATCAAAAACAGTGCATCGTCTCCTTGTCCAGCTCATTTTTAAATTTTGCCTGAATTCAAAGCTGTTGAACACCTTAGCTTCTACAGTTTTCCCTTCTTTCTAAACCCTGACAGGCTTCCAAAATTCTGGCAGACCTCACTTTAACCTGAACCTAATAGGAAACTAACCCAATCAGCCTCTGTTTTAAACTAGGCTGACTTTAAATTCCATTTATGCCAATCATGAATAAAATGTAGCCATTAAAATGATTATTCCAGCTTGGTCTTAACCTACTTCAGTCACCTATATTCCACAATCTTTCTTAATCTTCTCAACTTTGGTGTTGTTCTACACTTATGAACATTAAACTTTCAACTTGACTTTACAATGAGAAACGCTGTCAGAGACATACACATCATTAAAAGATATTCAGATAGTATTCAACAGACATATTACAGTGTGGGAGAGAGAGACAGAAAAGGTACTTGAATGTAGGTTATGTGTTAAAACAGATTGAAGCAAAACATAATTGTTTGCAAAATGGCCTTCTGTGTTGACTGGCTTAGCCGGACAGGGAGTTTAGAAATGTGTTTGGTAAAATTGATTTTGTTCAGTGGGCAAACAGCCCACAGAGTTGAGTATAAACAATATTTCATCCAACACTTTAAGAGAGTTTGAGTGCAAGAAAAATTGATAAGCACCTTCTCAACTCTGAGCAACATTCAAGGATTTTCACATCCAATTTGCTTTATGAAGCATGGTCCTGCTTGTCATACAAATAAATGGAACAATCAATTTTAATGTGGCAAGATTGAACAACCAGCAAATGAGCAGCTAGTTATGACAATATTTCACTGAGCAAACCAAAGACCCCTAGCTTTTCTTGGAAAAGTACCATGGATTTTTTTTTTAATTCGGTTGAACTATCATAAATACATGGGACCCTGAATTAATCTATCATCTCAATAACATTACCTTTGGCAAGACTTTCTCAGCACTGTACTGCCATACATCAGGGTGAGGTGAATGCGCAAGATATTAAGAACAAGAAAGACTTCAGCTGTTACTCGTCTGCTATTTTTAATCAGAGATTTACAGACAGCGCTCTCCAGATGTTATATGCAACTAGTAGAGTCCAACAGTCAGAATCGACAGTGCAACTTTCATTAAAATGTTACTGCTAAGCAAATGCAGAGTCCAAAAGGGTGGCGCTGGAAAAGCACAGCAGGGCGGGCAGCAACCAAGGAGCAGGACAGTTGACCTTTCAGGCATAAGCCCTTCATCAGGAAATATGTGCATTAGAGATAAAATTTCAAATGTTATATTTCTTATATACTCTGCTTTTACAGTACTGATATTGTGTGAATCCTCTCTTCCACACATTGTGGTCTTAGGAACTTCAATATATATACTTGTGCTTCCTTAGTACCAAACTGGATTTGTTCTGGTACTAAGATTAATTGGTGACAAGTGAATGAGAACATTGTGGGTTCTAGTCTCAAACTGTAGACATCATTTCTATTGATACTTCAGTGCAGTAGTAAGGTTGCACTATTGGTGAAGCCCTCTGAGCAACTCACAATTGGTCAATCACATGTACCAAATCATCAAGCTGAAACATTTTATTAGCCATAGTACACATGCAAGTCAAAGGAGACAACTGATGCAATTCATTTGATGCAAAGCTTCAAATTATCGTTGGAGTAAATTTTCAACTTATGATCACTTATAAAAGTGGAGTTGTGGATCATTACAGAAACTACAAGACCATTATTTTCACTGATTTTCCAGGTCCAAATAAAAAAATCTATCTCAATGTTTCACTGCGTTTAACAAAGACAAAAGATTTATCAAGCCCTTTTAGATAAATGATCAACCATTATAGTTGTCAGGTTTAAACCATCTATACAAGGAACAAAAAAGTCCAAATTAAGCACCAGAATTAAGGAAAGGAAATTTAAATATCTTTCGAATTCAATGTCAAAAATGTCTGGTCATGAAATATTGGCAACAAGATCCCATAAACACTAAATTTATTTGTCAGCAAGATCACACAACAGTGTGAATATGTGATATCCAATTTACATCAGTTTAACTGAGTTGCCATCAACCAATAAAATGGTCTCCATCTTGCCTGTTCATTTAGTTCAACTTACTCCTGCAAGATTTTCAATAATGACTTCTGTGTTCAATGACACTGAAAATCCTGCACTCTGCAGTGAATAGAAGTGCTGACTTCTCGCCCACAGTCAGTGTTTGATAACTTGTCAGTATACATTGATTAATGTTACTGTTTTATCTGTTAAAATAAGCAGAGATTGCCCTTGTGTGGCAACAAAGTGTGGCTAGAGTTCATAATCTTTCCTTTTCTACAAATGCTAACAATTTAATTTGTTCACCTTTCTGCTGTACTCACTAATTTTCCCTTTTTAGCAGATTAACCATCCACCTCCTAACTCACACACCTTTATGGTTGTTCATTTGATTATTCACCTCTGCAATCACATGTCTACTCATTTTTGTACATCTTCCGTGAAGACCTTGCTCTTTGCAATATGCTTATTCTCACACAAACTCGAGCAGGTATTTATTGAACTTGTCCTCTTGCTCATGTATTTCCTCACCTACCCATGAAGTGACATTCTCATCCATTCATCCATTCACCAACACAGATGCTCCAATAAACAAATACTCCAAAAAATAAATTCTTCTACATTTCTCATAAGGCCAAGTAAAATTGATATGGCCATGATCTTGAAAAAAATAGTCATTTTTTAATCTAATTGACCGATTATTCTGCTTGACGTCCAGATAATTATTCATTGTAATTAATTTTCAATTTGACAATTCACTTCCTGACACCCCAAAGGTAATTTACAACTGACAGGACACAAGTCAGATGTGTGAAGTAATACTCTCCATTTACTAAAATGAGTGCATTTCCATCAACACTCAAGGAGCTTGACACCATCCAGGACAAAATGCGATGCTGAAAAAACACAGCAGGCCAGGCAGCATCCGAGGAGCAGAAGAATCGACGTTTCGGGCAAAAGCTCTTCTTCAGGAATGAGGTTTTTTTGTGGCTAGGAAAAAAACGTTTGTTCAGTGTATGAATTCTTCTGAGGATGAAGAACAGCAAAGGTGCTTTGCAGGTCTGGGAGAGTGCTGTCCTGATTTTTTATGGCTAGGGAAAACCATCTGCATTTGCACTCCTCACTTTCTCCTACCATCCAGGACAAAACAATATGCAGATATGGCGTCCCAGTCAACAATGTTTATGTTGCAGTAAAAGTTTTAAAACATTAAATCTTGTCGTGCCATCCTTCCAGATGTTTTAACTGGCAATTCAAATTTATTTTTAAACATTATTTTTAAACAATCTCAACAGACATTGTAACACCGAACTTATTGTTATAATCTCAGACCAAGGGTTTTCACTATTATTTCTCATTACATCAAGAATATGATTTGGAGATGCCGGTGTTGGACTGGGGTGTACAAAGTTAAAAATCACACGTCGCTCCAAAAGCTAGTGTGCTTCCAATTAAACCTGTTGGACTATAGCCTGGTGTTGTGTGATTTTTAAATCAAGAATATGGTATGCCAAGTCTCTATTTCCTATTTTCTATTTTCAGGACAGAAATTGTGAGGACATATACTTGTACTTACGGTAATTAAAAGTTTATGTTGTTGACATGGTGATGTGAAAACAATCTTACTGCTCCCCCCACCCTACTCCGACTCACCCCAATTCTTTGAGGTATATTCTCTTGGCTTTATCCCACTTCATATTGGACCCGTCCAGTCCATCTCCCACTGCAATCACACAGCCCATTTCCCCATTGTTTCTCCATCAAATCAAATTCCTTCTCTGACCTCCTAAATCATATTAGCAGAAATTCCTGTTTACATCTGAATCTTAATCTCTCAAAAGAGCTGGGAAGAATCAGGTATGCATGAGAGAGGACTGCAAACTGGAAACCAGTTTGAGGCACTAAACCTCAAACTCTAACTGACTGAAACTTCACAAATAAATATTCAGGAAGGAACACAGAAGAAACACACTCCGCTGCTCAAAACAGATGCTGTCACTGAACTGCAAGAACAATTATTCTGGATTAGAGTGGTGCTGGAAAAGCACAGCAGTTCAGGCAGCATCTCAGGAGCAGGAAAATCGACGTTTCTCCCGAAACGTCGATTTTCCTGCTCCTCGTATGCTGCCTGAACTGCTGTGCTTTTCCAGCACCACTCTAATCCAGAATCTGGTTTCCAGCAGCTGCAGTCAATGTTTTTACCCTGCAAGAACAATTATAATGCCGTCAAGACAATCACATTCAGAACATTTTTTGAAAGCTACCTCTTGCTTTGTCAATAAGTGAGATGATTATATGTTTGTGATACATTGAACTGCTTGTGTTTCCTTACAATTTTCTTCCCATCTCCTCTGAATTATATCGGAATGTAGAGCCACTGTATTGGGAGCCCCACTGCCTTGTTTAAGTAGCCATGTTTTATCAGACTGTCAACTATGCTAACACATTTGAACATTGAAAGCGAATATCATTCTTACTCAATTGCCACGTACCAAACTGCATAGCACCAATCCTAGTCAACATGCACAAAGGAACAGGAGTAGGGCAAGTAGTCCATTGAATTTGTTCTGGCATGGCAGATCTGTGCCTCAATTTCACTTATTTCCTCAGATCCAAATTAAAACAAAACCTTAATTTAATTCTCAGCCAGCCACACCGCTATCTTAACTGCAGACACACCACTTTCAACTCGATTCACTATTGCCCAAGTGACAGTGAGAAGTCAAACTTGGCACTATCCAGGTCTATTTGACTCAGCACCAAAACATTTGCCAGTTGAAAAACAAATACCACAGTTCTGGAGAAAGACAATGTCCCTTTAAGACAGATGATTACAAACAATCAATGATATATTAGCCTCCTGAGTTTGGAATTGTTTGTGTATTTAGTGGGATAATTCATCCTTGCTCCCTTGAAAGGGGGATTTGCAAAGTATTTGCAAGCTACAGGTTTGAGGTTACCCACTGCAATTCTATTGGAATGAATTTCACATTTATGAAATATCTTTTACTTTTTAAACTTATTGTGGCAACACATAATTCTTGAAAATGCAGCAATCAAGAATTACTATTTAAAATCAGGTAATTATGCTATAAATTACTGAGATAAATAGACACTAATTTAAGTTTTCCCTGTGGCTTGCAGGAAAATGCTATTCTTCAGAGAAAGAAAAACAGATGAATGCAAATATAAGATTTTCTTGAAGACGTTTTAAACAAACACCCCTTTAGATATAATGTTGCTGTGCATAAAAATTCCAGCAGAAAAAGTCGGTCAATCACTCTTTTGCAATTGTAACATTTCTCCTGAGACAGTGTGGGAGTATGTGCCCTATTAGCCAGGTTCTCTCTCTCCCTTTTGCACTCCTCTATGATAAGTTTGCAGTTCTGTAGTAAAATTATATCTGATTATTAGTTGCAATTATTTGTTCTCCTAAAAGTGCATCATATTCGTGACTGAGCACAGGATATTTTTGTACATGAGAAACAAATGGAAGTAAACAGCACAATACAGAGATACTGCTCCAATATAAATTACACCTGTCTATATAAAGTCATGCATGGTATAAAGATTGCATCTTAAGGAACGTGCCTTACAAAGTGCTCTTAAATTAACTGTAGAACCTTGTGGTGCAATTTCACCTTATGTTGCAATGTTAAATGAGATAAACTAAATACATTGTTACCCATTCTTGGACTATGGGCATTGCTAGCTGGGCCAGCATTTATGACTGATCATTAATTGCTCTGCAGAAGGTGGTGGTGAGTTGCCTCTTGAACTGCTGGAGTTCATCTGCTGTGGGTTGACCCAAAATGCCATTAGGGAGGGAATGCCAGGATTTCCAAGACAGGAGGGTAAGAGGCTTGGAAGGGAACTTGCAAGTGGTGATGTTCCCTGTATCTGCTGCTCTTGTCCTTCTAGATAGTAGCTTTCATGGGTTTGGAAGATGCTGTCTAAGGAATCATGGTGAATTTCTGCAGTACATCTTAGAGATGTCCGTAGTATTTAATTTGACAGATATTGTGTTGGAACAGTGTATTTAAGTACTATGCTCTGCTATGGAGTCTTAGGGTAGGGGTTGGACTTAACACTTTCCCCAAATTCATGACATTCTTTTTAACACAGATGCAGACTAATTTACCTGAGGAAGAAGATTTACCTGAGCGATCTCATGGTTTATTAACTCCATGCCTCAGAATTACATCAGTGAAAATGCTTTGGGAAAGTCAGAGGTGGGGAGATTTAACTCTTCGATGACATCAAGTCAGGAAGTCAATATTTCCTACAACAAATACAGTTGTTATTGTCGTCTGGTCCTTATCATTTGAAGTGACTGTTAACTAAAAGTTTGAATTAACCTGAGTCATAACATAGCAATTTCGAAAGTTATGGTTGAAAGATTAATTTGTAAGATAAACTGAATTAATCAACTTTGAATTTTTACAGGTTGAATTATGTAAACTGAAGAGATTTATATCATTTGCAGATCTCAAAAACAGATACTACACAATTACTGGACTGCTGCTAGCATTAGTACCATTACTAACATTTGTACACGTACACATATATAAAATGTTAATTCACATTAAGTCAGATTCCATGTATTTATTACATGGAATCACTGAAGTAGATTTTAACTTCATGCAAACTTCATCCAAACTTCTGGGGAATATACTGTCTCAATAGTCCTGACTTAAAGAATGATATTCCTCTGTTTTCCACTTTTTCTTTTCTAAAGATATAACTAGATGATAATTAACATGACTAAATTAAACAGTGACACACATAAGCTGACTAACATTTTAATTTGCACTTATGCCCTTACTATCGCTACTGTTATGATTTACACGATCACTTTTCACGTGTGTGGCCAATGTCCCTAATACTACTCTGAGATGACAAGTAACAGTTTTCAACAAAGATGTACAACAGTTTCAATAGAAGTGTCAAAATAATTATAGTTTCTTTATGTCAAAAATTGCATCTTAATGTCCAACACAATTGGGGCAGCATGATGGCTCAGTGGTTAGCACTGCTGCCTCACAGCACCAGGGACCCAGGTTCTATTCCAGCCTCTGGCAACTGTCTGTGTTGAGTTTGCACATTCTCCCCATGTCAACATGGGTTTCCTCCGGGTGCTCCGGTTTCCTCCCACAATCCAAGATGTGCACGTTAAGTGAATTGGTCATGCTAAATTGCCCATAGAGTTAGGTGCATTAGTCAGAGGGAAATGGGTCTGGGTGGGCTACTCTTCAGAGGGTCGGTGTGGACTGGTTGGGCTGAGGGGCCAGTTTCCACACTGTAGTGAATCTAACCTAATCTAATTTGTAATGTGCATTGGCAAAACGTTATAAATGGGACATTTTTATCTGTCCCCAGGAAACCTAGATTTGAAATTATGAATTTCAACTAAACTGGAAGAAACTGTCTCCGAGATACATCTTTGTGGGTGTAAGACAGCACTGGCAGAATCAAGTTATAATGCCAGTCCTCTTGGAGCTCTCAATCCAGTGACAACAGTTTCAAAATGTTCGCACACAATTGCAGCAGTTAAAAATCATACAACACCAGGTTATAGTCCAACAGGTTTAATTGGAAGCACTAGCTTTCGGAGCTCTGCTCCTTCATCAGGTGAAGGAGCGTCGCTCCGAAAGCAGGTGTGCTTCCAGTTAAACCTGTTGGACTACAACCTGGTGTTGTGTGATTTTTAACTTTGTACACCCCTGTCCAACACTGGCATCTCTAAATCACAATTGCAGCAGTGTGCATGATCTACAAGATGCATTGCAGACATTCACTAAAAATTCTTAGACAGTTCCTTTCAAACCCACAACTGCTACTATCTAGAAGGACAAGAGTGGGAGATACATGGGTGGATTACCACCTGCAAATTTCCGTTCAAGCCACTTACTATCTTGACTTGGAAATATATACAGCTCCTTCAGTGTTGCTGAGTTAAAATTCTGCAACTCCCTCCCTAACCGCAGTGTGAGTCTACCTACAGCACGTGTGCTGCAGTGGTTCAAGACGGGAGCTCACCATTACCTTCTCAAGGGCAACTAGGGACTGGCATTAAATGCTGGCCCAGCCAGTGATGCCCACATCACTTGAATGAATAACAAAAATCAGTTGGATTCCAATGTTATAGGAATCCTATAATTTTTCATAAGATTGCAGTTTACTGCATGAGGTCAGAAAGCCTGATTCTGTGGCTACCTCCTAGCCTTTGATGCAGGCCACTTTTATATCTCTGTTCTGACTGCAGATTCTCTGCTTTTGCACTGATGTACACACAAACATAAATTATGATGATCTCGAAGCAGTGATGTAACTAACTCTTGGAATAATTTGGCCATGGAGATCATTCCAGGGTATCCTAGTCAGGGCTTCTGCTTTTGCCCATTTTCTCCCCTTTCTTGTCAGCAGTGAGTTAAAATGGATTATGGTATCACAGGTTCCTCTGGTACCTAGTACCTTACTCATCTGACTCCTTCATATAAGAAGAAAATAAAGACTTGCATTTATATAGCATCTTTCACAACCTCAAAATAACCTAGAGCATTGTGCATTCAGTTGCCTAGAGCTTTCCAGTGGCTGTGCAGAGCTACCCAGTGGTGCAATTGGTCAGGGTGCAGAATCTTTTATCATCCATAATCAAATGGTAGAGCAGACTAGATGGGCTGAATGGCTTAATTATGTTTCTATATCATGTGGTCTAAATGCTTCTGAAATGTAGGAATTGTGGTAATGTAGGGAATTAGAGCAGCCAGTTTGCAAATGACAAGTGTTCAGACACAATAATGACCAAGATGGCTATCCTACTCTTTGAATTAGTGCAATGGGATCATTTGCATTTTGCAAAGTCAGCAGCTGGGGCCTCAAATTAATGGATCAGAAAGATGGCACCTCTGACATTACAAACCCCTCTCAATCGTACTACTTTGCAGCATCTGCCGAGATTTTTTTGCTGGAAAAAAACAACCTTTTAAATGAGAGGTAATAATGATAACTAGGAACACCACACTCTTGATCAATGGATATTGCATACATGCACACTTTAGAGCAAGGGCCATTTACATCATTGGTGTTCTGCACACTAGTCTTGAAAGCTAATCTTGAGGGCCAATCCAATTAAAGTTAATCCCCAAATCTGACTCAAAGTTCATCTCACACAGACACAACTCCCCTTTGAAGTGGTCTGGTGAACCATTTGGTTATATCAAAGAACTTTTACAGACGCACCTCAGAAAGCATTCTACCTGGATGCATCACGGCTTGGTATGTGCTCTGCCGCAGGTTCATAACAAACTACAAGAGAGTTGTGAACATAGCCCAGTCCATCACACAAACTAACCTTCCATCCATTGACTCCATCTATACTTTTCACTGATGGAATGGACTCGATGGGCCGAATGGCCTTACTTCCACTCCTATGTCTTATGGTCTTATCTTTTCACCCTAGTTATAATCTTTGCTGTCAGGCAGAAGATACAAAAACTTAAACATGCCAACAGACACAAGAACAGCTTCTTCCCCCACTGTTACTAGACTGCTGAGTGGACCTAGGGGAAAGTGAGGACTGCAGATGCTATACAATAGGGTCAGGAGGAGCAGGAATCAGAATCAAAAAGTGTGGGGCTGGAAAAGCACAGCAGGTCAGGCAGCATCCGAGGAGCAGGAAATTCAACGTTTCAGGCATAAGCCCATCATCAGGAATTTTCAACATTCTTGATGAAGGGCTTATGCCCGAA
This sequence comes from Hemiscyllium ocellatum, assembly GCF_020745735.1. NCBI lineage: Eukaryota > Metazoa > Chordata > Chondrichthyes > Orectolobiformes > Hemiscylliidae > Hemiscyllium > Hemiscyllium ocellatum. The sequence goes on along the minus strand of NC_083437.1, from coordinate 34,090,729 downwards.
ACGTCGATTCTCCTGCTGCTGGCATGCTGCCTGACCTGCTGTGCTTTTCCAGCCCCACATTTTTTGATTCTGAATGGACCTCTCAAGTTTAAAATGAAACATTGATCTTGCTTTCTGCGTGCCTTCTTTGCAGCCGTAAGCTTGTATTCCTTGCTCTGCTCGATCACCCTCTGATATGAATGTGGTATGATCTGCTGGTACCGCACGCAAGACAAAACTTTTCGTATATGTGACAATAATGAAGTTGCAGCAGTTCAAGACGGTGTACCATCACTTTCAGAGAAGCTAGAGTAGGGCAGTTGCTAACCTCGCCCTCACCTTTAAGTTTCCTGATGATGGGCTTTTGCCCAAAATGTTGATTTTCCTGCTCCTCGGATGCTGCCTGACCTGCTGTGCTTTTCCAGCACCACTCTGATCTAAACTCTGGTTTCCAGCATCTGCAGTCCTCACTTTTGCTCAGTTTCAAGGCTGCCCTTATCATCTGAACTACCAGGGTTAGCCCTTTGGGAGCAGGGAGGTTTCCCCTGGGTCACCTTACCTCTATGGCTGGTGTACAATACAACCAGCGCCACCACTGCACATGTCATGATGAGGAGCAGCACCGTTAGTGTAATCTCAACGAAATTCCAACTTTTCTTGGCTGACTTTGTCGACTTCTCCACGATGTCCATCTGGCTTTCGGTCTTTCCCATTATAGTGACTCTGTACAAGAAAAAGATATTGAGTGCTGTTACTGAAACGCACCGAATTGTCAGCGAACAAGGTGAAAAACGTGGGCTAACGAAGATAAAGCACTTTACGTCTGCACTTTCGCCTGATCTTCCATCTCCCCTTCCTTCGGGGAGGTAAATCACCCCCTCCTCAAATTTCCTATCGACTGGGGTGGGCAGGTTCCTTAAAGCAGTGGATTGAATCGCTGAACCGTGGGTAGGGGGAGAATAGCATACAAGGGTGTAAATGCTGAGTTCTCTTTGAAGGGAAATGTAACAGGTTAACTTAGCTAGAGAACCAGACTAGCCGAGTGACGGAAAATCCCGCGAAGGATTCATTTCAGGCATCATCTCTGCTAAAAAAGAGAGAGAAGGGAGGGCGGGAGCTGGGAGTGGATTCACCAGGAGTCAGTTTCTGCGTGGATTCTTGGCTTGATGGGTCGGTCCTAAGTTTATCTACGCCCAGCCACTGGGTTACAGACAACACAGATTCGGGAGGTGTGCAATAAATGAAACAAAATAAAACCATCCCCAGTCCTGAACACACTCATCAGTTTCAGTCCCGTTTCACTCATTAAGTTTCTTGAAACTACAGACCGTGCTATGTCCTCGCACAGAGATCATTGTAATACAGTTTCAGTAACTTTTCACAGAGCGAATGAACAGGCCATCAACTACGGCAAGGACTGGGGGTGGGGGGTGATGTTTAAAATAAAACAACGGGACAGCATTGAATAATGCCCAAAGAACCCCGGCTCTGTTGCCTTTGGAGCTCAGTTGTGACATGTAGCGTGGACTCAATCTAAACCTTGAGTCCGGTGAAAGTAAATGGGTTTTTACCCTCTTGTTCAGATAATGGTCGGAGGAATTTGACAAGAAACGGCCCACATCATGGTAACCCAATGCTATTGTCAGTCAATGTGCTGTGAGGATCTCTCAGAGTCATATCACAACCGTGGCTGACACCGAACAAAAATTGTGAAATGTGAACATCTGTTTTATGTCACTCCTTTTTTTTGCCTGGATATCATTTATCAGAATAACTACATTCGTGTATGTGCTTTAACACATGATGGCAAACAAGGCCAATGTGGTAAGGAAGATCTCCCTCAACGTCGATGTACACGAAGCACTTTATCATTTCCTCAGTTGTCCAAAGATGAACCACTTTTGATGTAGAGGTATTTATGTGGAGCAGCTAAAAGTAGAGACCAATTTGTACAACAATAAAATTTTACAAACAGCATGGTGGTCATGTGGTCTGGTTTTGCAATGCTGGAATAATTCGGTCAAAACTACAGTGGAACCTCAGGAATGCAAGATGAAAATGTGACATCAGTAAAGGTACTGATGGAAATACTGAACTACTGTGAAAAGAAGACTATCTGGATCATTCATATAATTTAGAGGAGGAAATCTGCTTTCCTCATCTGCTCTGGTCTGAGTATCACTCAGAACCACCTCAGTGTGAATGATTCCTAACTGCCTTATGAAGTGTCCTAGAAATTATTGTGTTGTACTCAGGAAAGTGGCTTACAATTCCCTTCTTGAAGGCAGTAAAGGTTAATCTTACAGTAACACCCCATCCTGTGAGTGAATTAGCTTTTTGCTGGGGCTGGTTGATTATTGACCTACATATAATGGGAACTCCCTCCTTCTCTTCAAATGGTGCCATATTTTTAACATCCAGTTGGGCCAGTAGATCGATCTTTGGTTGAACAATTCTTCTCAATGATGACACCTCTGACAATATAGCACTCGACTAAATGATCAACACAGATTATGTGTTTATTTCTTGGAGTCTAATTTAACCAACTTCCACCATCGAATTGAGCTCAATTTACAGTAATTTTCTACCCCTGTCTGAAAGATCCTCAGTTTCACACTCCATAAGTGATAACTAATGCTAGTTCCTAATCCACTTAATGACTTTTCAAAGGCTAGATAGGCAGAGTCAGTGGATTATTTGATTGATATGAGTACCGCAGATGGGAGTAATACTTAAAATCTATGTTATTAGGAAGTTGTGTTACATCAACCATTAAGCGTTAAATTGATTGGTTGTCAACATATATTTAATTTCTAAAACTATCGAGCAGACATTGTGAACACTTAAATGGATGCAAGATCTTTTTATAACTTCAAGCTTGTCCAGTTTCTGAAAGTCCACAGTGGATCAAAGGGACATAACTTAGATGACTGTGGAGAAGTTTCACATTTACCAAAATTAAAGATTACTCCAAAAAGGTGACATTGACTCAATACCCGTCAGATATGGGATAAATAAAACTCCACTGACACTTTGGTTATAAAAGGTTGCAAATCCATCTTCTCAATGAACAAAAAGATTTGGCCCAAGGTGGAGAGAACACTACCACTTGTTAAGATTACCATGCTACCTTATTTGGGACCATGGCTTTGAAAGCCAGTCATCTGACAGCAGTCATCCTGGGAATTATTGTTAAATTTTAATAGTTATTATTATAAGATCCCAGGATCTTATTAGAGGATCACCTCATGGGCTTGGCCAAAACAATCATTAACAGGTCTAGGCAATGGGTTGTGAAGTGGGTAATACAATCAGCCCCTCTTCCATGGCTACATCCATCCTGGGGAGTCCATCATGATGGAGTATGTGGTATTCACCAGCACAAGAGAAGCTTTTAGCATCTGGTGGTCATCATAGTGGCTGGGTTTCATGATCACTGCTGATATATACTCTAAGTTTGATACATTTCTGCTGTAATTTTCTGTCAATGTTTTGATTTTTGTTCCTGTGCCCCAATGCAGACTGTCTAAGCTGTATTTTTGAAATGGTGCAAAAGGCAGGGCTGGTTGTTCTCTCGCTAGAAGGTTCCTTCAGTTTAACAGCTAAACCTTGAACCCTATGAGTGGAAATGTGAACTGTGTTTAAACCCTGCAGCCAGACAGAGTATTCTACCAAGAGTCAGCTTTTCTATAGCAATTTCTCCACAAGGAAAGGTGACATTCCAGTTATATTTTAAACCACCTCAGTTGGAAATCAAATGCCTGCGGACAGACCAAACGACCAGCCAGAAACTGTGAAACTGGGTTAAAATATATTTTTGTTCTAGAATGGTCATCTTGATCTCGATGATTTCAATTAGTCTTGGCTCCTACTTAATAATGTATTCCTTTGCCTGTTTCAAAATTGTTCTCTCAACTTTGCAGCCCAGATTTCAACTATCCCTGCAGGTTCCTTCACAACAAACTTCTTCCATCTCCCAGTTGTAGCCAGCCTTCCTTCGGCATCCCTCTCCTGCCTCCCCTTCCCTCTCTTGCAGCCTCCTTTCCCTTCCTTGAGGCTGCTTTCGCATTCTTTGCAGTCATTGTCCACCTAATTGCAGCCTCCCTTCCCCTCTCCTTACAGCCTCGGTCTTTCCCCCTTGCAACCTTCCTTTCACCCTTGCAGTTTCTCTCTGACCCCATTGCAGATTCCCTTCTTCTCCATGAAATTTCCCACTTCCCTTGTAGTCTCCCTTTCCTTCTCCTCATTGCAGCCTCCCTTCCCCTCCATCCATCTTCCTTCTCATGTATAACCCTTGAATCATCTCTCTCTCTGCACTTTACATACCCTCCCTGGCCTGGCAACTGAGTGTTCTGTGCCCCCGAAACAGCCTCTTACATTATCACTACACCCTCAATCACAAGTTCTTTTCCACTTGCTGTTAATAGGCTCACTTGTGAACCAATGAACAGCAAGCGTTGGAGAGTACCAGCCTGTAATTGGTGGAGCAGCTCCTCAGAGATTTTAACTGTTCCACAAATTGAGTCAGCTTTTGTGGGATTGAAAGATTTTCTGGAATGAATGTGACCACTGCCTCCCTGTGTATTTCGAGTGTCACTTTCATTTTTCCCACATTAGGATTTGTCAAATTTGCCTATTTTGACATTTAACCTGAAATTGTGTGAAGTTTGTGTACATGTGTTGCACTTACTGTTTTTATCCAAGTCTTTTTTTGAGCAGTTAACTTGACCTTTTTTTTAAAATCTCAAGAAAGCCTGTCTGCCTAATTCTCACCAACCAGCATGATAAAAGTTAATTACACACAGTAGATGGGCAAATCCACCTTTTATATTTTAAACACACATTTTATAATGAAACAAAGAGAAAGAAAACTGTAAAGTCAGTTTAGATCTCCACACTTGGTCCTCGTAATGTAACTATTGCCAATAGCAGTTATTGGCTAGTGGGATGAGACTGATAGAGTCATAGAGATGTGCAGCATGGAAACAGACCCTTTGGTCCAACCCATCCATGCCGACCAGATATCCCAACCCAATCTAGTCCCACCTGCCAGCACCCAACCCATATCCCTCCAAACCCTCCAAATGCCTCTTAAATGTTGCAATTGTACCAGCTTCCACCTCATCCTCTGGCAGCTCATTCCATACATGTACCCCCTTCTACGTGAAAAAGTTGCCCCTTAGGTCTCTTTTATATCTTTCCCCTCTCACCCTAAACCTATGTCCTCCAGTTCTGGACTCCTCGACCCCAGGGAAAAGACTTTGTCTATTTATCCTATCCATGCCCTCATAATTTTGTAAACCTCTATAAGGTCACCTCTCAGCCTCCGACGCTCCAGGGAAAACAGCCCCAGCCTGTTCAGCCTCTCCCTGCACTTCAGATCCTCAAACCCTGGCAATATCCTTGTATATCTTTTCTGAACCCTTTCAAGTTTCACAACATCTTTCCGAAAGGAAGGAGATCTAAATTGCACACAATATTCCAACAGTGGTCTAACCAATATCCTGTACAGCTGCAACATGACCTCCCAACTCCTGTACTCAATATTCTGACCAATAAAGGAAAGCATACCACACACCTTCTTCACTATCCTATCTACCTGCGACTCCACGTTCAAGGAGCTATGAAGCTGCACTCCAAGTTCGTTCAGCAACACTCCCTAGGACCTTACCATTAAGTGTATAAGTTCTGCTAAGATTTGCTTTCCCAAAATCCAGCACCTCGCACTTATCTGAATTAAACTCCATCTGCCACTTCTCAGCCCATCTTCATTGATTTTTCTTTTCTCTTGCCCTGAAACAAATTGAAACATCGCTCCCATTTTGCCTGAAATCAATAACTGCACAGAGTTTTAGAGGTCAAGCTTAGAGTCTTTCTCATAACTATGAGAAAGTGAGGACTGCAGATACTGGAGATCAGAGTTGAGAGTGTGGGTGCTAGAAAAGCACAGCCGGTCAGGCAGCATCCAAAGATCTGGAGAATCGACATTTCAGGCATAAGCCCTTCATCATAGCTATGTTTGATTTAAGGTTTCGCAAGGCTGATAAATCATCAAAAATCAGTGAAAGGAGTTGGGGGCTGACGGAGGGAGGAAGCGCTCTGGTTGCTGTTATGCAGTGAATGTTGTAAACATGTACTTTTTGAACACATTCAGGATGCTGGCACCAAAAGCAAACGGAGCAATTCTACACCCTTTGTTATTATCTCCATAGAGAAAACTGCACGCCAGGAAGGAAGTATATGGGAAACAGACAGGCGCAAACATTAAATGAGCCCACACAAGTGATCTGGGTCACCACTCTCGAGTGTTCTCAAGAAGAACCATAAAACAAAGACTGTTGAACCATTCCAGAAGCTTACATTTAACCTCGAAGTTTAATGAGACTGTTTGTAGATACTTCTAATTTGCTTGTGACATGGTGATTTATGGCCTGAGTAAACATTAAAAAATAACATCTGGAATGGGAAAGGTCCATTGTAGTTTTAAACGTTTTTAAGATATGTTTTCAAAACTAAAACATCGCAATAAATATTTGAGGCAGCTGTTAAGTATATATCATGATTGAAGGATTCCAACAGGAGAAAAATGTCTTGGATGTAGTTCTCCGTACTTCATAGTTAAGATTATGCAACTCTGGAACTCCCCAGTGTTGACTTTGAAAATCTCCATGAAATCCCATGTCATGAGGTCAGATATTGGCAAAAGAACATCTGCTAATGACCACTACTGCACTGCCTTTGTTGATGAATCATTACTCCCCCATGTTGAACACCACTTGGAGGAAGCATCGAGGATGACAAGGGCACAGAATGTGCTGTGGTAGGTAACTTAAATGTCCATCATGAAGAATGGCTTTGCAGTACAACAGGCTGAGCCAGCAGTGTCAGAAAGGACAGAACTGCTAGACTAGGCCCACAGCAGGGAACTAAGAAAAGGGAAATATCTACTTGACCTCATCCTTACTCAGTTGCCTGTCACAGATGTATCCATCCATGTCAGTATTGGCAGGGTAACTACCGCAGAATTGTTGTGGAGATGATGTCCCATCTTCACATTGAGGATACCCCTTCAGCATCTTGTGTGGCACTACCACTACACCAAATTGGCCAGACTTAGAACAGATCAAGCAACTCAAAATATCCATGACACTCTGGGTATTCAGCAGCAGTAGCAGAGTCGTGTTAAACCAAAATCAGTCATCTCATGGCCTGGCAAATCACCCACTACCAACAAGCCAGCAGATAAACACTGCTTCAATGATGAATTCAGGAAGTCAGGCCAGGAGCAGCACCATGTATACCTAAAACTAAGGTGCCAACTTGGTGAACTAACAATAGAGGACTACTTGCATGCCAAACAGCAAGCACAGCATGTGATGGACAGGGCTAAACAACAGTCCTGCCAAATTTGGTTATGAATAGTGGAAGTCAATTAATCTACCAACAGGAGGTGGGGTCTCCATAAATAACCCCATCTTCAGTGATTAGAAAGCCTAGCACATCAGTGGAAAAGACAAGACTGAAGTATCCAAATCCATCTTTAGCCAGAAGACCCAGTCAGTAGCAGCATTTGTACCAGGGTCCTGAGCCCAGGGCACATTCCAGTGTTTTTATTTTCCTCTCTCTCCTACTTTTACTTTGGTTCTCTTATTTCCTTTTTGGCAGCACTGTCCCTTTCCTTGAGCAATGGGAGCTATTCCTTCCCAGACTGTCGGCAGGAATGTGCACAGTTCCTCCCAGAGTGTCAGCAGCAATGTGCACATTTCCTTCCCAAAGTGTTGGCAGTGGAGGGAGCTATTCCTTCCTGGACTGTCGGTAGCAATGGGAACTGTTCCTTCCCAGAGTGTGGGCAGTGATGGGAATTGTTCCTTCCGGGAGTGTGGGCAGCGATGGGAGCTGTTCCTTCCCAGAGTGTGGGCAGTGATGGGAATTGTTCCTTCCGGGAGTGTGGGCAGCGATGGGAGCTGTTCCTTCCCAGAGTGTGGGCAGTGATGGGAGCTATTCCCTCCCGGAGTGTGGGCAGCGATGGGAGCTGTTCCTTCCCAGAGTTTTGGCACGATGGGAGCTGTTCCTTCCCAGAGTGTCGGCTGTGATGGGAGCTGTTCCTTCCTGAGGTGTTGGCAATGGAGAGAGCTGTTCTGTCCCAAAGCGTGGGCAGCGATGGGAGCAGTTCCTTCCTGGAATGTTGGCAGCGATGGGAGCTTTTCCTTCCCGGAGTATTGGCAGTAGAGGGAGTTTTTCCATCCCGGAGTGTCAGCAACGATTGGAGCTGTTCCTTCCCGGAGTGTCCGCGGTGGAGTGAGCTGTTCCTTCCCACAGTGTTGGCAGCGGTGGGAGGTGTTCGTTCCTGGATTGTTGGCTAGTTCCTGTGCTGGAATGGCCGTTTCGGGAGGAGGCAGTGGCAGTAGCAGCAGCAGCAACGTAAATCAGAACAAGGCATTGGCTGCTTCAGTGTGATGGGCCCGGCTTTGAGTCTGAGGCCAGTTCGGGTCCTGGCAGCTCCAGCAGCAGCTGCATTGCTGAGATCAGCCTGACGCGGACTCATGGCAGTGACAAGATCGGTGATGACGGAATGGCGCTGAAGAATGATGACACACTTCCAGCGATGGTGGCATGTCTTCAGGTTATGGCTGGGCCCAGAGTGCCTGATGGTAGAGATGCTGGCGTTCCTGCTGCAGTAGTGTGTGGGAACGCGGTGCACCTCAGTGCTCACAGACTGAGGGATGGACTTTATGGCTTTGTTTTTCTGGCGGCGAGGACTCATGCTGGAGGCAAGGGTGTGATCGAACATGTACTTTCCTTTTGGCTGTCTCTTTTATTTCTGCTTCGGTTTTTAATCCTGTCTCTAGTGAAATAAGATGGCACTGAGAATGGTGACTTTGTACACTTTTCCTTGTTCCCCTGTACTCGAGTACACCTGACAGTAAAATCTAAATCTCAAGTGAATAATTCACCTTGACCTCCTGAAACCTCAGCATCACAGATGTCAGTCTTCAGTCAATTCAATTCACTTCACCTGATATCAAGAAATGGATGAAGGCATTGGATACTGCAAAAGGCATTGGATACTATGGGCCCTGACAACATTCCTGCAACAGGCCTGAAGACCTAGTCTCCAGAACCTGCTATGACACTGCTCAGGCGGTTCCCATACAACTACTGTACTGGCATCTACCCAAAAATGTGGAAAATTACCTATGTACATCCTGTGAAAAAGTAGAACCAACCCAAAGTTGCCCATCTCTACCATTATCAGTCAACCCCTCCATCATCAGTGAAGTGTCGGAAGGGCACATCAATTGTGCTGGTAAGTAGCTTTTAGCAATGGAATAACCTGCTCATTAAAGCTCAGTTTGGGTTCTGCCAGGGCCACTCAGCTCCTGACCTCAACACAGACTTGGCCCAAACGTGGACAAAAGAGATGAACTCCAGTGAGGAGGTGAATGTGACTGTCCTTGACATCAAGGCCACATTGGATCAATTAGAGCATCAAAGAGCCCTGGCAAACTGGAGTCAATGGAAATCAGGGAGAAAACTCTGCTCTGGTTGGAGTCATACTGAGTACACCATCCAAGTCAAAGCAGCCCTCTTGATTGACAGTCCACCTACCACCTTCAATGTTCACTCCCATCACCGGTGGTGCACAATGGGAGCAGGGTATACCATGTACAAAATGTGCTGAAATTATTCACCAAGATATCTCACAGAGCACCTTCCAAACCCACTACCTCTATCATCAAGAAGGACAAGGGCAGTAGATGCATGTAAGCACTGTGACCTGCAAGCTCCCCTCCAAGGTATACGCCATCCTGGTTTGGAAACATCTCACCATTCCTTCATTGTCACAGGGCCAAATTGTGAAATTCCCTTTCTAACTGCTCTATGGATGTATTTATACCCCGAGGACGGTGGAGGTGCAACAAGGTAGTTCACTGCCACTTTCTCAAGACAATTAGGGATTCGCAATAAATTGCAGTGTACCATTGATGACAAGAGCCTGTGAACAAAATTTTAAAAAGGAATGTTCCTGGTGAAATCCAAATTCAGTGTCAGTATGAAGGTTGTTGCTGTGTATGTGCCTCTTGATATCAGTGTTGATACCTCCCTAACTTTGCTGATATTGAAACTGGACTGTTGGAGGACTTAATTGTTGGTTTGAATTTGTCTTGCTTTTTGTGCATGGGACACAGCTTGGTAATTTTCCAGGTTACCAAGTATATGCCAGTGTTGCAGTTGTGTTAAAACTAAGGGCTACAGCCAGGATGTTGTCCTGCTGTATTCAGTATCTTCAGATATATTTTTAAAGATTGCTTAGAGTGGTTTGAATTGACTAGGAATCAGTGATGCTGGAGATCTCAGGAGGAAGCTGAGACAGATCATTCAACCGGCCTGTCTCAAAAAGTGTTCTCTTGTGGGATGTGGGCATCGTTAGCTGACTGGCCAGTATTTATTGCCTATGCTAGTTGCCCTTGAGAAGGTGGTGGATAAAATAACTCCACGGAGGCCAATATCCCATCACCAAGTCCCCCTTTATTTACACATGGAGAGTCCTTGACGCTGATCCAGCTCCCTCAGAGCTGGCTCTTAGAGTGAACAGGATGTCAGACCCTCCTATTTAGGCTTCAGCCAGGGCTCCCTGTTTGGACCAGATTAACAGCCTCAAACGGGGTACTCATATGCTATGAGGTTGACCTGGTTAACCTTGTTACAATCAGTACAGAGGTGACCTGCCTGCTTGAGCTGCTGCTGCAGTCTATATTCCATGGCTAGACCCATAATGTTGGCACTGGCTGAGGATCCTTTAGCTCAGCTTTATTTCTGGCACCAAGATGTTGGACTCTACACCACCCTTCGGGATGTTTTTAGTATTTTCTCCTCTGCTTAGCTGTTCGATTGTCCACTACTATTCACAATTGATTGTGGCAGTAATGCAATACATCCATCTATGGTTATCTTAAAATGCGTAAATAAAACAAACATTGGGAAACTGGTTTGATTAAAGTGGGTTTATAAATGAACGGGAAATATTTCCATTGTGTAAGAAGCTTCTTAGGTCTAAAACAATTGCTTCGATTTTAAAGTTATATTAATTTTGATTTCAGGTACAAACACAATTAGTTCATATTGGGTTCATATGAGAAATCTGAACATTTTGTCTGTGTCATGTAATGACCCAGGGCCTGAGGAGTGCAGACACAGTTCAAAATAGTGTCATTGTTAAAGTATGGTTGCTGAGAGATGTTTGTGTTTTGAATTAGGTTGCCTCCATTAATGCTCCATATTCACAAAACTTAGAAGCAAATCTGGGATTGTGGAAATTGACCAGCGTCATCTGAACCAGCTGATCAGAATTTGTGGTTTGCTTTTCATCTAGTCTTAAAGGTAAGCACTTTGTAGCTGAACTAAATGGTCCTGGCTAGATACTTTCTGAGTAACCTGCTCAGCCTGTGTTATTACGCATCTCTGGAACAGATAGGACACAAAGCCAGGTCTATTGGTTCAGAAACACAAGCTCTACCACTGCACCACAAGAACACCTAAAATCCTTCCACTTCACCAAGGTCAAAATCGATCCAGCTGGGATTCCATTCCCTGATTACGATTCCGTGAGTTCTGCAGAAAAAGCAGATTTGTGAGTATTTTTGCTGAGAACACAACTGGACAGATTACAATGCCCCTTGCAGTTCAATAACCTGCCAATAGCCTGAGAAACAGCCAATGGATGAACAACTGGAACTGTGTCAGCAGCTGTGGAGCACTAATAAAAAGGCAGTACCTTTAGCAGAAGAGAAATGAAATTGGTTAAAAGGATGGTTTTAAAGTACAAATTGAACCAATTTTCTTTTAAAAGGCATTTTATTGTAACAAATAACTCTCAATCTCCTAGACTTTAGAGATCAAGTGGTCCAGAAAACTCCTCCAAAGTTCTTACAAAGCTTACTCGCCAAGCTTATTAAAGAGATGTACAGAACATAAATTGGTTTTCAAGGTACCATGATCTTGTCCTGTGAAAGACATCATGCTGTAATTTAGAAAAGTCATTAATGGAAATCAACTGTAGTGAGATGAAAATTTACTGCAGTTTCAGACTTTATTTTGTAAATTAACTCGAAAGCTTTCAAAGATTTTAACCAGTTAGGAGTCTTCATAAATGTGTTTTTAGCAGAACGGAAAATAATGAGCCTGTTTGTGCGATAAGGCTGGGCCTGAAGTGAAGTTGAAATGTTATGAGGGTCTCCTGCAGTGCAGTGAGAGTGTCCCTACCTCTGAACCAGGAGATCTGCCTTTGAGTGTGTCATAATATTTGAACTCACGACTCGCTGAGTAAAGTCGTGAGTTCATGGAATGCCATGCCAGTAGCAGTGGTGGACTCTTCCTCTTTATGGGCATTTAAATGGACAATGGATAGGCATATGGAGGATAGTGGGCTAGTGTAGGTTAGGTGGGCTTGGATCAGCGCAACATCAAGGGCCAAAGGGCCTGTACTGCACTGTACTTTTCTATGTTCTATAACATTTCTGAACAGGTTGATTTAAATGACACAGAAGTAATGCATTTTGTCAATAGATGGCCAACACAGTTGCAGTTTCATCACTGATAGAATAACTGAATCGTCAGGTTTAGTTGACGTGTTTTTTATTCTTGGCATTTCTGAGTAGAGCTTTGTCTTTCTTGAGGTGCTTTCACACGTTAGAAGACAAACTGGATGGATTCATAGCTGCCACCCTTCATTTACCTTTGTGCATCTCTTTTGTATATGTGTCAGTTGCACACCTCTGGGTAGCATACACACTTCAGAGAAAGAAGTTTTTTTTTCACTCTAGACATTTGAGCGTATGAGCAAGGCTGAGAATCTGGTGAGGAGTGAAGGTGTTTCATTGCCAGAGGTACAGTCTTTCACATGAAATGTTAACCAGAGGCCTGTCTGCCCTCTCAATTGGATGTAAGTGATTTAAAGGTTCCAGTGAAGGAAAAAATCTGTACAATTCTTCTCAATGGCCTGGCCCTATCCCTCAACCAGTGTTGGTAAAACAGATGATTTGGTTCATTTGTAGGATCTTGTTGTGACAATTTGTTTCTTGTCCTTTCTACACTGCAGCAGCGACTTCACTTCAGATGTGTTTAATTGACTCTGAAACCCTTTGGGACACCCTGAAGTTGTGAAAGGTGCTTTATGAATGTGAGATACTAGATAATGCTTCTCTGTTATTTTTAATACTGTTTCAGGAATTGATGTGTGGTGCTATTTGAATGTGCTGTTTGGGTAAGTTCACTAGTTTCTGTAGATAATTTCCTAATCAACCTGTTCATATGTTATAACACATCTCTGGAACAAGTGGGACTTGAACAAAGGCTCAGAGTAGGGACCCTAACACTGCTCCATAAGAGACCTCCCACCAGTTTTTTTAGATTAGATTCCTTACAGTGTGGAAACAGGCCCTTCAGCCCAACCAGTCCACACCGACCCTCTAAAGAGTAACCCACCCAGACCCATTTCCCTCTGACTAATGAACATAACACTATAGGAAATTAAGCATTGCCAATTCACCTGACCAGCACATCTTTGGACTGTGGGAGGAAACCAGAGCACCCGGAGAAAATCCACGCAGACACAGGGAGAATGTGCAAACTCCACACAGACAGTCGCAGGAGGCTAGATTCGAACCTGGGACCCTGGTGCAGTGAGACAGCAGTGCTAACCACTGAGCCACCGTGCCACAAACAAGGGGAATCAGTTCCATATGTTTGTACCTAAGATAAACCTAACCATATCACAGATAAACCTAACATACAAGCTGCATTTTGCACAGAAGAGGAAAATGGGTAGTCCATTTACGAAACTACTGCCGCAGACCCTGTGAAATAAAAGCATCAACAAATCTGTAAATAATCAATATTACATAATTGATTCTCAAAATACTTTGTCCATTCATTGTACTCTTCTTTTTTTTTATTGATAGGAGCAGTCACAAAAACATTGGAGTGGGAGGGTAGAAAATGAGAACAGTGGACTTCTGTCATTAAACATATTGTCTTTTGTTTAGCTGCTGAGGATTTGTTTCTTAATCCCAAAGGCTGCTCAGTCTAATGAGAATGGTTTTACAGGATCTGCCCCTGTGACAGTGCTGGAGGTACTGACAGCATGTGGGGTTGCAGTTTATGGTTGATTGCTTATTTTGTTCTGGCTCATGAGCAGTTTAGTGGTTTTGTACTTGCAACTTCATGGGAGTCTTGACCTGCCTCTGGGCAGGGCATGACAGTGAGTTCCTTCATGCACTGCATTCTTAAAACAACTAAGCATAATTGTGTTTGTTCTTTATCCATCTTTTCTTTTGTATGGCTGCAGTAGGATCGAACACAAAATAGCAAGAGGCCGTGGTACGGATGACACAGCTCCCCGACAAACTTGACCAATTGAGTGCTGCCTCTTGAAGGCTTAAAATATAGCAGCGTGCCAGCTCCCGTGGTCCCTGCATTGCTCCCAAAAAATGCTTTCAGGCCCTTGGACAAAAGAAAACTATTTCAAAGAAGAGTTTACGTGGAGGCTCTGACACATAAAGGCTTTATGCCAAAGACTGATCAAAAATTAATTAAAGCACAGGGTAATGTTGGGAGGCTCTTGACTTTCTGCCGCAAATGTTCCAATCCTGCAGTCTAAGGTCACCCCTGACCACGTAACAGGAGAGCGTTACTTCCATTTCAGCTGTCAAGCTTCTGGCTGGATTGGACGCTGTAGGATGTCCTGTGAAAGGGAACTTCTTGATTTATTCGTCATTACCAGGGCAAAAAATGAGGTCTGCAGATGCTGGAGATCACAGCTGCAAATGTGTTGCTGGTCAAAGCACAGCAGGCCAGGCAGCATCTCAGGAATAGAGAATTCAGTAGAGCATTCAAAACCCTTCTTAGAGTTCAGTGAATATGGAATGTTTAGCTTTGCTGCCCCAAGTTTAATAATTAGGAATCCTAGCATTTATTTAGGTTCCTTCCTAAAGCCAACCCAGTAAGTGTGCAATGTTGTTTATTTCTTGGCAGTCCATGTAACATCATAATTTGGAATATTACTTGCCATTTTGATCACAACTCTTTTACGAAACTTATAATTCAGGAAATTTTAGTCTGCTTCTTACGGAGTTTAAGCAATGAATATCACAGAGTTTTCATTCGGGATCTTTTCTAGAGTCTGGTAATGGAGAATTTCATTAGTTCTTTGGTCATTTTTAGATGGAGCCGACAAAGAACGTTGCCTCAAGAAGGACAACATTTAATCACATATTCATGCTTAATAACCCCTCATTATTACAAGTGGAGTTCATTAAGAGCACAGCCTCTTCCATGATGAGCTCCTTAATCGACTAGAAAGCTTGCAGTGGGAGGCCGCTGTAATTCAATTTTATTATTGTGCATTAAGATGAGAAGTAAATAATTGCATTTATATAGTGACTTCCAAGACCTCAGAATGCCCCAAAACACTTCACAGTAAATGAAGTACAACTGAATTGTAGTCACAGCTGTATGTAGGAAACACAGAAATCAATTATACAAACTGCAACTGAGGAACAGCAATTTGTTAATGACCAGACAACTTTGCTAGATTACAAGATTAGCAAGAACACCCAGGAAAATTTCTCTTCTCTTGTTTCAAGATATGGGATTTTTTCCATTTACCTGAGAGTGCACACAGACCTTGGGCGAACATCTAACCTGAAACATGACACCTCTTACAGTGATGTAGCCCCTCTGTTTTACACTGGAGTCAGCCTAGGGTTTTTGTGCTGTCTGGATGAATACTCTGATTGATGGCTTTTATCACATCCGCATCACTATCTGGAATTGCGGGAAGAGGTAGAAATCTGCATAACATTTAAGAAGTATACCGATGTGCATTTGCAGTGCCAAACCATGCAAGGCTATGGAACACGTGCTGGAATATGGCATTAGAATAGTTAGGAGGTTGTTTTTAACCAGTACAGACTCAGTGGGCCAAAGTGTCTTCAGGTGCTGTAGACGTTGATGACTCTATGTCCCTTGATATCCTGATTTAACATAAAATATGTTCAATGAAACAGAGCATGCTGCAACACAACACATTATGGCAGCATCAATAAAGAAAAACAGGCCGAGCTGCTAGGCTGTGTCTGCAGCAAGTGGTCAGGAAACTAACAAGAAGGAAAGAATTCTCAAGAGAAAATAAATAAGCTCTTCAGTTCTGAAGAAGGGTCACTCAAAGTATTAACTGTTTTCTTGCTGATGTTGCTCGACCTCTGAGTTTCTCCACCAATTTCTGTTGTTGTTTCAGATTTTCAGCATCCGCAGGTCTTTGTTTTATTGAAGTATTTGCATCCAACTTCAGGCAGGAGTGTCAAGTACTTGATCCATCTTGGCCTCCTCTTGAGGTTTTCCTCATACGGATGCCAATCTTGAACCATTCTGCCATGATAACAAGAGATGGGCAGCGATACCAGATTCTGAAAAGGTTAAAGGCCCTGACACATTTTCTCTGGTTGTGTGCTCCAGAACGAGCCAAGCTGTTCCAGGATTTTTTTTTTATTCATTCATGGGATGTTGCTATCATAGGCCTGCCATCCCTAACTACCCATAGAGCAGTCATGAGTCAATCATGTTGCGGTGGTTCTGAAGTCCTATATAGACCAGACCAGGTATGGATGGCAGTTTTAATTCCCTTAAGAGCTTTAGTGAACCAGATTGTTTTTAATAACAATCAGCAATGGTTATGTGGTTACCATTGCTTAGCTTTCTTTTAAATTCCAGAATTTAATCGAATTCAAATTTCATTGACTGCCACAATGGAATTATAACCATGTTCTCAGAACACAACCCCAACACCAAGGAGAGGTAAGCCCATAACACACTAAGAAATGATAAGAACATAATCACACTACCAGCAGACAAAGGCAGAATGACGGTCATCCTGGACAAAGCAGAGTACATCCAGAAAGCGCAACAACTACTTGCAGATACCAACACCTACCAAATGAGGGAGTTTGACCCCACCACACAGCTCACCAATAGGATAAACAACACACTGAGGAACCTGCAAAAAAAACGGACAGATAACCCCAGGTTTGACCTACAAAGAATGAAACCTGAAAGCAACACCACCCGCAGATCTTATGGGCTACCTAAAGTGCACAAACCAGACATCCCACTCAGACCCATCGAATTGCTACCAGGGACACAAACTGGCTAAAAAACAACAGAAATTGAAACACCTGGTCAGTGGATCCAGACACTCTATACAGCCAAGTAAAAAGTGAGGTCTGCAGATGCTGGAGATCAGAGCTGAAAATGTGTTGCTGGTTAAAGCACAGCAGGTTAGGCAGCATCCAAGGAACAGGAAATTCGACGTTTTGGGCCAGAGCCCTTCATCAGGAATGATTCCTGATGAAGGGCTCTGGCCCGAAACGTCGAATTTCCTGTTCCTTGGATGCTGCCTAACCTGCTGTGCTTTAACCAGCAACACATTTTCAACTCTATACAGCCAACACAGGAATTCTTGGACATCAGAAATATACATATAGACAACGAAGAAACTACGGTCTCATTCGATGTAACGGCAGTGTTCACCTCTACCGACAAAACCCTAGCCAGAGAAATAATAGCCAACCTGCTGGACATACAGAACAGACAACAGGACTTTGAATCTATCAATAAAGACGGCATACTGAAACTACTGGACCTGTGCCTCACAACACACTTCACATTCAACAACCACATTCAACGAACAAATCAATGGCACACCCATGGGCTCACCCATCTCTGGACTCATATCAGAAGCAGTAGTGCAAAGATTAGAACAAATAGTCTTACCGCAAATTCAACCCAAACTCTGGGTCAGATATGTGGATGACACCTTTGTAATCATTAAAAACACAAATAGAAAACACACAACGGATCATCAATGCCAGACTCACAGGAATCCGATTCACTAGAGAGGAAGAAAAGGACAACCAACTCCCACAAAGATATACAGGAAAGCCACACACACAGACCTAGTCTTGAACTACGAAAGCAACCACCCCAACACACACAAAATAAGTTGCATCAAGACACTGTTCAAAAGGGCCACAACACACTGCAGTACACCAGAACTGCAAAAAAGAGGAAGAAGAACACCTATACAATGTATTCACCAAAAACGGATACCCCCACAATTTCTTCAACAGATGCCCAAGGGAAAGACAACCGAATGAGGACATGCCACAACCCAAAGGACTAGCCACATTACCATACATCAAGAACATTTCTGAACTGACAGCCAGACTACTACAACCACTAGGACTCATAACAGCACACAAACCAACAGCCACTCTCAGACAACAACTCACCAGGACAAGGGATCCAACACCCAGCATGAGCAAAACCAATGTCGCGTACAAAATCCCATGCAAGGATTGCACAAAGCACTACATTGGACAAACAGGAAGACAGCTAATGATCCGTATCCATGAACACCAACCAGCCACGAAACAACACGACCAGCTATCCTTAGTAGCCACACACGCGGATGACAAGCAATATGATTTTGACTGGGACAACACTACTATTATAGGACAAGCCAAACAGAGAACAGCCAAGGAATTCCTAGAGGCATGGCACTCATCCACAGATTCCATCCACAAACACATCGACCTGGACCCAATATACCGGCCACTGCAGCGGACAGCTGGAACTGACAACCGGAAGCGGCAGAGACAAACCACTATAAATGCAAGAGGATACATCACAGAAGTGCTTCACAGGAGGCTCCCAAACACTGAGGATGTCCCCTAGACAGAGGATGGAACGTCTGCAACACAAATTCCCAGCTCAGTGAACAGAACCACAACAATGAGCACCCGAGCTACAAATCTTCTCACAAACTTTGAACATTAGCCTTAGTTTCTGGTTTACTAGCCCAGTAACATTACCACTACATCAACACCCATCCCTGCAATATCTACAATACTGACACCTACCTGACAATGTGGAAAATTGACTGGGTATGCCCTATGGCCAGAAAGCAGGATTAATTACCACCCCATTAGTCTACTCTCCATTATCAGCAACATGAAGGAAATGGTCATCAATAGAGCTATCAAGTGACATCTGTCAAAAGAATAAACTGCTCACTGAAACATTAACAGCTATTCACCCTCCAGCCAGATTTAAAAATCAGGTTATAGTCCAACAGGTTTAATTGGAAGCAGGGTGGCACAGTGGCACAGTGGTTAGCACTGCTGCTTCACAGCGCCTGAGACCCGGATTCAATTCCCGATTCAGGCGATTGACTGTGTGGAGTTTGCACGTTCTCCCCGTATCTGCGTGGGTTTCCTTTGGGTGCTCCGGTTTCCTCCCACAGTCCAAAGATGTGCGGGTCAGGTGAATTGGCCGTGCTAAATTGCCCGTAGTGTTAGGTAAGGGGTAAATGTAGGGGTATGGGTGGGTTGTGCGTCCGTGTGGACTTGTTGGGTCGAAGGGCCTGTTTCCACACTGTAAGTAATCTAATCACACTAGCTTTCGGAGAGTCGCTCCTTCATCAGGTGATGGTGGAGGGCTCAATTCTAACACACAGAATTTATAGCAAAAATTTACAGTGAGATGTAACTGAAATTATGCATTGATAATTGATTGTCTGTTAAGTCTTTCATCTGTTTGAATGCCATGATTGTTTCACTTCTTTCATGTGTAAATCACAAAACCTTTTTAAGAAGTTGCTTTCTCAGGTTAGCTGTTAACAATGGGTGATAGCTAGACAATATGTTGAAGGTAAAAACAATGACTGCAGATGCTGGAAACCAGATTCTGGATTAGTGGTTTCATCCAAGGAGCAGCAAAATCGACGTTTCGGGCAAAAGCCCTTCACTAGGAATAAAGGCAGTGAGCCTGAAGCGTGGAGAGATAAGCTAGAGGAGGGTGGAGGTGGGGAGAAAGTAGCATAGAATACAATAGGTGAGTGGGGGAGGGGATGAAGATGATAGGTCAGGGAGGAGTGGATAGGTGGAAAAGGAGCTAGGCAGGTCGGACAATTCCGGGCAAGTCATGGGGACAGTGCTGAGCTGGAAGTTTGGAACTAGGGTGAGGTGGGGGAAGAGGAAATGAGGAAACTGTTGAAGTCCACATTGATGCCCTGGGGTTGTAGTGTTCCAAGGTGGAAGATGAGGCGTTCTTCCTCCAGGTGTCTGGTGGTGAGGGAGCGGCGGTGAAGGAGGCCCAGGACCTCCATGTCCTCGGCAGAGTGAGAGGGGGAGTTGAAATGTTGGGCAATGGGGGGGTGTGGTTGATTGGTGCGGGTGTCCCGGAGATGTTCCCTAAAACGCTCTGCAAGGAGGCACCCAGTCTCCCCAATGTGGAGGAGACCGCATCGGGAGCAACAGATACAATAAATGACATTAGTGGAGGTGCAGGTAAAACTTTGATGGATGTGGAAGGCTCCTTTAGGGCCTTGGATAGAGGTGAGGGAGGAGGTGTGGGCGCAGGTTTTACAGTTCCTGCGGTGGCAGGGGAAAGTGCCAGGATGGGAGGGTGGGTGTAGGGCGGTGTGGACCTGACCAGGTAGTCACGGAGGGAACGGTCTTTGCAGAAGGTTGAAAGGGGTGGGGAGGGAAATATATCCCTGGTGGTGGGTCTTTTTGGAGGTGGCGGAAATGTCGGCAGATGATTTGGTTTATGCAAAGGTTTGTAGGGTGGAAGGTGAGCACCAGGGGTGTTCTGTCCTTGTTACGGTCGGAGGGGTGGGGTCTGAGGGCGGAGGTGTGGGACGTGGACGAGATGAGTTGGAGGGCATCTTTAACCACGTGGGAAGGGAAATTGCAGTCTCTAAAGAAGGAGGCCATCTGGTGTGTTCTGTGGTAGAACTGGTTCTCCTGGGAGCAGATTCGATGGAGACGGAGGAATTGGGAATCTGGGATGGCATTTTTGCATGAGGTAGGGTGGGAAGAGGTGTAATCCAGGTAGCTGTGGGAGTTGGTGGGTTTGTAAAAAGTGTCAGTGTCAAGTCAGTCATCATTAATGGAGATAGAGAGGTCCAGGAAGGGGAGGGAGGTGTCAGAGGTGGTCCAGGTAAATTTAAGGTCAGGGTGGAATGTGTTGGTGAAATTGATGAATTATACAACTTACTCGCGGGAGCATGAGGTGGCGCCAATGCAGTCATCAATGTAGCGGAGGAGGAGGTGGGGAGTGGTGCCGGTGTAATTACGGAAGATCAACTGTTCTATGTAGCCAACAAAGAGACAGGCATAGCTGGGGCACATACGTGTGCCCATGGCTACCTCTTTGGTCTGGAGGAAGTGGGAGGATTCAAAGGAGAAACTGTTAAGGGTGAGGATCAGTTCGGCCAAACGAATGAGAGTGTCGGTGGAGTGGTACAGTTGGGGACGTCAGGAGAGGGAAAAACGGAGGGCTTGGAGGCCCTGGTCATGGAGGATGGAGGTGTAGAGGGATTGGATATCCATGGTGAAGATGAGGCATTGGGGGCCAGGGAAACGGAAGTCTTGGAGGATGTAGAGGGCATGGGTGGTGTCTCGAACGTATGTGGGGAGTTCCTGGACTAGGGGGGATAGGACAGTGTCGAAGTAGGTAGAGATGAGTTCAGTGGGGCAGGAGCATGCTGAGACAATGGGTCGGCCAAGGTGGTCAGGCTTGTGGATCTTGGGAAGGAGGTAGAACCGGGCAGTGCGGGGTTCCCGGACTCTGAGGTTGGAAACTGTGGGTGGAAGATCTCCTGACATGATGAGGTTCTGTATGGTCTAGGAGATGATAGTTTGGCGATGGGGTTGGGGTCATTAGCCCCCTGTGTTCTCTGTCTATGTTATGTTGTTCAGATTGATCTAAATATCATAGCACAGACAGAGAACACAGGGGGCTAACACCTTCAACATATTGTCTAGCTATCACCCATTGTTAACAGCTAACCTGAGAATGCAACTTTTTAAAAAAGGTTGTGATTTACATATGAAAGAAGTGAAACAATCATGGTATTCAAACAGATGAAAGACTTAACAGGCAATCAATTTTTCAATGTATAATTTCAGTTATATCACACTGTAAATGTTTGCTATAAATTCTGTGCGTTAGGATTGAGCCCTCCACTGTCACCTGATGAAGGAGTGACACCCCAAAAGCTAGTGTCCTTCCAATTAAACCTGTTGGACTATAACCTGGTGTTGTGTGATTTTTAACTTTGTACACCCCAATCCAACATCGGTATCTCCAAATCCAGCCAGATCGGTATCGACTCCGTTGTCTGTCCAACTCTTCTTCTCTTTCTTTGGACTCTATCATGAAATATGGTTTACTCCTTATGCCCTCCCCCACCCAATCTTCTGCTTACAAATCAGCATTTTCCCAGCTATTGTCAGTTCTGAGGAAGGGTCACCGGATCCACAACATTAACTTTGCTTTCTCTTCACAGAGAAATTTCTGTTTTTATCACTGAAGCTTAGTTTGGATTCTACCAGGGCCTTTTGGCTTTGGACAAAAGAACTGAACTGCAGACATGTGGTGAGAGCAACTGCCCTTGACACTAGGGTAGCATTTCACTTGAGTATAGTAATAAGGGGCCCTAGCAAGACAAGTCAATGGGAATCAAGGAAAGGTGTATCCACTGGTTGGAGTCATTCTTGGCAAAATGGATGATGGTTGTGGTTGTTGAAGGTTAATGATCTCAGGTCTAGAACATCTCTGCAGGAGTTCCTCAGTGTAGTGTCTTAGGTCCAACCATGTTCACTTGCTTCATCAATAACCTTCTTTCCATTATGTGGAGGTGCTGGTGTTGGTCTGGGGTGGACAAAGTTAAAAATCACACAACACCAGGTTTATTTTGAAGTATAAGCATTCAGAGCACTGCTCCTTCATCAGGAAGCTAGTATCAAGATACAGAATTTATAGTAGAAGATCAAAGTGTCATACAACTGATGCAATGTATTGAACAAACCTAGATTGCTGTTAACTCTTTAATCGTTTAGAATGGGGATGTAGGTTTCAATGTATTAATATGTAAATCCCAGAACTTCTTTCAAGTCGCATTCCCAAGATAAGTTAAGGTTTTATAAAAAAAAATGACATCTCAGCTCAGACAATGCTTGTACTTGGAAATAAACCTGTTGGACTATAATCAGGTGTTATATGATTTTTAACCTGTCCCTTCATCATAAGGGCAGAAGTGGGGATCTTCACTAGTTATTGCACAATGTTCAGTGCCATTCATGACTCCTCGGATACTGAATCAGTCTATGTTCATATGCAGCCAGACCTGGACAGAATTCAGAATTGGGCTCATAAGTAGCTGCAGTGGTTCAAGGAAGCAACTCACCATCACCTTCTCCACCAAAATAAATGCTGACTTAACCAGTGACACCTATCGTCCATGAAAAACTTCCAATAAAAGGCAGGGAGTTGATTCTCACAGGCACTACCCGCCCTTCCTAACATACGATCCTTTAATTGTGTACTGAGTGCCATTAAAAAGGGTCCCAGAGATAAGAAAGATTTCAATGTGCCACTCACTGTGGCTGGCATTCATTGAAACTCTTAGGTGGTCATTAAAGGGGCACTGAAGGGGCTTGATTGGTGCTGGGATGGCAAGATGTCCGTGGCAGAGATGGCAAAGCAGTGGGTTTCAAGTATGACACCATCCCACCTAATCACATGCCCTTCCTGCCTCCAGATTTACCACCAGTGGAAGCAGAAGATTATACCCTTTGTTTCAGGTTGATGACCTTTCGTCATATGTAGGAAACGTAAACAATACAACAGGTTTGAGAAAGGGATGATTGGGATGAGGACAAATCTGTAAAATAAAAATAAGTATATTGATCTCAGGCTTAAGATATTAGCCCAAATTCCTGACTGTTCAGGTGGATGACAACTTTGGTGGATAGAGAAATTTCCTGCCCGATGCATTTACTGAACTAATATCACTAAAAACAAATGAATTGGTCATCTCCTTCAGTTCTGCTGGTGGAATATGCCTTGTTGATAAATGGCCACCACATTGTTTTTTTTCTACCCATATTGTGTGTGTGCAGGCGACCACATTGTTTTATTCTTTAAAATTTTTTAAAAAATTTTTAAATTTTTTTTTGTCTGACACTCCTGTTCTTTTTTTATTATTAACCCCCACACTACAGCCTAACTGCGGTAGTGCTTATTTTTCCCCAGCACCCATGGTATGTGTGTGCAGGTGTGAGACATAGTGAGAGACACAAAGTGCACAAATATTTATTCAATTTCCACCACCAGGAAGATAGGAAACACCCGGGTGGCCAGTGACAAGCAGTGCCCTTCACATCAAAGGGTAATGTTGTGTGATCATTCAGGGGATGAGACATTATTGGCTAAGCCATAATGTATTGTCCATCCATCGTTACCCTTGAGAAGGTGGTGGTGAACTCCCTTCTTGTGGTGTGCATACGCCTACAATGCTGTTAGAGGTAGGTGGTCGTTCCAGGGTTTTGACCCAGCAATGTTGAAAGAACAGCAAGACGTTTCCAAGTTAGGTTGGCACATAACTTGGAGAGGGGATTACAAGCGTTGGTGTTACAATGCATCTACTGTCCTTGTCCTTCTAGTAGGTTTGGAATGTGTCGTATAAGAAACCTTGGTAAGTCACTGTGGTGCATGTTTTAGATGGGAAGGTGCATTAGCTTGAAGGGAGTAAATATTTAAGGCATTAGATGGGGTGCCAATCAAGTGAGCTGCTTTATCTTGGATGATGTTAGATATTTTGAGTGTTGTTAGAGCTACACTCATCCAGGCAAGTGGAGAGGTTTTCATCACACACCTGCCTTGCAGATTAATGGATGGGCTTTAAGGAGTCAGGAGACAAGTTACTCGCTACAGAATTCCCAACTTCATACCTGCTCTTTTGACTACAGTATTTATATGGTGGGTTCAGCTCTATTTCAGGTCAATGGTAACCACATTGTCGCTAATAGTGGGGTACTCAGTGAGGGCAATGCCATTGAATGTTGATGGTTGGATACTTTCTTGTTGATGATGGTCATTGACAGGCATTTGTGTGATGTAAATATTACTTGCCACCTATTAGCCCAAACCTAAATGTTGTCCAGGTTTTGCTGCATTTGGATGTGGACTGCTTCAATGTTTGAGCAGTCATGAATGGGGCTGGACATTGGGTGATCTTAAGTGGACATTGCTACCTTCGACTTTATGGTGGAGAGAAGATCATTGAAGAAGTAGCTGTCTGAGATGATCCAAGGCTGCACATGGTTAGAGAAAGGCTATCACACTATGTCCTAAAGTTGCTAAATTCCAATAACTGCTACTTATATTTTGCAGCGGAGGTCTGTGGATTTTAACTCATAAGATGCCTGTTTGGTAATTGCTATCTCCATAGGCAAGAATCATTGAGGCCAATTGTACTATTCCATGTGCTGTCACAGAAAACTCAACCGAGACTAGGAATTGAAGGTAGTACCTTTAGTTAGTTGTGGCTCAGTATCAAACTGAATTTTGTATCCTGCATTTTGTCTGTACAACAGAACTAAAAATAATGACATCAGTTGCACAGAAATCTAACCACTGACTCTTAATGTGTGAAAGTATTGGGTTCTTTATTAATTTTGCAAAGTATAGATTTGGCCATTAGGAGCATTACAGCAAGTTTATGTATTCCCCAAATATCTCTTCCTCGCCCTCCTCCTTTGCAGCTTTCACAAAAGCTATTTCCTTGGCCCAGGTTTTGGTTGCAGAAAATATTACTTTCTGTGTCTTGTGAGAGGCACTATGTAAAGGAGAATTGTTGTTACTTTCAGTAACCATTTTAATTTTTCTCTTTCGTGTTTGAACGCATATTCCCATTAAGACAAAACTAATTAGGCAGAATGGTGGCTCAGTGGTTAGCACTGTTGCCTTATATTGCCAGGGATCTGGGTTCAATTCCAGCCTCTGGTGACTGTGTAGGTTTCATGTCACAGTCCAAAGATATGCTGATTAGGTGGATTGTCCATAGACTCCTGGGATGTGTAAAATAGATGGATCAGCCATGGGAAATATAGGGTTACAGGGTAAAGGGGTGAGTCTGGATGGAATGATCTTTGGAGAGTTAGTGTGGACATGTTGGGTTGAATGGCCTTTTTCCACACTGTAAGGATTCCATGATTATATTTTCTAAATGGGGAGAAAAATTCAGAAGTCTGAAGTGCAAAGACTCTTGGAAATTCTAGTCCAAGATTCTCTGAAGGTAAACTTGCAAGTTGAGTCAGCAGTTACAAAGGCAATTGCAATGATGGCATTTATTTTAAGAGGACTTGAATATAAAAGTAGGGATGTACTTCTAAGGCTCTAAAAGGCTCTGATCAGACCACATTTGGAGTATTGTGTGCAGTTTTGAGCCACATATCTCAGGAAGGATGTACTGGCCCTGGAGTGTGTTCAGAGGAGGTTCATGAGAATGGTCGCAGGAATGAAAAGCTTAACAAATGAGGAACATTTGAGGACTGAGTTTATATTCCATGGAATTTAGAAGGATGAGGGGAGATCTACTTGAAACTCTCAGAATACTGAATGGCCTGGACAAAGTGGATGTTGGGAAGATGTTTCCTTGATAGGATAGACTAGGACCGAGGGCACAGCCTAAGAGTAAAGGGACAACCTTTTAGAATGGAGATAAGAAGAAACGTCTTCAGCCAGAGAGTGGTGAATCTATGGAACTCATTGCTACAGAAGGCTGTGGAAGTCAGGTCATTGAGTATATTTAAGACTGAGATAGATAAGTTCTTGATTATCAAGGGGATCAAGGGATATGGGGAGAAAGTGGGAGTTGGGAGTTGAGAATTTTATCAGCCATGATTGAATGGTAGAGCAGACTCAATGGGCTGAATGGCCTAATTTCTGCTGCTATGTCTTATGGTCTCATGGTCTAAATTGCAAAGCGTTCAAGTCTGTAATATCTCAGAAAAGCCCTACTTAATTGTGAATCGATGTGAGCCAGTATCTAAGCTGCCTTGCACTTTTCTTGAGAATTCTCTTATCCATTAGTCAGTGTACTTCACCTTTTAATCTGTAAAATCCCTTGCTATGCTCCCATAGACAATTCAGTAAAGCCACTGTCCTGATGGCACTGAGTTCTACTGATCAATTCCTTGACTAGTACTAAGTCAGCTGATCTCAGATCAGGATAATCAGTATTAGAGGGGTAACTTGATGAACTCAACAGGGAGCATTTGTCTGGGAAAGTATCCTGGATACGGAATTAAAAATCACACAACACCGTTATAGTCCAACAGGTTTAATTGGAAGCACTAGCTTTCAGAGCACCGCTCCTTCATCAGGTAGTTGTGTGATTTTTAACTTTATACACCCCAGTCCAACACCAGCATCTCCAAGTCAAATCCTGGATACAGACAGACGGAGTGCCAGTAGTTTTCCAAGATTAGATTAGATTACTTACAGTGTGGAAACAGGCCCTTCGGCCCAACAAGTCCACACCGACCCGCCGAAGCGCAACCCACCCATACCCCTACATTTACCCCTTATCTAACACTACGGGCAATTTAGCATGGCCAATTCACCTGACCTGCACATCTTTGGACTGTGGGAGGAAACCGGAGCACCCAGAGGAAACCCATGCTCTACTCCCTCTTTCGTTCTTGTTCATTTTCAGGAGTACTGACTGAAATAAAGAAGCAAATCTGAAAAAGAAAGTGTGCCCTTTGCGAGCACCTTCCACAACCTCAGATATCCCAGCTGATAGTACTACTGGACTAGTAAGATCCCAGAATGAAACCTGGATTGATTGATCAGATGTTTAACTATTCCAATTATTTAAAATGGTGATTAGTCACTGAAACAAATAGACAAAAAGCAGCAGTTCTTTCACAACAGAACATAAAACTTTATTACACAAAAGAGCAAGTGATGCAGATATAGGAGAACATTCAGAAAGATCTGAGCACAAGCAGCAGAATTTCAACCTATTACCCAACAGTAACCATTACAGAGGCTCAAGTCCAGTGAAATTATACCCCTATGTGAAATCGTTAAGCTTCCACTAACTGACTCTTTCCAGTTTCTTTTCTGTGGACGACAAAAACAAGTTTATGATTCTTTTCGGAGTCTGTGATTATGAACCTTTCACAAATCTGATGACCTAAACTTTCTCAGTTCAAACAGCTTGAAGACTTCAATACAAGTGCTGCACTCTTGGAAACCCTACAGACTGGAAACTCTTCTATTGAGGGTGACTGGTTCCCCTGAATTGGACGGTATATTTCCTTCTCCTGAACAAAACTGAAAATGTTAATTTTTCTTCTCTCGGGGTCAAAACAATACTAACGGCTTTGTTTTAATGACACTATTAAAAAAAACCCTACACATTAACACAACAAAATTTATCCCCAGATATTTGTTGGAACTATAAGCTTTCTTTAGCAATAATGTATTCAGGTCACTGTTCAAGAATGGTTTTCTGATCTTGTGAAAAAAAAATTCACAGAACTGACCAATTTCCTTGGCCATTAACTTAGAATCCAAATTTCCAAAATATTACTTATGTAATTAGCACATTTTTTCACATATGTTGTGGAGGAAATGCATCAGCCAACTGTGCACAGCATGATTCCATAAATAGCAATGTTATAGTAAACAAATAATTTGCTTAAAATGAAGTTGGTTGAGTGATAAATACTGACTAGAGAAAGCTCTGTATCTTTTCTTCATATAATACAGTAAGATCTAATACAGTCATTAGGAAGGGCAAAAGTGGCCTCATCCAACATCTCATTTGAAAGAGGGCTCCTCTGACAGGTTGGATTTTGTACTGAAGTCTCTGTAGAGAGAGCTGACAATCTCTGACTTGTAGAGCAGAGTACTATGAGATGAGACCACCAGGACGAAAGAATTACTTTTTAAAAGCTGCTACATTCATCTTCAATGTCTGTGGGCTGGGATAGAGTGAAATTAGTCAAGGTTTCCTGGTGTGTTTTGGTCTCAGTGGTTCCCGCAGTAATTGTAATTGTGTAGACCGAGTGCAGTAAATGAAAAATAAATCAATGCCTGAGAAAATGTCCCTGCTCTGTTGAACCCTGTATCCATGGAGCACTTTAATTCCTCTGCGCTGACTTAAAATTACAGCCTTTTTTGCAGCCATTTGCAGTTGTGACAGATAAGAAATTGCATAACATGACAGACTACCTTATAATATTTGTGTTAAGTTATACTTTTGTTGACCATAAAATATTGTAGCTTTATTCCTGTAACTATCAGAGTAACAGTACTGCAAAACGATGGGTGCTATCATCAGCCAGATTTCTGCTATTGCTCCTGTCTAATGCATTTTTGCTTCTTTTTATTGATAACATTTTCTATATTTAAAGATCTCTCAAGGACATCTATACAATGGCGCCAATTTCTCTGCACAGCTTCTAGGATTTACTAATCCATCTTTCAAGTTCATTCCACACAGAGAGTTAGCTTATACATTCTTCATCTGAGAAAAAACTACACAAGAATGTACATATTTGCTATTCAATGCAATCTGGGAAACAAGGCACAGACAGTTCACATTTATAGCAAAACCTGGGGAAAAGGAAGCAGTGGGTAACAGGGAAAAAGTGGATAGTCGAAAAGGGAGGAAAACTTATCTTTTGTACTCACACAGGTTGCCTTTGTGTTACCTGTAGGAATCGTCTGCAGGTGAGGAGAGTGGCTTGTCTTCCAGCACAACGTTATCTGAGTGTTTGGTACAACAGCCCAGTTTCTCTTTGATGCTGCACTCAGCCAATGATGAATTAGGCACAAGTCTTGTAAATCCCCTAACAACCTTGCCTGAGCAAGTGGCACTGTTGGGGTGGGGCAAGAAGAGAGGGAAATTACCAGCTCCAGTCAGGTGGATCAGAATGCCAAGTGACTACCCTGGGCTCAGCTGATGGGCTGAAGTGGTATGCACACATGGTAATAAGTACTGGTAATAACCACACATGGTTTACACAGTCTGTCAGACTTGCCCGTACATACTGAGAGCTTTATTACTAAACTTTCAAATGCATCTAGCCCTTTTGTATTAAAATACACAAATAAACATATTTTATAGCGTATTGTTCAGAGACTTTCTTTTCGCTTTTTACACCTTCTATCCATGTTTACCTCATGAAACTGGGATTTAGCTGAGCTGGAGTGAGCAATCCCTGCCAAACTAGCCATTCTTCATGCACAAATCCAGACAATGACTGTATGTTTATGCAACATGGAGTAAGGTTTGAATCATACCTGACTCTGCCCTCACCTAACGTCCACATATGTACTCTTTCCAACAGGAGTTGTAGGGTGATGATGAACAGTGGAAATCCAGGTTAATATTTTGCATAGTCCCCTGGCCTGGAGACATTGAGAATCTTAACATGGCCACAGCTCAATTGTGTAATTAAACAAACACGTGAGGGATTGAATATGAGAGAGTTCCTTGGTCTGTCACAGTATTAAACAGTTAACAGATTGATACACAAATTATTTCAATGTGTTACATATTTTAATAAAAGAAAATAAAATAATTAAATATTAAGTAGAAATGGTATCTTTATCTCTGCTAGCATTTCTTAAAAAACAATTTTAATTGATCAAAACAGTTATGCTGTATGACAGTGTTTAAAAGACTTATACTGCAGATGATTGTGAGGTCAATACTTGTTTAGAGAATGAACACTGATTTACTCAAGTTATACTTGTTGTACTAACTCTGAATAACAGATCAGACCTGCTAACATAAAAAAACAAACAAAAAACTGTGGATGTGGGGAATCTGAAATAAAAACAGAAATTTAAAATCGGTGTGGCAGCATCTATGGAGAGAAAGCAGGAATCACAGAATCCCTACCAATCAGAAAGAGGCAGTTCAGCCCATCATGTCTGCACTGGACAGCATCCCAGTCTATCCCCATACTTACCACGTTTACCCACCTAGCCTGCACATCTTTGAACACTATGAGCAATTTAGCATGGCTAATCCACCTAACCTGCACATCTGCGTGTGGGAGGGAACCAGAGACATGGGGAGAATGTGCAAACTCCACACACACAGTCGCCCGAGGCTGGGATTGAACCTGGATCGCTGACGTTGCGAAGCAGCAGTGCTGATCATTAAACCACCAAAGCTAACATTTTGGATCCAGTGACCCTTCTTCAGAGAGTTTGTTTTTGCTTTTGGTTCAGGTATGCTCACACATATGTTTACATCAGCAAATAGCCAATTAGAAAATTAACTCCCTGCTTTCATTGAAATGGTTAAAGATGGGATGTAAAAGTAGACTCCTCAGAATCTTTTTTATACTTTTTCACATAGATGGGAGCTTATACTGTT
The DNA here is from genome assembly GCF_020745735.1 of Hemiscyllium ocellatum. Classification (NCBI taxonomy): domain Eukaryota; kingdom Metazoa; phylum Chordata; class Chondrichthyes; order Orectolobiformes; family Hemiscylliidae; genus Hemiscyllium; species Hemiscyllium ocellatum. Next base: position 34,059,435 of record NC_083437.1, on the reverse strand, counting down.
TAAAAAAAAGCAATGTAACTTTATCTCCCTTGTAGATGTCAGACCAGGAACGCTTGGGCTTTGTATTGGTGCTCTGTAATGAATAAGTAATCAATCGGCACGCGTTGACCCATACCTAGAGAACAGCTGATGTACCAGACTGATGCTGATGCAGTACCAAAAACCCTGGAGAAGAAATGAAAAATATACAGTATTTCCAATGATCTGTTTATAATTTTATTCTGGCTCTTGCTCAGCCTTGTTCATGATCAGCCAGATGATAGTTAATAACAGTAAGTATTTATTTATTTTGTAAATGAAATTGTTTTAAAGTTAATCTGTCCCTTTAAGACCTCTAAGCCTTATTGTAGTAAATATATGCCAGCACCAATTTGATGTTAATTGCTGTTGACGAGGGAAAATTGGCAGCTCAGCAGAGGCTCATCAATTCCTGGCCCTAAATAAGAAGACGCCAACATAAATGACTGATTTTCTCTTTTTCTCTTGCTCTTGACACTTTGAAATATGAGTAACACAAGCTGGGTTGAAATGTTTTACACCACACAATTGATAAACATTCTCCCATGCTGCTCTACCCTCTGATATCAGTGGCTGAAGGACACAAAATATTATTGGCAAACATGTAATTGTTAACTATACGAGCAGCTGTCCATGGCTGCTTGAATATCTGGCTTTGGATAAAATCAGTGGCACGTTTAAACTGATAAAATAGAATGTGATTATCAAATTAACCCCTCAAGTGCAGGACTGAAATACTTCAAATCTGCTTTCATTGACTCCATTAAGAATCAACGCATAATCCCTCTTTCCTTATAAACCATTGATCTAACTTTGACCTCACTTTCCACTTCAACGTTCTTGAAGAGTGCTGTTGGCTTCCCAAATTCCTGGAAGCCCTTGTGTGAATCCTTCTGATTAGGTTTCCATCTCTGCCACAATACTGAAATAAGCTTTAAGTCACAAATGTCCATTGTAAACCATCCCTTCATTCTCTTCTTCACAGGCCCGCAGTCTTTGACATGACGCACGCTATCCTTTATCAACATCTTTTCTCCATTATCCAGTAAGGTAGGACTTGCCTGATTAAATTCTTACTAATCCTGTCATAGCCAGAGATTCAGCTGCAAAAGCGTTTCTCCCTGCTCCTGTGCCTCTCTTGACAAGTCGAGGGGTATAATTCTGGCTCCTTTCTCAGCTTCATGCTGTTCTTTGGTGGTATCACCCACCTTTCTTGACCTGTCCCTCTACCTCTAAGTTGCCAGACTGACTGACTGACTGACTGACTGACAGTATTGCACAGATAGAAATTCATTTCATTTAAATGGAGGTTGATAAGGTCAGTGCTGGGGGCAGCTCAAATGAACCTGGTTCTATGCAAGAGGATAAATAATCTCAGGTATGGACTATTGTCTGCTCAATATTTCATGGTTCTAGTGCTGCAAGTAAGAATTCTAAGGTTGCCAATGCACAATGCATTGGATCTCCATCTTATCACACTTGTGTAACAATGCCTGCCACTTCATTGCAGCTTCCATTGTATTACTGGGTCTCTTACAATTATCAAGGTTCACACTTGTGGTAACTCAGGAAGCCTGACAAGAAAGGAACCTCATTTATTGTTGAACACCAAAATAGAACCACTACTCATGGCATACATAGATTAGTTAGAGCCTGGGACAGACAGTCCAGCACTCCCATCCAGAGGCCAGTTTCACATTTTCTAATCAACTTGTTCAAACACCTCTGGAGCAGGTAAAACTTGAACCTGGATCTCCTGCCTCAGAAGTAGGACATTAGTGCTGTGCTGGAAAAGCATAACAAGTCAGGCAGCATCTGAGGAGCAGGAAAATCGACATTTCGAGCAAAAGCCCTTCATCAAGAATTACTGCGATGCGACAAGGCCCATATCCCAGATCTGCTGTAATGATTTTTTTTTCCCCTCATCAACCAGCTCAGAGATGTTTATACACACCTCTTGGAGCAGGTGGGTTTTGAACCCAGGTCTCCTGGTTCAGAGATAGGTACCCTCCACTGTGCCACAAGAGGCCTCCTCGTTCTGTTGTAGTGTCATCTTATCAAGATGTTCTGAAATATTATAACACACCTATGAAGCAGGTAGGACTTAAACCTTGGTATCTTGTTCCAGAGGTAGGGACACTACCATTGTGCTACAAGACCATTCTCTGGGTCTGTTTTTTTTAATATCCTGAGATGTTACCACACACAACATAAGATCTTTCCCAGTATCAAATCAATGTGACTCTTCTTTCATTTATTTAATGATTAACTACCACCACCAGTAATCACCCGTGTCACCAATTGTAAAGGCACCGTAGTCCTACTAGACCATAGGACTGTTCTCTCATAAGAGAGGGACTAATGGTGGCAGTTTAACCTGAGGGCTATTACACTTCAGGTGAGGGGAGAGACTTTCAGTGCGAGGATTGAACCAATGCTGTCAGCATCATTCTGCATTACAAATCAGCCATCCAGCCAACTGAGCAGAGAAGTCTGCCTAGGTTCTGTCTGATGCTATGCTTCAGCATGCAAGTGAATGGCTCCATCCACTGATTAGATGGTAACCACTGTGGAAAGTCATGTTCAGCTAGAGTCAATGTCTGCTAGAAGTATGCAAGATCCCTGACTGGATGAGAGGAGCATTTGAAGATCATGATTTTACTTTGGGTACTCATCCTTCATGAGATGAATGGGTGCCATTTCAAACCAACAGGGTGGAGGGGTAATAGCAAAGCACCAAGGGATTATCGTCTCTGGTCATGCCAGAGGTTCCCTGTTGCACCATGTCCCCTCTACCGGAGACCCAAATGCCTCAACAGATCTGGCAGCCCCGTGGAGCGAGAAACAAAGTTAATGTTTCGAGTCAGTATGACTTCTTCAGAACTGAAAAGAGTTGGAAAAAAATTGCTGTGGGAAGAGAGGAATGAGGAGCAAGTGGAACAGGTGGTGAGGATGCCCAGAGCAAAAGAGAAAAGGGGTGATAATGATGTTAAAGGAGAGATAGAGATGGAAAACTTCTGCAAATTACATTGTGAAAAGGAGAAAATGAGTAAGCTCTGCTGGGGGCAAAGTCAACAAGACACAACCGGAGAAGCATGGAGATTTAAGGAAAACGGAGGACAGCTGTCATAGTCTGACAATGAATCTTGAATCAGAGAGAATATAAAATGCCTAAGCGGGAAATGAAAAGTTGCTCCTTGTACTTACAATGAGCTTTCTTGGAACACTGTAGTTGGTGATTCTTTGGTGCCCATCTTGTTAAATGTGAAGATGATGATGTTTGGAGCTGCAAGAGTTTAATTTAGATTTATTCTGCAGGGAGTGTTTCCCTTCAGTGCAAAGCTCTTAGCCGAGTGCTCAAACAATAGTATTGTTCAGTTTCTGTTTTGATTTCCTCAGTTGGGTGTTTCTGTGCTGGGCAGGAACATAAGCAAACTGATCTGGGTCCTCTCCAATTTGCACAGTGGGTTCTCTGACAGTCCTTATTTTGAAAACCAATTTAGAGAAAAATTGTGTTTGAAATGTTTCCTGTGACTTTTTCAACCTCTATCCTTCTCCTCCAGGATTTTCACCCATAACTGTAGATACCCTGTTCCTTTTCTCCTGTGTCTGGTCTGACCTTTTCTAATTCCTCTTCCTCTGACTATTAACACTTTAACCACTTGTCATGGTTGTAGGCACGTCCGCTGAGCTGGAAGGTGATTTGTAAATGTTTTGTCCCCTGTCTAGGTGACATCTTCAGTGCTTTGGAGCAAGAGGTTGTAAAAGATCATTACCAGGGTGCAATGGGTCTTTGATGATATCGACAGCCTTTCAGTGGCAGCAAGCCACGCAAATGGGAGTCAACAGATGGAAAGCTGGTTTCCGTGAGGGACTGGGCTGTGCACACCATGTTCTGAAGTTTCTTACTGTCCTCGGCAGAGAATTTGCCCTACCAGTCTGTTATGCACCCAGACAGTATGGTGCATCTGTAGAAGTTGAAGTAGGTAAGGGTCTCAATGGACATGCCAAATTTCCTGAGCCACCCGAGGAAGAACAGGCATAGCTGTGCTTTCTTAAGTGTTGCACTTACATGGGAAGTCCAGGACAGGGTGTCAATTATCATCACTCCGAGGAACTTAACGTTCTTCACCCTCTCAACCTCAGTTCCACTGAAGTAGATGGGGAAGGATGTTTTCCTCCTTTCTTTTTGAAGTCAATGAGCAGTTCTTTAATTTTGCCGACATTGAAAGACAGGTCATTCTCATCGCACCACATCACCAAGCCCTCTACCTCCCCTCTGCATTTTGATTTGTCGTTGTAGATAAGATATCTAACAATGGTACATTATTGCTGTTGCTTATTGAATCATCAATTTGTTTCCCTTGATAGGTGAAGAACTTATTGAACTGTTCAAAATAGAAGACATAACTTAATACATGATTAGTGGCCCCTTAGTGGGCAGGTTTGTGTCCACGTGATTTGAAAAAAACATTTCAACCACTCACTGGAGTTTTACTCCACTTGGGATCATGCTGAACTGGTGCAAGATGGTGTTTCTGAGGGTACTACTACCTTGCATAGCATCAGTAAATCCTACAGCAATCAGAACAGAACCTTGGACTCACCTGAAAATGCTCCATCTTCAAACTGGCAGTAAGATTGCACTTTTTGCAAATTCATTTTAGGCAAACATGTCTCTTTCTCGGTCAGTTTTACAAACAATGACATTACAGAACATCAGCACACATACGGTCTGTGGTATGACTGATTTGTCCTTTTTCCTGCATGTGGTGAGACTGTAAAACTCATTAGCCCCATTTACTACACACTGTAATTAAATTGCAATACTAAGGCTCCACATCTGCCTGCAAGATGCTGAGAAGGTCAATTAAAGATCAGTACTTGGTAAAAATGACTAATACTGCTTTAAATAATAAACACATATAAATATGCATAAAGTATGCACAAACAAACATACACATGCATATAGTAGGCGGTGTATCTACACCACAGATGCAGGCCATTCAGCCCAGCTGATTGATGCCAGTACTTATGCTCCTTACAAACCTTCTTCTAACTCTGTTCACCCAACCCTATCAAAATGCATTTCTTTTCTGACTTGTGTTTTTGATATTTTTCATAGCTACTTCTTATTGAATTATTCTTGACTACTCTTGGGTAAGACGATTTTTCCTGAATTCCTTCTTGAACTTATGATCGCATATCTTTGGCCATTAGTTTTGTTATTTCCCACAAATGAAAACAACTTCAATATTTCTACATTATCAAGACCCTTTATGATTTTAAAGATCTTTAGTTGGCTATCCTTCTATTTTTGGAGAGGATATAACCAGCCTGCTTTGTATTTCCTAGTAGGTATTGCCTCTCAGCATTGGTAAAGGGGGCATAGTAGCATAATGATATTTTCTCTGACAGTAATCCAGAGACCCAAGCTAATGGTCATGAGAATATGGGTTTAGATTCCACTATGGCAAGTGAAATTTGAATTAAAAAGCTGGCCTGATGTTAATCTTAATACCACTGTCAACTGCTGTAAAAGACCATCTGGTTCACTGAACAAATGCAAGTTATTTTGCTCTACCCACTACACTTCTCTCAACTAACAAATGCCATATAAGAAGTTGCTGCCTGTACATTCTGTTTCTAGAAGTTTGCTGTGTTTACCTCAGCTGCCATATTTGACTGCTAAACCCCTGAGCTGTGATTCATACATAATTCATTAAATGTGACATGTTTTTGGACATCATGAGACACAGCTACAGACTTGAGTAATTTAGCAATTCCTCATATTCCCATGGCTCTTCTAATGTCTTGACTGGTAAAGAATTGTGAAAATAGCCAGAAAGGTCACAGTTTCAATTCCCTATTATACCATAAATAATTTCAGCCTATCTGGAATCTTATACTTGGCCTCAAAAAACATCGGCTAAACAAAGGAAACATTAGACTTACAGTGTGGAAACAGGCCCTTCGGCCCAACAAGTCCACACCGACCCGCCGAAGCGAAACCCACCCATACCCCTACATTACCCCTTACCTAACACTACAGGCAATTTAGCATGGCCAATTCACCTAACCCGCACATCTTTGGACTGTGGGAGGAAACCGGAGCACCCGGAGGAAACCCACGCAGACACGGGGAGAACGTGCAAACTCCACACAGTCAGTCGCCTGAGTCAGGAATTGAACCCGGGTCTTCAGGCGCTGTTAATCGAGGTTTTTTTCCTGATCAGTATTTAGTGACTCCTATTGTTTTTCTGTGAATGCAGTATCACCTCTGTTATGGTAACTCATGACAGAATCAGAACTTAGGACCTTCTCTTTCTCTAAAACAAAACTTAGCAATAAATAGGAAAACCATCCTGAATCCAACTCTCTTTGAAACTTGGAGCCACCATCTTAAATTGTTGCATCTGTCTATTTCAGCACCAGCAGCTCTTGAATTTTACCATGGGTTTGGGTATGTTGTCAGAGAAGGCTTCAACAGTTATTGCAGTGCACCCTGTAGGTAGTACATGCTCTTTTCCACCAAACACCAATGATAGATGGTTGGTTTGCAACTCAGAAAGGAAAGAAATAAATGGATGTTGCTAGGTTTCAAACTCTAGCAAAGAATTGTGCAATATTTTTGTTGGAGCAGTAATCCAAGGTGGAGATACTGATGGTGTTGTACAATAAATCTTTAAAAGAAGCCATGAATTGAGGGAGAGAGACATTTTGACATTCTTCCGGGTTCTTCTTGCCAATGATTTAGAAATCCCAGTGCTGAGAACTAGGAACTGCCATGTTAGTGATAATGACCTAATAATCAATTGCTTGTGAGGAACTGATTCACTATGTAAAGGAGCAAAACAGATAATAACGTTACAAAGCAGATATTACAGAAGACCAGTTTGGGGGTGGAGGCTGGGGGGTGAGTGGTGTCTGTGTATTTGTGAGGAGTTTGCAAACCCAGTGGACTAATTGCCAGACAGAGTCCTAATATTGTATACACACAGCACATGGAGTCCTTAAAAGATGAACTCTCAAAAGGAAAGGAACTTAGACAATTATATATCTAGCTCCTGTTGGAAAGGAGCCACACTGTTGAGGGAATAGATTGGGGATTTGTTCAAAAGAATTCAGTAAGAGCTAAGTGGAAAACCCTTCAAAAGACACAATGCTGAAAAAGCACAATGTATAAGTAAAATAAGCTTGCACATTGCAACCCTGAAAAGCAAAGAAAACCAATCAAACTCTGCAGGGAAAGAGAAGCAGGTGATTGGTCAAATACAGGTAACATGGTTAGAAAAGATGGTAGTGGCAGCAAAGTTAAACTCGAAATTGTCAAATGTCAAGATTATTTGACAGGAATGACTTTGATTTCAGCATTCTTTGAATAAAGATTTGAGGAAAACTTTCAGAAAACCCTTAAATTATTTCAATACTTTAGAAATTGTGAAAAGGTTAGAGAAACTGGGATTATTCTCCTCAGAATAGAAATAGTTAACAGATTTGATAGAACAAGGAACTGCAGCTGAAGATCTGAAACAAAAACAGAAATTGCTGCAGAAACTCAGCATGTCTGGCAAAAGAGAAAACAGAGTTAACGTTTTGAATCCAGTGGCTCTTTTTCAGAGCTGAATTCAGACCTGCTGAGTTTCTGCAGCAATTTCTATTTGTGAATCAGATTTAATACCAAATTCTTCAAAAGGGAATTGCATATATACCTGAAAAGCAGAAATTTGTAATGTTAACAGCAAGTGCAGAGGAATAGCCCTAACTAAATAGTTCTCTCAAAGAGAACAAAAAATAATATAGAACAGGAACAGGCCCTTTGGCCCTCCAATCCTGTACCAACACACTAGCCATAGGCAAGTGCTATATGGCCACTTTCTAAATATAATTCTATACAATCAAAATTCCTGTTATCTTTGCTACATTTAAAAAAAAACAAAAATTAGTTTACAGAATGCAGTTGTGTATTATTGTGAAGCCAAGCACTAACAAAAAAACAACATTGCCAATCTTGTTTTTGATTGTGTTTTAAGACTACATCAACTAAAATTAGATGCTATTTCTCTAAAGTAATTTCCATCAAATAGGCTGTAATGAAGAGCCTGGATGAATTTGATCTTATTCTCAAATGATTATTTATTGTAATAAATATATGTTGTACCACTGACAACATAATTGCTTAAGCATTTTACATAATATACAATTACAATCTTTGTTAGTTTACTGTCTAGTCAAAACAGTCTACTATGCATAGTATTAACAACACAAAGGAAAAGGCATCTCACAATGTAGTGAGAGAGATTTGCAGCATAGAAACAGACCCTTCATTCCAACTTGTTTATGCTGACCAGTTATCTTAAATTAATCTAGTCCCATTTGCCAGCATTTGGCCCATTTCCCTCTAAGCCCTTCCTTTTCATATACCTGTCCAGACACCTTTTTAAAAGTTGAAATTGTGCCAGCTTCCACCACTTCCTCTGGCAGCTTGTTCCATACACACACCATCATTGGCATGAAATTGTTGTCCCTCAGGTTCTTTTTATCTTCCCCTCTCACTTTAAGCCTATGCTCTTTAGTTTTGAACTCCCCTACCCTGGGGGAAAAAACCTTGGCTGTTCACCCTATCCATGCCCTGATGACTTTATAAGCTCTACAAGATTAACCCTCAGCCTCTAATGCTTCAGGGAAAATAGCTCCAGTCTATTCATCCTCTCCCTATTCTTCAAATCCTCCAACCCTGGCAACATCCTTGTAAATCTTTTCTGAACCCTTTCATGTTTCACAACATCCACCCTATAACTGGGAGACCAGAATTGACCACAAAATTCAAAAAAATGGCCTAACCGACAGGCTGTACAGCCGCAACATGTCCTCCCAACTGCTGTACTCAAGACAACAAAGCAATTGAGAATTCAAGAGAAAGCAGCAGACTCAGCAACAGAGAACTCTGGCAAGTTGACTAAATTAAAAACCATAAATTTAGATTCTGAGAAGGTTATTAAATTTTAAGTGTGAAATACCTTTTGGGGAGAGTTCAACATTGAAACTGAGAAAACTAAGGAATGTGATGAGGGTGAAAAGTACAGAAGGGGTTCTGATCAGGTTGCCCTTGTAGGCACTATGTCAGGGATCTATCTTCTCTAGATGGTAGATGGACCAGAAGAGGAAGACAACCCAGGGAAGAGTACCCTAATATTTCACAGCCTGTGCCAACAGCCTGTCTTCCATCTGGTATCTGTAAACTATTCTCAACTGCTGTAGTTCTATACTTTCCTGTATAATCAACTAGTGTATCATATGTAAATTGCTGCTTCTTAAAACTCAAACCATTCGAAAATTGTCTACAACTGGTTAGCGGCTTATATTAGGCAACTCCAAATCACCAGGCAAGATTGAGTAGCAGTTGAAAATGTGTTGCTGGTTAAAGCACAGCAGGTCAGGCAGCATCCAAGGAATAGGAAATTCGACGTTTCGGGCATAAGCCCTTCATCAGGAATGAGGAGAGGGTGCCAGGCAGGCTAAGATAAAAGGTAGGGAGGAGGGACTTGGGGGAGGGGCGATGGAGATGTGATAGGTGGAAGGAGGTCAAGGTGAGGGTGATAGGCGGAGTGGGATGGGGGCGGAGAGGTCAGGAAGAAGATTGCAGGTTAGGAGGGCGGTGCTGAGTTGAGGGGACCGACTGAACCAACCCAACCACCCCGTGGCTCAACACTTTAACTCTCCCTCCCACTCCACCGAGGACATGCAGGTCCTTGGACTCCTCCACCGGCAAAACATAACAACACGACGGTTGGAGGAAGAGTGCCTTATCTTCCGCCTGGGAACCCTCCACCACAAGGGATGAACTCAGATTTCTCCAGTTTCCTCATTTCCCCTCCCCCCATCTTGTCTCAGTCGGTTCCCTCAACTCAGCACCGCCTTCCTAACCTGCAATCTTCTTCCTGACCTCTCCGCCCCCACCCCACTCCGGCCTATCACCCTCACCTTGACCTCCTTCCACCTATCACATCTCCATCGCCCCTCCCCCAAGTCCCTCCTCCCTACCTTTTATCTTAGCCTGCCTGGCACCCTCTCCTCATTCCTGATGAAGGGCTTATGCCCAAAATGTCGAATTTCCTATTCCTTGGATGCTGCCTGACCTGCTGTGCTTTAACCAGCAACACATTTTCAACTGTGATCTCCAGCATCTGCAGACCTCATTTTTTACCCGAAGATTGAGTAGCAGGCAAGTTAGAAGTTTATATAGGGAGGTATTTGAAAGGCTGATAAGAAGGATGCTGAAGAAGCTGGGTTTAAAGTAGAGTGATAACAATAGGCTGTATATATTTAAATTCTAGGCTGACAGTAAGGAAACAAGAGTAAATCTATCATGCCACAAAGCAAGTTATTGACATTTACATTGCTAACAGCCAAAGGAATTTCCAAAGTTTCCCACTACCAGTGGGATTTAGGAAAGTAATCAACCCAACTAGCCTTGTTCCAGAGCAACAGACACCCACTTTTCCTTGGGTTTTGAAGTTACGGAGTAAACTTCTGGCCAGCATCTAGTGAACGGCTCGGTGGAAAAGTAAATCAGCAGTTTTGGATAAAAGCTGTACTCCCAAAACCCTTTGTGAAACTCGCTGGAAATAGTTGTAGGAAATGCCAATCTAAATGAAGATCTTTACTTCTGCTCACCATTTACTGCACACATTCTCAACATGGATTCAATCGTATTTATTTGGATCTCAAGATCTGGAAACAAATTGGAGATAAATATTTCAAGTTAAGGTACTGAGAAATTCTCCATGCTGCAGATAGTCAGTTGGATAACTAACAGATTGCCGATGACCCCTCTGGAAAGTACATGGAGGTGTAAATCTTGGTGGACTTGGTCAGGAAGAAAGTCCTGCTGATGCCAGAACTTTTGCATGCACGAGAAGAGTGACCACGTGCAGTGCTTCATTCAGTGTAGTTGGTACTGTGGCGTTCACCCTCAGAGTTCTGAGCACTGAAGGGAGCAAGGAGGGAAACTAAAGGAAGGATAATGCAAAATAACTTGGGAGCTTCTGATAACTCAATTTTCATATTTAAACATTCAACACATAATTAAAGTCCATCCTCAATTTTATCTCAAATCACTAACTTCCTGTAGCTTGATTGTCAGACATTAAATTAATACTTGTCAAATTACATGTGTTAGTTTCAGTGAATGTCAGAATCCAATTATGAATTCTATACACATTATAATTTAATACAAAATAAATACCAATATTAAATACATAATTTAAGATAAAATGAACTTTCATTTACACAATAGTAATACGCACAATCTTATTTTCCTCCTGAAAAAATAGGCTGGTCAGGGCTATGTTGGACTTCCATTAAGTCTTCCACATTACAAAATGGTAGTTATCACTTAGGAAGAAAACACTTACGAGATCCATTCAAATGAAGTATTACTCATTAACTTATAGTCATGGTGTAATCCCAAGTATTCACTGTAAAGACTACATATCCATTCTCTGATTTCAATCATACCAATAAAATCCTGGCATTGAACACAGAAATAATTAAAAATGACAAAACCTAATAAAACTTTCAAAAGAACCTTCCATCTACTCTATAAAGGCTCGAGTAACTCGGTGTGTTTATGGCATTCTTTTGCTTTGCAGAATAAAGGAGACAAAGGAGAATAGCTATGGATCTCAATTTGTCAGGTATCTAACAAAGGCTGCGAACAGCAGCCTAAAAGGCATACGACACAATAGGACCACGAAGAGACATCAAAATGTCCTTGGGCTATTCAGAGCACAAACAGAATTATTGACTTCAAAATAAACCACTTGATTGTTGACCAAGATAGAAAACATTTTGAAGCTGAACTGTTTGCACTTTGTCATTGTTGTAACATTTTAAATTTTTATCATGGACCTCCATTGCCATAATTAGCAGAAATTCAATTCAGACATAGCAGCAGTATTGCAATAGTGCAATAGTTTAAAGGAGAATCTAGGTAGTTACCAAATAATTTGTTAGACAATTTATAAAATACGCTAATCTGAAAGCAAAACACTGTAGCTGTTGTTTTGAACAATGATCAACACCTGAAACATTAACTCTTTCTCCCACCACTGATGCTGATAGACTTGCTGAGTGCTTTCAGTATTTGAGACTCTTATTTCAGAGGCACTGTCCCTTTAAGTAGTTGCTCTTTTCCTCAGTCCACATTACTGTTCAAGTCACTCTACTCCTGGCAGCCCTAGATCACTTAGACTATTTTTCTGAACCTCACTCTTCACAGGTAGATTTTCCACATCATTACTTTGGCAAATTCTTAACAGTGACATAGAGTACTAATGAATAACACACCCTGATGTCTCTCGTTTGATCCTAGCTCTCAGTTTCTTTAATTCAGTATTGCTTTCATCAATTATTAATCCATATTCTGTTAAATTCCATGCTTCTTCATAATGTTGCTGCTTGAAATAATCACGAGCATTTTGGTGGAAGTGTTGAGCCAAGTTGAGTCGTCCTGGTCTACTGGAGATATTGGTTAATGCCACAGACTGATCTAACTGTAGGGCTTTTATATAATTTTTGCATGCCTCCTCTTCCTTTCGGATAAGGAGTTGGACATGCCCAGCAGAACAGTAATCTTGTACTAGATCTGGGGAATTGCTGGAGGTACTTCTCTTAATGATCCCCTGTAGGTCCTTTAGTGCCCTCTCGTATTGCTTTGATTGGGTCAGACACCTTGCACGTTGGCGAATGTACTTAGGTTTATTTTTACTTGAAAGGACAGCCAGTGTGTAGTAACTCATTGCCTTCTCCAGCTGATTCCCTTTTGTCAAAATATCAGCTTCCTGCGAGGCCACCTGTAAAAGAGAACAGCCAAAAAGGTGCCATTAGAGTTCCATGAATTATAAATATTGTCAAGTGGGAGGTGAAAAAAGGATGGTACGTGTTATCTGTATCTCAAGGTTCCATGTCTAATTATCCCAAACAAACAGATGAAGCTTGCCCACCAATTGGAGGCTAAGACTTCCAAAATAGGCACTATTTTACTGCTAGTCTCACTACATTTTTGGTTAAAAATCATACAACACCAGGTTATAGTCCAACAGGTTTAATTGGAAGCACACTAGCTTTCGGAGCAACGCTCCTTCACCAGGTGATGAAGGAGCATTGCTCCGAAAGCTAGTGTGCTTCCAATTAAACCTGTTGGACTATAACCTGGTGTTGTGTGATTTTTAACTTTGTATACCCCAGTCCAACACCGGCATCTCCAAATCATGACTACTTTTTTGGTATGGATGTTCCTGGCAGTTTTTGCTCATTACAGTGCAGTATCATAAAGGCCTTGTCCATGATTAAGTTTGGTTAGAAAGTAAGTTGAAATAAAATTGGTGATCTAGATTGCAATTTCCTTCAATTTGAATCCCATGTAAAAAGCTGGTATTCTTTGTCAGATTTCTAAAGCAACTGGGATATCAGAATAGTTCTGCTCTACTCTGGAAGCTAGCAAATTCTGATTGGAAGCAGTGATTAATCAAGCAGTGGATCTTCATAGATGTTTACTGCTCTACTGTAGAACATGCAAGAAAGATATTAGACAAAACCAAGAATCTGTCAACTCTACCTTGTTGACAGATGGAAAATGGCTACATGTGTGACATATACAAATGCAGCTATCAGTACCAAATTATGAATATGCCTTATATCGTAATCAACAAATTTATAAATATTTCAAAAATCACAGATGGTGCTCTACTTCAATATTTATAAAAAAAAAGTCACAGTGGCCCACAGTCCATTACTGCATCACAAATTGAACAACATTAATTACTGCTTAGGGAGCAATTAATCCAATAGACTTACATATTCCTGACCAAAGATTCCATTCTGTTTAAAAATTAAAGAAAATAAGCATGACATTTCTCCAAAAAAGGGGAAAGCTTCATAACTCCTCCAGTGCAGCTTACTTTCTTTATAGCTCTGAGAAATAACCTACCCTTTTGTCTCTTTTAACTACGTGTAAATGAATGGTGTCTCTGCATTTGTTTTAAGAGGAGCATGAATAAAAATGAAATGGCAATAAGACGGTAATGAGAAGTTAGGATAACAAAACGCCATTTTAAAAAAATGTCAAGGGATAACATTCCTGAGTCAAAAGTTATCCAATTAGTCTCTCTGCTTTTTTCCTATAATTCTGTATTTATTTTTCCCAATGAATTTTAAACCAATTTTTAAAAGTTCCTATGAAATCTCGATCCATCACCCTCTTCAGTAGTGCATTTCAACCACACCTTCTCCCGTCTCTGTAAAAGAGAGATTTGTCAGCCTATGAGTGTGAAGGCATAGCTTCAGCTCCACTGAATTAAAAAGAATAATAAAAGTCTTCACTCAAAGTCAAAGTCAATTATAGAAATGCAACAAGGAGAAAGAGCCAGCTTAGCCTGTAGCCACTGATCAACAAATTGCATATGTAGGTGTTCAGTATAAAACACGGGAATTCAGGTGATCTACACTGCATATTTTAATAGCCAGCTCACTATCACAGCTTCCTGCACACAAAGAATAGTAATTTGACATAACTGCTGAGTATCCATGAAACCTAGCCTTAGGAAGGAATGACATCTGAAAGGGAAGTAAATGTGGAGGAAACACAAATGCATGCATGCAAAAGTTTACTACAAAATAACCTGTCTGGCAAACACTTTAACATGAAATAGGAGATTAAAGGTATTCATGAAAATTATCTGCGGTTTGTGTTTCTCTATGAAAAGGCTTATTCATCGCATCAAATAAGATAGAAAAATTTGCTCCTATAATTTTCTGAAGTGTGTTTATTGTTTGGAATGTGACTGAAATGAGGATGATGTAATACTGGTAGCAGACTAAAACCACTATATCACAATTTCAAATGTAGTTTGAGTGTAATTTAGTAAAATGTTTCTGTGGTCACCCAATCAATTGAATGTCTGCTATAAAAGAATAGATGGTGAAAGTGGGGCAGGGTGGGGCAAATGGGAAATGCCAGTCTGCCAGATGTGTTTATAATATATCAGGTCGCATTAAGGAGGCGGGGAGGTTGCAGAAGGATTTGGACAGGTTAGAAGAGGAAGTGGCAGATGGAGTACAATGCAGGAAAGTGTGAGGTCATGCATCTTGGTAAAAAGAATGGAGGTCAGGAGTACTTTCTCAACGGGGAGAAAATTCAGAAGTCTGAAGTGCAAAGAAACTTGGGAGTTCTAACCTAGGATTCTCTGAAGGTAAACTTGCAGTTTGAGTCAGCAGTTAGGAAGACAAATGCAATGATTGCATTTATTTTGATAGGACTAGAATATAAAAGCAGGGATTTACTTCTGAGGCTCTAAAAGGCTCTGGTCAGACCCCATTTGGTGTATTGCGTGCAATTTTCGCCCCCATATCTCAGGGAAGATGTACTGGCCCTTGAGCGTGTTCAGAGGAGACTCATGAGAATGGTCCCAGAAATGAAAAGCTTAACAAATGAGGAATGTTTGAAGACTGATGGAGTTTAGAAGGATGAGGGAAGATCTAAATGAAACTTACAGAATACTGAATGTCCTTGACACAGTAGATGTTGGGAAGATGTTTCCATTGGTAGGAGTGACTAATACTCAAGGGCATAGCCTTAGAGCAAAGGAAAGACCTTTTCAAAAGAAGGTAAGGAGAAACTTCTTCAGCCAGAGTTCATTGCCACCGAGACTATGGAGGCCAGGTCATTGAGTATATTTAAGACTGAGACAAGACAAGTTCTTCAGTATCAAGGGGATCAAGTGTTATGATGAGAAAATGGGGTCGAGAAACTAATCAGCCATGACTGAATGGCAAAGCAGACTCGATGGGCTGAATGGCCCAATTTCTGCTTCTGTCTTATGATCTAATACCAAGTTCTCTCTTCCAAATGCCCTGAACACATCATGCAAATGGGGACGGATTCACCTGTTCTTGTTTGAGGCAGGTTGAACTGTCCTTAGACTCTTCAAAAGTAACAGTGATGCAGGCTGGTTTACTGGTTGCAAGAGGCTGGGGCAAGAAACTTGGGTAAATCCAAAAATAACTGATACAGTCTAGGACAATTGCCATTGCTGGAATTCAACTATTCATTGCACTGATTATTTACCAGAAGGTTTGGTGAAAAACACCCTCCACAAGAAGTCAACACCATGTCTTTTATGTTTTGTTATTTGTATCAATCTTACTGGGACTAAAAAAAGTAAACATTACATTAAATGTTAAAGTCCTGGAACAAATGAAAAGCTCACATGATTTGGGCAGATTATCACAGATGATTAGAGATGCAAATGTAAGATTGGGGAGAATTCGACAGCAGCTTTGACAGAATGAAGTTGGAGTTTAATATCAAAGAAAATGAATTATAATCTTAGGAAATGAATGCTGATGTGTTGCATGTTGTCATTTATGTTATGTGCCTCAGAGGTATGGATTATAAATAAATTTGATTGATAACCTGAATGTATTTCAGAAATGGGCCTCGAGAACCATGTTCCACAAATCTTACATAGACACAAAACTTAAAAGTTCCAGAAATAACTGGAGAGAATAAAAAATTAATGCATAAGCTCAAAGAGAGAAAAATAGAATATTTTGATCACATTAGAGTAAATGGTAGAGTTAATGAAAGGAAAGATTGATGAAAAATGTGAAAAGGAGAGAGAAAGAAGAGAAAATGAATACAGATGGAATTGGCCTGTGAAATATGTAAGGGTTGCAGAGGACAGATAGAGAGAAACGATGGTCAACCTTCCGGGAAGAAGAGCTTTAGGACCTTTAAACCAAGGAATACGGTTATTGCCATAAAACAGAGGCATGATTTCAGTGTTCATCCACTCTGTTGCTACCTGGAAGGATTGTGTGACTAGATCACTTCCGCTTGGAAGGTGCCTATCTCAGATGTTCATCTAGAAAGCTCCTCTAACGATAAGTAGGCAACCTAGATCAAAGAGATTGGCGATAATATCTCATCCGTTTTCATAACTTAGCACTGAGAAACCAATCTTAATTGAAATGTAGTAAGATACATTGTTGGCTGCAATCAGAAGCTTAGGTGGCAATTCCAATGCACAACCATCCAGCACTTAAACACAAGACATTTCTAAATGACAATGGTAAGGGTTAGGTGACATAGGGATCTATTTAAAAAATTTACTACTTATGCTTCCAAATTATTCATTTCAGTTAAATAAATAGCATTAAACTCCACTAGTCAAATATGAAACATGTTAACTTGCACATGACTCATGCAATTCTTGAGGTATAAGAGTTTACAAATATACATCTTTCTTTTGATTAACTGCATAGTCATTTGACCTCACAGTTACTGCTATGTCAACAAAGTACAAAAGGTTATGAGATGCGTTTTTGGAAGCAGATCAGTTCAATAAAACTAACATAACTCAGTTAATTTCAACCAGTAGTGGCTGAATTGCTGTCATCTGATTATGGAATACAGCTCTTAAAGAGTTACTGCAGTTATGGAAATCAAATCTGCGCCAGCTTTTCTATTAATGTGCTTAGCCACTGTGCAAGATAATGCACTTTTCATTATTTCTGTTTATTGCAAGCTGTTGACGAAAGTCCCTGAGATGAGAGAGAATACAAAAGCATAATGGTTGAAGGCTAACATATACGAGTTTGAAACATACACAAAACAAGATATGCATTCTGCAGTATAGTGAAACTTTTTTTGTAGATTACTGACTTAAAAGATCATACACTACATAAAGCTCCTATCCAAACAATTCAACACAAAGGCCTGATAAACAGAAGGAAATGTTTACCAGAAGAAAAGAATTGCTGGGATACATTTACAAAAGGCAACGTAGCAACATCTTCATTATAAAATCTCGTTTAGAACTGACTAAGCCATTTCCATTTAACAAAGAAGAAATCGAAACTGAAAACAACGGTGTATCTTTTGGAATGGCAATCAGATGTACTGGATTGGCCTGTAATTAAATACAATGAGTCTCAATTTTCCTTACATCTGCAATGTATGCAGAGAGTAGCAAGAAAGCACCCTTGCTAGCTAAGAAATTGTTAGCAGCTGAATACCTAGTTCAAAAGGGTGCAAGATGTGTAGAAATCCGATTAAAAAGATTTGTATAATGGAACAGGGCAATCACTAGTTCATTCACTTCACTGGCATAATACGTTACTAAAGAAGGAATACAACATTTGAAGCCCTTATATGTTGGCCCTAACCATATGAGTAGCACATTGTATTGTAGATGTTTGGCTATCCCAAGTGCTTGGGTCAAAACTTGGAGTATGTGGGGAACTGATTCACAAAACAAACTCCATTGCACCAAATAAAAATTAAAGTCATTATTAGAAATAAGAGCTCTGTATGATCAAAACCTGGAGCTCAATTTCCAGTGTACTCTTATTAGATTGTGACAATGGATTCACCATTGTTTGGGCAAGCCTTCTCAGGATTTCTGGCATACCTGCCTGACACACCAGTGTTTCTTTCTGCAGATTGTGGCTGGGTACAGATGCACATCATCTACATTGGTCTGTTCTTCAGCAGTCCTCCAAGTGCCAGGAAGTTAGCAGTTTCTTTCTCCACAGAGGACAGACAAGTTTGTAGCGATGTCACTGGACTATGTCTTAGTGTCCTCTTGTTTAGGTACCCACTAAGGTCTCTGCACTGGTGAGAGTGAAGGGGAGTGTCTTGCCTTACCAATGCACCTTTGAAGGATTCACAGATCTTCCTCATCAGGGGCAGTGCTGGTGCAGAAGGGCGCAGACAGTGGCTACTTTTGTTGTGCAGGATCATGTGTTGTACTAGCGTGTACAGAAGAATGAACTAATTTGGAATGAAGAACAAGTTATGCAGAATAAGGTGTTTACCTTCCTGCAAATCTAAGAAGATCAGAACACAATGCTATGCTCCTATGACTGGGAGGTAGTAAAAAGGTGGTGGCGCCATTTACTTTTGCAGAATATAGGAGATCATTGACGTTTATTACTGTGCACCTTTTCAGTACTCTGCAATGATCTTGTTCCAGGCTGGACAACTCTAATGAGATGGAATCCTGGCACAGTCACCTGGAAAGAGTCACCTCTGACAGTGACTCTGTCCAGCAGTGTCATGTGGGCTTCACTGACAAACCTGAGAGCTCACCTGAACTTCTGAGAATTGAAGGGTGACCACTACAGACCAAGGGGTGATCTTGGCTTGCAGCAAGTGAAGTGGTGTGCAGCTGGTCTGTAAGTAAGTCACCAGAAACTTTAACCCGGAAGATCCCATCAGTGGCCTGCCATCTCAATATTGGATCCTTTGAATAATGCTCACAACATTTCACTTGCACAGATAATAAGCTGAAAAACTTATGAGATATTTTAAACAGGTATTAGTTGATATGATACTAACTAACATGCTCAATGCCATACTTTAACTTCAAAATCCCAGCTTTGATTTCTGCACATCTTGCACCCATTCTTCCATTCTCTGTATCTATGCTTTTTCACTTTTTATCTTGTTTTCCTTGTAAGCTTTTCTCTTGGGAATTCCAATTTGTTATAGGGTCTGATATAGAGGTGCTCATCAAATACAGTACCATGGCCAAAGACCAATACCCAGATATAAAATTTTACAAAGACTATTGGATGAGTGGTGCACAAGGGCACAGGGGCTACTAAAACATCATCTTTAAGGCTGTCCTAATTCACACTGTTTCCAGCAGGAGCAGCCAATATAATGATTTGGAATCTTGCTGATGTCTTTTGTTACGAAGATGTGGGTATACCTTTAAGAGAATTAAAAGCAGCAGAACTACTGGACCCAGCACCAAGTGTCCTCAAAAGTGGTAACAATGTAACATTGGGTCAAAACACTCAATTAGTTCATTGCTTGGAGACAAAAACAAATTCAAGTTCAGCCAATCATTTTAAATTATACCAGAAAATAACATACTCCAATCAAGTTTTAACTGAGTATATTGACAACCTTAAAAGCCAATGAAACAATTAGATGCTCTGCAGTATAAGACTGGGGAAAATTGAACAGTTGAGGGGAGAACTGCCATGACCCAGCATGTAAACAGACTGCTTGAAAATAGCTCTCTCTTAAAAGTACTGTTTCGATCAATAACCTGTGACGCAGAAATTCCTAACAAGGAGAAAAGACGACACAGTAAGATCCAAAGACAAGAATCCACAGCTGCCTGGTTTTGAGATAAGAAGTGTTGTTTTGTAAATTTCAATTGGGAGTTTTATCGGACTAGTATATACAGAAAGAAAGGTAAATTATAGAGAATGAAATTGAAAACAGTGGTTAGTTAATTATGCTTTATTATTCTTTAAGAAATAAAGTTAATTTTTACTTTACATAGTTCTTGGCCACTCAAATTTTTCCCTATTACAGCAATGTCATAACACTTTCTCCTAATCCACCAATATCCTACTGTTATGCACTGCAGTTCTGACTGAGATCATCCAGCTCAGTATAGATTGGAGATTAACTGATTTTAATAACTTTAAAAATTTAAATTTGTCCATACTAAAACTTTTTATTCTATAGCCTGCTGCGGAATTTTTACCATATTTTTGCAGAGTATAATTTTTAACTCACTTTCATTCGTGAGGCCCAGTGAGTTATCTTGTGTTATTCTTCAAGCTTGGCTCATTAACTCCCTATCATGCCCCATTGACTTTGCATCCAATGCTACCACATATTCTCCCACTGATGTTAGCTGATGTATTTGCCTCTCCTGGGATATTTTGGGATCCTGAGCACCAGTGTCACCTTTTTAAAAAAAATGTACCGTCAAGCATGGTCAGCCCAGAGCTGCCTTACATGGTTCATAATTTTTGCCATAACCTTGGCAGATAAGGGGGAAATTGGAGCCTCATTTAGGGACTATGATCTGGAAGTCCTACTGGACAGGGTGGTGGAGAGGAGGAAAGCATTCTTTCCAAAGCACCTGCAGCGAGGGTCAGAACACCAAACAATGCCAACTTAGTCTGAGGTTGCTACAAGTGTTACTGATTAGGAGAAAGGGAGGACTGCAGATGCTGGAGAGTCAGAATCAAAAAGTGTGGCCCTGGAAAAGCACAGCAGGTCAGGCAGCATCTGAGGAGCAGGAAAGCAGACATTTCAGGCATAAACCTTTCATCAGGAATTCCTTTTTTTCTGTCTTTCCAGCCTTAGGTAAACCTAACCATCAAACAATAATCGATCAATTCAGAGGGAAAACCAAATCATAGGTGGGTAACATTCCAAACAGTGGGCTTCTGGCCCCATTTCAGCCTGAAGTTTTGTTTTCAGGAGAGGGTTCATGATGGTCATAGGAAAATCCTATCCTTCAACTTAATGTATTTTTCAATTCAGTAGCAAGGATATACTCATTGTTTAGGTGTCACCTTTCTGTTAAGGCATCAAAATGTAGGCAAAAACTCCTACAACTTTTGCTCAGTGTTTTTATCTAAAATTCTTCAACCATCTCTTACTAAAATGAGCCTAATTATTTGCCTGATCACTGTATAAAAATTGATGGCTGCACAGACTATATAATAAGTGTAGCAACAATTCCATTCTAATGGATCAAAAATATCAAAAAAAAAATTCTCAAACCTGCTCCAACAAGATCATACCAACCATTTTTAATCAACTCCACTTTCCCACTTCATTTCCATATGCCTCAACTCCCTTCAAATGTCCAAAAATCAAATACATTAAATCTTAAATATACTTAATGAGTGAGCACCAATGCTCTCTGGGAGTACAGAATTTCAAGGATTCACTATTGTCAGTGAAGGAATTACTCATGGCAGTGGAGAAATGGCCAACCCTCTGTCCTGTTATTATAAACCCTAGTTCAACACTCTTCAAACTAGGGAAACAGCCTCTCACCACCTATCCCATTAAGCCCCTCAAAAAGGAGAAAAAACATTTATACATTTCACCTAAACAAAGACCATAAGACATAGGACCAGAAATTAGGCCATTCAACCCATCGAATCTGCTCCACCATTCAATCATGGCTGATAAGTTTCTCAACCACGTCTCCCTGTAACCCATGACCCCCTTGACAATGAATAACCAATTTATCTCAGTGTTAAATATACTCAATGACCTTCGCAGCCTTCTTTGGCAATGAATTTCATAGATTCACCACGGTCTGGCTGATGAAATTTCTCCTTAACTCTGTTCTATTGGGTCTTCCCTACACTCCAAGGATGTGGTCTCGAAGCCTAGTCTCCACTGGTTAGAGAGACATCTTCCATTCTGTTCGGGCCATTCAGTATGCTGTAAGGTTCAATTAGATCCCTCCTCCATCATCCTTCTAAACACCAAGTATAGACCAGAGTCCTCAAATATTCTTCATTCTTCTGACCTCCAGAAAACTTAGGTCCTTTCTAAATCTTTGCTCACAAGACTGCCCTGCCATCCTAATAACCAATTTCGTGCAATCTTTGTTGCACTTAAGGCAAATACATTATTCCTTAGGTAATGAGCCCAAAAGACTGCAGATGTTTTACATTCCCTCAACTTTTTTTCTGTTGCTCCGTAAATCTCCAATGTCTGTGCACTATAATGGCCCCTGGAATTGAAAATCAATGCATTTTCACACATGTTAGCATGCTCCAATTCTAAGCAGTGTGGGCAGCTTAGAGGTAACATTGCACAGATCTCTGCAGAACCCTTAATAGCAAGATATCCTTGTTTTCACAGTGCAATTTTTTTTTATACAATTCATTGCATGACCAGTATTCAATGCGCTTCCCCACATGCTCCAGAGCAGGTGATGGTCTGGTGTCTTGAATCATAAAATATTACCTGAGCCATATGGTAACGTGATTTGTTATCCAGGAACAGCAAGAGAAACTGCAAGTCTTTGTTGTCCTTTTCAGCAAGAATGCTCAGATTCTGCACAGCATGCTGGACATTCTCTCTCTTCATTTGAATGAGCCCGTACCTGGCCAAGGCAGCAGCATCATTAGGAACGGGTCCAAAATTCTCCTGCAGATGTTTTAAGGCATCATCATACATTTCTGCAGAAAGAATACATTTATGAGACGTTGTTTCTGAAATCTGGGATTACAGCTCATGTCAAAATGAGGGCATTTTAAATGCAACATCTTGGACAGGTTTCATGGCTACAAATTTGCTTGTTCTGAAACCCAATTTCAGAAATATTATAAAAGGTCCAAGGAACATATGTGGTACATTAGATTTAGTCTAAATTTGTATATCATTGTATTAGTGCTATGATTAAAGCAAACATTCTCAACAAAGGAAAATTTATGCTCATCAGATAAGAGAATTCTTTCAAGAATATGGAGGAAAAAACATCCAAGATATTCTCTATCCTTTTGATCTCCTGTCCGTTTATATTCTCTTTAGATAAACCACAGAATCATAGAAAAGTTATAACATAGAAAGAGGTCACATAAGCATATCGTGCCTGCGCTGGCTGAATAAAGGAGTCACATAGTCACATAGTCAAATCCCATTCTTCCTGTTTGGGAAAGTAGGCCTTTACTGTTGACTCTATCCAAGTCACTCAATTAATTCACCCCTCAGCCAATTCTATTCCAAGAAAAACAAGCCTGGCCTATTGAATTTTTTCTTACCTGTAATATTTAAGCTTTGGCAACTTTATTGTAAATGTTCTCTGTACTCTCTCTGCAGCAAATCAGAGAATTGTGGAATTGGTACAACGTAGGAAGGCGCCATTCAGTGCACCTGCTCTGAACATGTTGACTTGGAAAAAATATGAGTTTGTCACCAGCACATGTTTCTATTTAACTAATCATCCAATGTCCCCTTGAATGCTTTGACTGAACCTGCTTCCAATACACTTCTAGGCAGTACATTCGAAGCCCAGACATCCCATTTAGCAAAAAAAAGTGTTTCTCACCTCGCACTTGCATCTCCTCTAATGTGGTGACCACACCTGAAAACAAACCTCCATCTGTGATCTAATCAGTGTCTGAAATAGTTCTCAAATTACATCTGTTTCCGAATACCTCACCTAATGAAGGAAAGGATTCCAAAAGCTGCATGTACTTTCTTATTTAATTGTTATGTAACTTTATGGATCTGTGGACATGTGCTGCAAGGTCTCTCAATTTTTCTACCTTTTATCATTTCCTCCCAGTTAGCTTGCATTTCGTTGCCCTCCCCAAATGCATAAAACCGCACCTTCCCAGACTGAATGTCTGGAAAAGTGGCAAATGGAATTCAATCATACCATTGATATAATCCTGCAGTCAGGGGAAAGTGAGGATTGCAGGTGCTGGAGATTACAATCAAGATCAGAGTGGTGCTGGAAAAGCACAGCAGGTCAGGCAGAATCCGAGGAGCAGGAAAATGGACATTTTGGGCAGGAGCTCCTGCCCATAATCATGGGGTCAGCAACCATCCTTTTCATTGTTGACTACTTGCCTCATTTTTGTGCCGTCTGCAAATTCCCTAATCATATGCCCTACATGTGTATCTAAATTATTACTACATACCACAAACAGCAGATGACTCAACACATAGCTTTGCACTCAAAGACATTTGTCAACCATTATTCTTTGTTTCCTGATCCTGAGCCATTTCTAATGCTCCACATCCTCGGTCTTCCATGGGTTTTAACTTTTTCTGACCAGTCTATATGGGGCATTGTTAAAAGCCTTACTAAAATCCATCTCACTAAATTACCCTCATCGATCCTGCTTGTAATTACTCAAAAAAAATCAATTTAATTAGCAACACAAACGTCCATGCCTTTCCAAGTAAAGGCCACTTCTATCTCTGAATATTGATTCCAGTAATTTATAGAGTCATCTTGGTCATTATGGAGGTCAACATAACTAGCCCAAAATTATTTGGCCTATCCCGCACATCCTTTTTGAATAATGATACATTCACCTTCATGGAGGTCATTCCCTGCAGTGATGTCCTTCTCAGGATGCTTGCTTAATCTAATATTTCACATTCCTCCCCTTTAACTACAATATATGCACTTTTTTTTTGGTTTGTGAAGATGTAGGACTGTAAAAAGAACAAAAACAAAACAAGTATCATCTTAAGCGTAATAAGCTTGTGAGCTTTACCTTCTGCAATCAATATATCAATATACAGGATGTGCCTGGTTGAATTTCTCCCATTTATCTGGAGTAGAGATTGGCCAATTGCAGGAAGATTAACAAGTTCTTCACTGGAGACTTTTGCCTTTGCTTGTGCCATTCTGGTTAGAATGCTAATACAGTGATCATGCAGCCAGCAGCTAATTAGATTTTGAGCTTCAAGCTTCAGAGATGAGATTTCTTCAATTGCCAACTTCTGATCCATCTGCAGAGCTAACACAATGTCCTGTACTGCTTCCTGTTCAGAAAAACAGTGGAAACAGAGTGAAAGGTCTAACAATTTCAGAAACTTTGAAATGTAAACTGTAAAGTTAGATGTAGAATTCTTAAAATTAGTCACTCTGTTACTGTTGAAAAGTGTGGCGCTGGTACAGCACAACAGGTCAGGCAGCATCCCAGGAGCATGAGGGTCAATGTTTCACGCGTAAGCCCTTCATCAGGAATAATTAATTTTGTGCAATCTTATTGTACTCAAGGCAAATACATTATTCCTTAGGCAATGAGTCCAAAAGACTGCATATGTTCTACATTCACTCGACTTTTTGTGGATCTCCAATGTTTGTGTGCTGTAATGACCTCTGGAATTGAAAGTCCATGCATTTTCACACATATCAGCATGCTTCAATACTGAGCATTGTGGGCAGATTAGAGGTAACATTGCACAAGTCTTGACAGAACTATAAGTAGCAAACTATCCTTGTGTGCGGTTAGTGTTACTAACACTACAATAAACTGTATTTGCACATTTAATGCAGTACAGTATCCCAAGGGATTTCACAAGAACATTAAATAATTTGACACAAAGCTATGTAAGAAGATAATGGTGTAGATGACCAAAACCCATAACAGGTCTTAATGAGCATCTTATGAGCCAGGGATTTAAGGAGCAAATTCCAAAGCTCATGGCTGGGGCAGACTGCAGGAAGTTATAAAGAGAGACAATATAAAGTTATAAAGAGGCTGTGGTGTGATTTGAAGTCAAGGATGATTCGAGGCTTGGCCAGACTGGGAGCTAATATTGATGAATATAAGTTAGGAAATGGACATCAGACATTATAGATGTGCTGAAGTTTATGTGAGCAAGAGCAGGAGATTATTGAAATGGTCAAGTCTAGGTGAAACAACAGGCAGGTTTTAGCATCAGCAGAGTTAGATAATATTGGGGAGCTCGAAGTAGGATGACTGCACAAAAGCTCAACTACCATATCCATTTAGCCTTGTCTTAAGACTCCTGGATGAGAGAAAAAAAAATGGAATAAAAGGGTTTTTACTAATGCATTTCATTCATGTATCTACCCTAGTCATTCAATTTGATCCACGGTATTATTGTTCAGGCACAATATATTAGCCACTAAACACTGAATATATTTGTCAAGTTACTTACCCAATTCGAAAACTGATTGTAGACTGGTTACATTTTGCAAAAACAACAGATAAATGAATTTTATATGAACTGACCCAAAAAAAAGCCAAAAAGAAAATAAACAACAATATGCATGTGGCACAACCAAAGCTTTAGAACTATTTTCAGTCCTGGTAAAAATATTCAGAAACAGCATGGTGTTTTCCCACAGACTAGACATTTTCTAATTAACCTGTTCAGTGATGATATCATGCATCCATCCTTCTTCAGAGGTAAGGACACTATCACAAGAGCCTTTTTTCCACAGTCTATGCTTAAGCAGTTTTCAATGTCTAAATTCAGCTTGCCGAACTGTCTTACAATCAGTGTGTGGTGGAAATGTACTGATCATCATCAGTAATGAGCAGAAATTAATGAAACTTGGCAGTTTAGCATCAATGGCATCAGTATTTAAATTACGGGTTGAATTTGTATTGCGGCTATTAGATCGGTGACCTGGCGCTTAAGTTTAAATATCAGCCAATCAATCAGAGATATGTTTAAACTTAAACTTGTGTGTTTCTGTCCTGAAAGAGAGGATCTGATCAGTTAAATACTTACATTGCAGAAAAGGCACAATGTCTGTTTTATAAACATGACAATTGTGGACAGATACATTTAAAAAATTGCCAGGAGTATTAATAAACTTGCCTGGAGTATTCTGTAAATCTCTTTTTATACAAAACACTAATTTCTACTCCACATAATGTTAATGGGGTTGGTAGTTTAAGTTTTGTTCTGGTGTTTGGTAGAGTGCCAACTCCAGATTTATTCAGCTAATCTATAATGTCTGGTATGAAGTTAATTTTGAATCAGTTCAAAGCAATATTTGTAATAGAAATCCATTAGGATTTATCCATTTGGGAGAGTGGTCCAGGAAATGGCTGATGGAATTCAATGTGAGCAAATGCGAGGTCTTGCACTTTGGGAAAAAAAGAGTACAAGCATGGATTACTTTCTAAAAGGTGAGAAAATTCGTAAAGCCAAAGTACAAAGGGATCTGGGAGTGTTAGTTGAAGATTCTCTAAAGGTAAACATGCAGGTTGAGTCTGTGATTAAGAAAATGAATGCAATGTTGTCATTTATCTCAAGAGAGTTGGAATATAAAAGCACCGTTGTGCTACTGAGACTTTATAAAGCTCTGGTTAGGCCCCATTTGGAGTACTGTGTCCAGTTTTGGTCCCCACATCTCAGGAAGGACATACTGGCACTGGAGCGTGTCCAGCGGAGATTCACATGGATAATCCCTGGAATGGTAGGTCTAACATACGAGGAACGGCTGAGGATCCTGGGATTGTATTCATTGGAGTTTAGAAGATTTAGGGGAGACTTAATAGAAACTTACAAGATAATACATGGCTTGGAAAGGGTGGACACTAGGAAATTGTTTCCATTAGGCAAGGAGACTAGGACCCGTGGACACAGCCTTAGAATTAGAGAGGGTAAATTCAGAACAGAAATGCGGAGACATTTCTTCAGCCAGAGAGTGGTGGGTCTGTGGAATTCATTGCCGCAGAGTGCAGTGGAGGCCGGGACGCTAAATGTCTTCAAGGCAGAGATTGATAAAGTCTTGATGTCTCAAGAAAGTAAGGGCTACGAGGAGAATGCTGGTAAGTGGAGTTGAAATGCTCATCAGCCATGTTTGAATGGCAGAGTGGACTCGATGGGCCGAATGGCCTTACTTCCACTCCTGTGTGTTATGGTCTTATGGTCTTAGTGTAAACACTGCATCATGTATGACTTGCACCTGAACCTGGAATACTATCATATCATTTATATTAAAAACAAAATGGAATGCCTATTCAAAAAGAAAATACACTGAGTTAACCAAAATCAGACTGATTAGATTAGATGAGATTACTTAGTTTGGAAACAGGCTCTTCGACCCTCCGAAGAGCACCCATTCCCCTACATTTACCCCTTCATCTAACACTATGGGCAATTTAGCATGGCCAATTCACCTAACCTGCATATTTTAGGACTGTGGGAGGAAACGGGAGCACCCGGAGGAAACCCACGCAGACACGGGGAGAACGTGCAAACTCCACACAGTCAGTCGCCTGAGGCGGGAATTGAACCCGGGTCTCTGGCGCTGTGAGGCAGCAGTGCTAACCTGTCAATCTCAAAAGAAAATGACTGCTCAAGACTAAATTTACTGGTGGATTTGCAAGCATTCATAGATAAAAAATGTACAGAGAAAGTCAAACAAACATTGCCAAATTTCAAATAGTTAACAATTTGAACAGGCAGCAACTTTACAAAACCCCGATCACTGACATAACTCCATCAATATACTTTTACAAAGCAGTTATATAATAGTACATGATATGCAAATCTAATTGCCAATTCTTTGCAAAGTATTTTGGGTAGGAAAAGGCTATCAATGAAATGGTTGGGTATCTCAAGTCGAGCCAGCCAATTTAAATGTTAGCTGAGCAGGATTTTCTCATTCATGTTCTCACATTGACATTCAGTAAGTTTAACATAAATTGTTATTTCCAAAACACACTTTATTTAATTTATAATTTCCTCTATTAGGATACCACTTTTGAAAATTAAAAAATGCATGAAATAGATCTCAAAATATCAATCCCAATTTATTACATTGCACTTGAGTCAATGTGCTCAATTAGGTATCCACCAGCTTATTTATCTGTAACCCAGCAATTTTATGGCAATACTTATGCAATTATTAACCAACATATGTCAACACTTTGAAACAGAAATAATTTGTTAAAATTCCTCATGTTTTTTAGCCTAAGTTGCAATGTCTAGCTGTTAAGATCAACTGATTCATTTGAATCAGCTGAATTAAAGCATCCAACCAGACAGTGTTTCTTTGATTTGGACACAAGATGGTACTCAAAGTCATCACTTAAAAGATCCTTAACAACTCAAGTTCTCCTCTTCTACAGTAATTTAGTGTGTTATTTGCTTTCATTTCAAATCTCTGTAACTTACTTTCAGCAATACAGGCTCTAAAAAGCAAGAAGCACACAATTAGATCCCAGAGAAAGTGAAGTGAGGACAAGAAAGTGTTAAGTGACATGACTTATGAAGTTGGACATTTTCTTGCTGTTTAAAAATAGCAAATGTTGCCTCAAGTACACATTTTACTTTTAAGTCTGAAAATTAATATGCAAACATTATACTGACAGAATGCTTACTAATGTTTTCTTTGATTTAGGATATGGTTGTTTTCTGATAACTCAAATGTTGAGTGACCTTTGGTGGTGTAGTTCTGAGCTGTATAATGTATACAGGTCCATGTTTGAAACCTAGTGTGCTGAATTAGCTGACTGCTCCTATCAGATGTTATAACTGACTTCATTTGGAACTGTGTTAGAGGAATAAGTCTCTGAGCCAGTATGTCAATTTGTTAAAGCATCTTAAATCAAATATTTTTAAAAGTAATATTGGCATGTGATGATGAATTTATTACATTTGAGATGGCTTCATATTTGTATCCTGATTGTAGGTATGAACACTATATTGAGGCAGCCATCTAATCTAAAGTTATTGAGGATATTTCAGGCTTTGTGGGAAACTATTGGACGAAGTTACCTGGAGACTTGACACACATTCATTTACAATCATCCACGTGCCTATTCAACGGGGGTGGCACGGTGGCACCATGGTTAGTACTGCTGTCTCACAGCACCAGAGACCCGGGTTCAATTCCTGCCTCAGGCAGCTGTTTGTGTGGAGTTTGCACATTCTCCCCGTGTCTACGTGGGTTTCCTCCGGGTACTTCGGTTTTCTCTCACAGTCCAAAGATGTGCAGGTTAGGTGAATTGGCCACATTAAATTGCCCGTAGTGTTAGGTGAAGGGGTAAATATAGGGGAATGCATCTGGGTGGGTTGCTCTTCGGAGGGGCGGTGTGGACTTGTTGGGCCGAAGGGCCTGTTTCCACACTGTAGGGAATCTAATCTAAAACTGTCGCTTAAATCTCCTTAATGTATCTGACTCTACTACCACTGCTGGCAGTGCATTCCATGCACCCATCACGCTGTGTAGAGAACCTACCTCTGACATCTCCCCTAAACTTTCCTCCAATCACCTTAAAATTATATCCCCTTGTGATAGCCATTCCCATCCTGGGAAAAAGTCTCTGGCTATCCACTCTATCTTTGCCTGTCATCATCTTGTACACCTCTATCAAGTCACCTCTCATCCTTCTTTACTCAACTGAGAAAAGCCCTAGCTCCCTCAACCTTTCTTCATAAGACCTACCCTCCAGTCCAGGCAGCATCCTGGTAAATTTCCTCAGTACCTTTTCTAGAGCTTCCACATCCTTTCTATATTGAGGCGACCAGAATGGAACACAATATTCCGAGTGTAGTCCAACAAGGGCATTATAGGGCTGTGGCATAACCTCGCGGCTTTTAAACTCAATCCCCCGCTAATGAAAGCCAACACACTATACGCCTTCTCAACAACCCTATCAGGTTGGGTGGAAAGGTTCAAATTCACATCTTAGTTGCTTAACCTACAATAATCTCCTTCTTACAGCTGGGTGGGTAAATAGGGGACAAAGATAATTTCTGTGCCTTTGGGGTCAAAATATCTCTAATGCTTCAATGATGTAAAGTTAGAACAAAAACGTCACATTTATCGCATATGCTGCAACCTAACATGAACTGGGCAGTGCATGGTACTAGGTAGTAATGTTTCAGATATTTTTAATTAACATGGATGAAATGGACTTGAACCCAGCTGGGTCCTATGCCTCAAGTTAAAGACACTACCACTATGCCACAAGAGCTCTTAAATTATTATTAAATATTGTTGAATCATTAATGGGTCATTAGGGGAGATCCAAGATAGCGGCGACTCAGCAAGTCAGAGTCTATAGTGCTCCTCCCAAGACCTAGGCGAAGTGGGCCACCCTCCTCCACCACACTCACCAAATCAATTAATAATAGTTTTTACTTAATGTAATTAGTGGTTCAGTACTAAATTTAAACAGTTCAGTCTCCTGTAAAAATGACTAGGGGGAAAGGAGCCCGCAGTTCTCAGCAGGCAGGAGCCCCTCCCCCACCCTCCCCAGCTGCAGCAGAGGCGTTCACAGCTCCCTGGGGGACTTACCTACGGTGGCAAGTCTCGCGGAACTAATCTCCAAACTCGATGCGAAGATTGATGCTTTCATTGAAGAGTCCTGAAGTCGATGGAATTCACTCTCGGCTGCGCTACAAAAGCACGGCCGAGACATCGAAGAAATTGAATGCCGAGTCGGAGGGGCGGAGCTAAAGGCCATTGCAGAATCGGCTGTGGATCGGGTCCGGACTCTCGAGCAGCAAGTCCGGACCTTAGACAATCACATTGATGACCTTGAGAATCGAGATCGTCGAAAAAATATTCGTTTGCTGGGCCTTCCCAAACGGGAAGAAGGCGGCCAGCTTACAAAGTTCCTTGAACAGTGGCTTCTGCAGTTATTGAATCTGAAGACTGGATCAGGCCAGGTAAGGGTAGATGGGCCTACTGGGTTGCATTACGCGAGCCCGGCTCGAACCAGTGCCCCCGCCCGGTCCTGTTCCGGCTGCAGAGCTATAAGAGGAGACAAATGCTCTTGGACGCCTCCAGAAATCTTGGGAAAGATCCCCAAGCCATGACTTATAAAGGATCCAAGATTAATGTATTTCAGGACTTTTCCCCAGCTTTGGTCTGAAAGCGGAAGGTGATTGATGAAGCAAAGAAGCGTTTAAGGGATTTAAACATTCAATACCCCTTGCGCTACCCAGCTATATGATGCTTCAGCCATGAAGGGTCCGTGTATAACTTCGGATCACCGGAGAAGGCCAAGGAACCTTTGGACTTTCTTAGACAAATGGAAGTTAATTGATGTTGTTTTGCCCTACCCCTACCCCAGTTTACCCCCTTTTTTTTCCCTTTCATTACCTTACTGTTTAATATTATCTCTGGGGGGTGGGGAGAAGGGTTTATTTATTCATCCTTTAGATAGCGATTTTCTTCACCCCTTTTATATATAGGCCATGGGATCTAGTTAAATGAAGATGGGGGGGGGGGGGGCGGGGAAGGTGGCTACCTTATCTTATTTTATCTTTGTCCTTGGGAGCAGAGTTGTTTTCCCCTGTTATTTTGTATTAATAAATTTAATTATTATTTGCTGACACTGTAATTTTATAGTCATATATAGTATTAACATTAGCAAATATACCCAGGCGTTGGTGGTGGTGGGGGGGGGGGGGGGGGGGGGGGGGAGAGGTGGGTAGGGAAGATAGGGTACTCACTGTTAGTTCTAGTTCAGCAGTATACTTGAATTTTCTTTATCCTATCGTGGGCTGCCTGGGTCAAGGGTGGGGCACTGGTTGGGAGAGGTTATGATGGGTTTTTTGGAAAGGAAACGATGTCCCCTGGGAATAAGGGGGAAGATCGCCATTTAAATATATTTTATACTTTTTTTTACTATTTAGAAATAGTTTTTTTAATTATATTGATCTGAATGTACTAAAGAGCTTTTATTTTTGTGAATTTTATATGCTCTATACTCAGGATGTTTTGGATAAATACGGGTTTTGTTGTGATCTGACGTTAACACATTCCGAGCATGTATATCACTGCTCAATTTATGTGTTATCTGTTGGGTTTTGTTTTTCTCTTGAATAATGTAAGAATTTTAATGATACACTCTGGTTAGTTGTAAGTTAGACGGGTAGTTAGTTGAGTTTTGTCTTTTTTTTCTCTTGGTATTTCTGTTTTCTTGTTTGACAGATTTTGGTTATCATTTATTTAAGATTTAACTGTAGATTAATGTTTATACTTGTTTTGTTTAGTTTTCTTTTGTAAACTTGTAAAAATGTTAAATTTTCAATAAAAATATCTATTTAAAAAAATAAAATGCGTCATCAGGACTAAATACTTCTCATTCTGTTTCAGCTAATTCTTTGAACCAATGTCCTAACAAATTGGCTAGTATCAACTCGACAAGTAATGACAATGTTCTCCTTTGCTGATAAACTGCATGATTTTAGTTGGTTGAACACTATAAATTTCAATACACTATGTATTTATACTTGTTCGTTAGTAAGCCATGAGTATTTGTAATTTGTGCCTAAATTCTCTGGGCTAAGTGTACTTCTGAGGATGGAGTGGGGCTTTGGGCAATGAAATCTTCAATATCAGTCAAACCAAAACTTGAATTAGATATCTCAAATTACTCTGTTTGGGAATTCTTCAGGACTGTTAAAAGTGTCAGTACACTTCAGACACCCAGCTGACCAACGTATATCAAAGAAAAGCAAAGCATTAGTATCATCTATCTGTAAAACTGCACCCCACACGCAAGGAAGTTATAGATGGGGAAAGGATGGCATGAAGGTCAAAATAAAGCATTTATTTTCATCAACAGGGAACAAATTGTGCAGGTCTTCATGCCCTTCTCAGTTCTTTACCAATGAAATGAAAATTAAGAAGAACTTGGTTTATAAATGTGGATTAAATGAGCCATCAAGGTGTCAGTTCTATTATTTTGCCTGAATGGTTAATCAATGCCTTTAGCAATAGGGTCATTTCTTTCTTTTTTGTTCCAGCTGTTGGCTGTATTTTGAAACATTTATCAAGGCAACTATAGATATCTGTATCTCAAAGGTTTGAAGCATTGAAGAATAAATTAGTAACTGAAGCAGATATCAGTTGAGAATGGATGTGCCCAAACTTAAATTATACTGAAATTTGAAGTCTGAAGAAAAAGCCTGATGACATGTTATACTGTCGAAGGTTCTGTCAAAATATGCAGGCTTACAATAGTATAAATCTTTCCTATTCATCCTAATTGTATGTGTCAAAATCACATTTGTGGTCATTTGATTTTTGTTACAAAACAAATCAATAAATGCTGGTCTCATCAGCCACACCTACATCCCATGAGCAATTTTTAAAAGTTATACAAATATGCAAGGTACCCACGATGCGTTTTGTCTGTGGGACTTGTGTACTAAATGTTATTTCGCTCACCAGAATGGGAGTAGTGTATGTGGAAGAGTGCAGGGACATGATTTTCAAATGTCACATTCAAAACAAATCTCTGATGTGTACACGCATTTAGTACACAAGTCCCACAGACAAAACGCATCATGGGTACCTTGCATATTTGTATAACTAGTCCAGTGACACTACATTATATGCTGTCACACAATAATAGTCATTGTTAAGTCAATCCACTGTGATGAAAGCCTCTATTTGTATCCTTTTATGTACTGAGCAAGTCAGCAATTTATTATTGATAATATGATAGGACGGGCAGAGTGGCTAGCACTGCTGCCTTATGGCGCCAGGAACCCACGTTCAATTCCACCCTAAGGCTGGTGTGGAGTTTGCACATTCTCCCCACGTCAGTATGGTTTCCTCCCACTGTCCAAAGATGTGCAAGTGAGGTGGATTGGCCATGGTAAATTGTTCACCTGTGTCCAGTGATGTGCAGGCTATATGGGTTAGCCATGGGAAATGCAGGGTACGTCACAAGGATAGGGTTGGGGTTAGGATTGGATGCTCCTCGGAAGATCGGTGTGGATTCAACTGGCTGAATGGCCTGCTTCCCTACTGAATGGGATTCTATGATTTATAGACAGCACCATTCCAAGAGATTCTGATTGGTAATATTCAATTCTGCTCAGTAATAGGGGAGGAGCCAGTTGCAAAATGTTCATTAGATTACTTGTGAGAATTCCGGGGATACCGAAGAGGAGTTCTAAGGGAACAGAGTGAGTCTCAGTCGATTGAAATCTCGTAACTGTTGTCTTCTCCATGTTAGGGAATGCTGTTAACTGATAACTTTTGGGCCAGGCTGCTAGGGTCTAGTGTCAACATCTCCTCTACCAGACCTTCAGGAATTTTGTCTTAAAGTGAAATAAGATCCATCAAGCAGGTTTCTTTACAGTCTAAGATAGAGAAAAATACCATTGGTCGTATTGGTATTTGGTAAAGGAACTAATTTTTTTTTGTGATTCATAGCGTAATGGAATTAGATAAAGACAGTGTACCGCTCACATCTCAGTGAGAACACAGATCAAAAGGTGAGAAAACTAAGAGTTCAAAACACCTCTTTTTTCCTTTCATAAAAAGAAAGCTTAAGTAGTTGTATTGAAATTAGATGCATAGAAGGATTACAAATGTAGTATTTAGAATTCAATCACTGTCCTTGATGTTATGTGTACACTGTTAGAGCACAGGCCAGAACAAATCTCTAAAGAGGCTCATTCTGAAGCGTGGTATGCAGTTTTGCTCACCCTGAGCCAAAAAGGATGCAAATGCAGCAGACAGGGCCGGAGAAGGAAAAAAATAATTATAAGTTTTGGAAACCGGTTAAGAAGAAAAATTCAAGCAACTAAACCTATTTTCAAAGAAAATAGACTGACAAAATGATCCAGATTTTTAATATTAAAAATATATTAATGAAGTAAAAAGAAGTCAATTTACCTGAACAATTCGGCTAGTATTGAAACAAAGAACATAATTTATATTATTTAAAAACCTGTAGTTAAAATAAATCACCCTGTTCTAAAAAAAATGGAAAAACTTGGGTGTAAGTGGTTGCTTGGAGCAGATAAGGCTAGTTAACTCTATACCTCAATTCAAGATTTCAGTTTCATATTGGATGTTACCAACTGTGGCAATAATAAAAAAAATGAATTATTTCAATTGGGTGAAATTATTCTCAAAGTTTGTGATAACATCGGCAGCAATTACCTCTTTTTTATTAAGGATCACATACATGAAGGCTCGTCCACATCGTGCTTGTACATGGTTTGGGTTTGCCTTTAGAATTGTGCCAAAATCAAAGATCGCAGTTTTCTTCTGGTTAAGATGTGCATAACATCGTGCCCTGGTGAGGAGTGAAGCTTCATCAGTGCCTCCTAGAACAAAAATAAATATGCAATAAAATACTTAAAACAGCTTTACAACATGAATTAAATATTAAACTGTTATAGGGTCATAGAGATGTACAGCATGGAAACAGATCCTTCGGTCCAACCCATCCTTGCCAGCCAGATATCCCAACCCAAACTAGTCCCACTTGCCAGCACCCGGCCCATATCCCTCCAAACCCTTCCTATTCATATACCCATCCAAATGCCTTTTAAATGTTGCAATTGTACCAGCCTCCACCACAGCCTTTGGCAGCTCACTCCATACACGTACCACCCTCTGCTTCAAACTACTCATAAGTCATGATTTCTTTGAAATGTTACATCAATCCCTGAATAATTTTCCCCAATTCCCCAGATGTGAAATCACAAATCATTAAGCTCCTGGGGCAGGGGCACTTTTCCCCCAGACCACATTAATCTATGTTTAAAAAGGAGCCAATTTAACCAGACTTCCTTGAATCAACAAGTACAAGTTTATTAGTCACTAAAGACATGAGAACACATGACAATGCAATGAACATACACACAGATAAAATCAAAAGTGAATACAAAAATGTTTACAAATTACAGACGAGCCTTTGATTTCTTTGAAGATTAGACAGTCATAGAGATGTATAGCATAGAAACAGACCCTTCGGTCGGACTCGTCTACGCTGACCAAATATCCTCAATTAATCTAGTCCCATTTGCCAGCATTTGGCCCATATCCCTCTAAGCCCTTCCTATTCATCAACCCATCCAGATGTCTTTTAAAAGGTTGTACTTGTTCCAGCTTCCACCACTTCCTCTGGCAGCTCATAATAGAATGCTGCACTCATTACAGTGTATATTGCCAGTGGTGCTGACATTGGTAGGAGAATAGTTGATTGAGAAACACTTAGGTGTGCAGGTCAATTGAAATTCTTTTGGCTTGGTTCCTTTTCAGAATGGCTGGCTAACACCACTCAGTGACGGCATGGTTTTTCCCTTTTTAAGTCTGTCTCTGAAGTACATTAGTATACACTCCAGGACAGAAGGCCACATACAGCCTAGAGCTGAAGCTGGTTTCTAACCCGGATTTTGTATATCCTTGGAAAGATTAAAACACAGATGTGTCTGCAGGAGATGGATCACTGCTGATAGAAGATTGGGCAGTCAGCCTTTTCTCTCGTTGCTTTCATTTTTGTCTTTCCAATTGAAGTTCCCTTGATGCTACACATGTGAGGCATACTATGGGTCCATTCTACCAGATAATCACTGAACTTATGTATGCAGTCAGTCCTCGTTTAAAAATGTCATATTTGACTTTAAAGTGGAAAATGTCCGTTGATGATCCCATGTAAAGAAAGTACAATACACACATAGTGGGAGTCTTTTAGAACGCATATGTTGAAAATGAAAAAGTGATACTGGCAGAGTTGAACTTTGTTCATAAGAAATGTAATTTTTTCAAATTTTTAATTGGCAATGTGAAGATTTAAACAAAAGAAAAACTTACTACATCAAAACCAGTATAAGTGAATTCAGAATTCCATTAAACCTCTTCATAGATTTCCATGGTAGTTCTATACAACACGATCAATTCAAGAGACCCACACTGGATTCAGCAAAACATATTACAATGCAGCAAGTGTTCAGATAATCTAGGTTTTATGTCATATCCTGCAGAACACATTAATGGCATCATATGGAACCTGTGATTCCTTGTATTATTTTGGTTCATGGCTAAAACAAAACCAACATTCTACTGAAACTTTCCATCTTGTACTCATCAGGATAATAATTCGCAAGAAATATCAATGTAAAGTGAAACCAGTATTTCACTGTGTAAGAGACAAAAAAGTACTGATTGGTTGGCAAGTGGGCTCTCACTGGGAGAAGAATTGCTCAGAAATCACAGAATTGGTAAGATATGGAAGTTTTTTTGGACCATTATGTCTATATCAACTTTTCAAATGACCACAGCTCCGTACTATTTTCTTGTACGCTCCCTATAATCATGCATATTATTTCTATCTTGAAAAAAAATCAATTAGTGCCCTCTTGAATGTCTCTACCGTATGCAAAACTGTTGTGCACAGGTGGTGCTTTCTCACATTCATTTTCATCTTTTGCAAATTATTTTAGATGTACTCTTTCATTCTTGACCCTTTCACAAACAGGAACAGTTCCTCTGTTTACTCTGTACAGACCCCTCACAATTTGGAAGACCTCATTCCTGATGAAGGGCTTGTGCCCGAAACATCGATTCTCCTGCTCCCCAGATGCTGCCTGACCTGCTGTGCTTTTCCAGCAGCACACTCTCAACTCTGACTCTCCAGTGTCTGCAGTCCTCACTTTCTCCTTGGAAAACCTCATTCAAATCTCCTTTCAGTCTTTTCTTCTCAGAGGGCGGCAATAATTACAAGCACTGGCAGTTAAGAATGTAATTTGCTTTCCATAATGTCACTTCTGTTGTATTCTAATCATTTCTTTTGTTTTAAGTTCAACCAGCAAATTATAGCCCAGCCACTATGCACTGGGTGACTTATTGCTCTAGCACAGAACTGATTATTGCATTGAGTTGCTTATTTGACTACTAGTGATTGTTTGACTAGCCTCCCATTTCCAACCCTACATAAACTGGAGTTCACCACAAATTATGCTCCCACAACTTGCAACAAGTTCATTTCAGTAAACAACATTGTTTGCCGAATAGCACTCATTCTCTTTCCACTAGTGCTTCAATTTTTAAACAGTTATCTTGTTGTTCAGAACCTTCCATTGCCTCACACCCCACCTGCACTGTACTTAACCTCCTCTTAACCCCTAAAATTTCTGAGATGCATATCTTCAGAACCCAATTTTTAAAAAATATTCTTTTCAGGAATATGCACATGTCTGACAAAGTCAGCACTTACTATCTGGCTCTAACTATCCTCAAGAAAGTCAATATGAGCTGCCTTTTTGAACTGCTGTAATCTATCTAGAGTAGTTAATCTCATAGTATTGTTAGTGAGTAAAGACTTATTACCTGACAACAGAAAAGAAACAATGATATGGTTCCAAGTCAGGATGATGTTTTAGGAGGAGGCTTGGCAGATTTCTGCAGTGCATTTGGTATGTTGTACACACTTCTGTCACTGTCTCTCATTTGTGGATACAGTAAATGCAAGATCATGATTGGGGTGACAATCACACAGTTTGGTTTGTCCTGGATGGGTTTGCACTTGGTTCTCTCTTGTTGGAGATGGTCCTTATTTGGCAAGAACGATTCATGTCACAATGACCCCAAGCACGAATGTTGCCCACGTATTGCGCTATTTGGACACATCATCAGTAAACAAGAAATCCTCAACAATAAATCTTATGAAATCAGCACATATCCCAATTATTGTAGAGGCAAGGTCACTGATGAAGCAGTGTTGGGCCTGGGATGCTATCTCAAGGAGCCCTGCACTGCATTATCCTGTGATTGAGTGATTGACCTCCAACAACTGCAACAGTCTTTCCTTGTACTCTGTATAAATCAAACCAGCAGAGAGTTTCTCACCTGAATTTCACTAGCTCCAACTTTACTATGGCTGCTTGATACTACACTCAGTCAAAGGCATCCATCTTATCCTTCCCGTGAATTTAGCCCTTTTGTCCATGTTTAGATCAAGGCTGTAATGAGGCCAGGAACTGAGAGGGGCCTGGTGGAACCCAAACTGTATGTCATTGAGCAGGTTGACTCAATGCCACGTGATGGTACATCACTAATAAGGTCCATCACTTCTGATGATTGAGAGTGGAATGATGCCTCTAATTGGCTGGATTGGATATGTCCGATTTTTTTTTTAGTGAAGGGGAGGGCAGGGTGGAGTGAACTTTATTTTTTTTTTCTTTTTTTTATTAACCCCCACACTACCGCCTAACTGCGGTAGTGCTTATTTTTTCCCCTGCACCCATGGTGTGTGTGTGTGCAGGTGTGAGACGCAGTGAGAGACAAAAGTGCATAAATCTTTATTCAATTTCCACCACCAGCAAAATAGTAAAACACCCGAGTGGCCAGTGACAAGCAGTGCCCTTCACATCAAAGAGGGCAATGCTGTGTGATCAAACAGTGAAGGGGAGGGCAGGGACTAAATCAAAATAGAGTTGGAGGGGGAAATGATGCACTCCACTCCCTGCACAACTCCAGGGTGTTGGTGGACACTGCATTCTCCTTCTCCAAGGACACCCGGGCCCTAATATAACCGCAGAAGAGGGGCAGGCAGTCGGCCCTAACAACCCCCTCCACGGCCCGCTGCCTGGACCTATTTATGACCAGTTTGGCCAGGCCCAGGAGCAGACCCACGAGGAGGTCTTCAGACCTGCCCTCCCTCCTCCGTACCGGGTGCCCGAAGATCAGGAGCGTGGGACTGAAGTGCAACGAAAAGCAGAGAAGGTTTTTGAGGAAATCAAAAAGGGAGTGCAAATGCCCACACCCAATATACACATCGTCCACGGACTCCACAGCACCACAGAACAAGCAGTTGGGCTGGGATTGCAGTGAACCACCACAATCTGCGGTTGCAGGGGACTGCTGCATGCAGCACCCTCCACCCCAGATCCCCGAGAGAAAGGGGGAGGACTCCCGCGTAGAGGGCCCTTCACTGGGGACCGTCCACCTCTTCTCCCTCATCCACCGCCCGGTGGCAAATGGGCATGCCAGGGCATGTCCGGGCGGTGGATGAGGGAGAAGAGGTGGACGGTGTGCAGCAGCAGTCTATGTCCAAGTTTTTAAATGAACAGGACACATTTAGGCAATTTTCCAAATTGTTAACTAGATGCCAGTATTGTAATTGTACTGGAACACTTGATTAGAGGCACAGCTGATAATTGTTCCAAGTCTTTGATCTGCTTTAGTAACATAGCATTTATGCAGCTGATTCAATTGCAGTCATCTAGGCTCCACAAAGAAAAATCTATTGTCTGATTTCCTTTCCCTCCCTTTCTACTGCAAATGGTCAGAAGTGAAGCAAGCAAAAGCCTCGTCCACCCAGTACTAGGCTCGTTTAAAGCCCTACACAGATTTAGAATTGTGCCCAATTCTCAGCATATAACTTGCAAACAGAAGGAACAGAGAGAAATGTTAGCCCCATTGGATGGGAGTTGTTATATATTGCTGTGTTGTCTGAAAAGAGTTAGGAATTAGATAGGAACCAAAATGTAGGGAAAGTGTGCCAGTGGAGCTACATGCACAATTACACTCGAATGTCAAGTTTGTGTGTGTAATATGGCACTAGCTTGTAGGCATGTTTTCAACCAAGGCAACTGGAAAATTAGAATTAATCAAAGAGCTCTCATCTTTCCAAGATCTGAGAACCAGAAGATTAAAAAAAACACTCACAACACGGACATACAAAAACAATGTGGTTGAAAGACAAACAGACCGATCAATGTACACACATATTTATGGCACTGAGCAAGATTAATGCAGAAATGAGAGTATCTTTATGGAAGGTTTACCTTTTGCAAAACAGAATTTCCGACAACTTGCCTTTGTTGGAATAGAACACTAGCAGCAACACTACCAGCAGTGGTAAAAATACCTTCAGTGCAAACTGTATAAAGTAGGCAGCTCGGGAACCATTTAATCAAGCTTCACATAATTAGGTAACTTAGAACTCATTATTTTCTCTTTGATATCCTTTCCAATTTCTAATTTTAAAACATTGGCTTGATTTATGTAGCCCAATTTTAAAGAGAAAACATATAAACCTGCATTCTTGCTCCTGACAAGAATTTAAACTTAATGAGTAAATGTGGAATCTCATCAATTTAGCACAATCAATTCCTGTTAAACATGGGGACTTGTTTAACAAAAAAGTAAAAGCTATTCTTTTGACACAAAAAAAAACTAATATGGTTGATGATTTTGCTGTCGTAACAACATTTGGGAAACGTAATGAGAATTGGCAAATCACTGAGGTTATGAATGGATAATTCCTTTGAAACTTCAGATATTTTAAGTTCCTAACAGGGTAGATGTGGAGATGTTGTTTCCCCTTGTAGTAGAGTCAAGGGCCAGACAGCATTATTTACATCCTCTGCAAGACTGCACAAAAAAATGTGGATTAGTATTTTAAGCAGAGGAAAATCAGGGCAATAGAATAGCTATCATCCTTCATAAAACTGCTGGTATAGATGATTCTGGGTAAAAATACCTAATATAGCCCTTCAAACCTGCATCTATATGTCAATTCAGCTCAGTTCTCATCCTTTAATTGCTAGAAACCTATACTTCTAAACTAACTGTCTAGTTCTCTTTCAAACACCTCAACTGATTGAGATCGTACTTGGAGGGAATGTGTTCAACATTCTTGAGCTTTGGTGTAAAATACAGCTAACAACAAAAAAAGGACTCTAATCAATATCTTTGCAATCTCTTACCTAGCCTTGTATGGTTATGTAAATAAAGATAGATAAAAGGATATTTTTCCTTTAATAACATCATTTCAAATCCTTAGATGCTTTCACTGTGCTGCCTACCTCCAACATTGAGGACGCCAGTTTTCATCTTCACTGATCCATTTAGAGTTCATTTATTGCCTTTATATTTATAAGCATATCGACTAGAAGGGCATTAAATTAGACTGACAATCTTTCGCATCAAACAGGTCAACCAGAACAACACAGCTATTTTGCAAAGATATGATTGGGTAAACAGTATAAATCAGCAATAACTTTCAACTAGCTGGGAGCTTGCACAAATCAGTATTAACAGTTGTGGAAATCACAACTAAGAAACATTCACAGTTAAGTAAATTCAACTTGGTAAATTCACCACAATACAACCATCTTAAGGAGGTTTGAGATTTGCCTTTGGGTAATTTCTTAACAGAAGGTAGGGCATAATGTTAAAAGCTCAATTAGTGTCAGGCCCATAGAATGGGGTTAAAAAAAATCTGCTGGCAGTTGCCATCTAGGCTCACGCATCAACCTAGTGATGTCTCAGTTAGTTCCTCATACTATGGAATAGCACGTTGAAAAGAGGGATAATACACTGGAGAGACAGAAAAACAGTATACAACAACAATGCAAAATTTCAAATTGGAGTTAAGAGTGCA
The DNA here is from genome assembly GCF_020745735.1 of Hemiscyllium ocellatum. Lineage (NCBI taxonomy): Eukaryota > Metazoa > Chordata > Chondrichthyes > Orectolobiformes > Hemiscylliidae > Hemiscyllium > Hemiscyllium ocellatum. The sequence goes on along the minus strand of NC_083437.1, from coordinate 34,015,962 downwards.
AGAGCCTACTTTCAGGCTAATTAATCAACTTGTTATGAAACATGAGGTCAGGTTGACAAATACCAATATGAATTCCTGTAAAAAGAAAAATTCAGTGCCAGAGCAACTCATGGCTTGAGACAGATGGGGAATTTATTATATGTGCAATGTTTATAATTTAAACATAGAATTTAATGACATTCAGTTCTGTGAAGATTAGTGGCAGATTGGAACTTTTCAGAATCCAGCAAAGAGTGACGTTTATGAATAAAAGATAATGCCAAAAGAATTGCCCAAGAAATTGAAGGTTCTGCTGGGTAACTCCCAGAACACAAAACTCTCAAAATTTCCATTTAAAATCAGAAAATATGAAGGGTTCTACTAAGTTAATGGTTTTCTTTCATATTCTAGTTCCTGGATAGTGATTAAAAGTGACCCTCAAGCTTATACTACACACGACTCAACATCTCCCACCCACCCCAACTTACCTTAAAAACACTCAATCATCTACCTGGCACCCTTACCACCTTGGATGCTACTCATTTGGCAGCCGACGCACACAATTAGCTTATGTAAGCTCCCTTTGCACTACAGCTATCAAAACAGCTGTGATGCTGGTCTTTTATGTTTCAGAAAATGGAAACTGACTGCTGTGCCAAAGGGGTATGATTCGCATTCCCCCCAACTGTTCTATGCTATGTGGGACTTGTCAGAATGGAAGTACGGTTCTGCATTTCAAAAGTGACTCTGATTGGAATCTCTGATCAGAAATGCAGAGCTTCTCTTTATAAAAAGGAGTGTACTCGCAATCTGTGAGAGATTGCCGTTCCCTGGAAAATCTGGATCAGAGTTTCTACAAGCATATGAAAAGGAAGAGTAGCTGAAATAAGTGGTAACTCCTATAGGGATGGTACTGGGGAACTAGTAATGGGAAACAAGTCAGTGTTGAACAGATATTTTGAATGATTCGTTACTGTAGAAGGCACAAAAGGTATCCCAGAAATATATTTAAAAAACCAAGAGGGAAAAGGCAGAGAGGAAATTTAAAACAAATCACTGTCACAAGGCAAAAAAAAAATATGACAAACTACTGGGCTAAAGATTAACAAGTTTCTTGTATCCTTGTATCCATGGGTCTTCTTAGAAATAATTGCAGAGATACCATTAACATTGGTTATCTTCCAAAATTCTTTAGTTTCTGGAAAGTTGAGTAGATTGGAAAGCAACAAATATAAACACCAATTAAGGAAGGAGGCGGGGGATCCCAGATGGCGGCGCCCTGTTAGGATCACATTTGCTGGGCCCCGCGCTGCAACACCAACCCAACAGAGCCAGAACCCATCCCAAACACATAGGGAGTAAAGACACAGTAAAGGGGCTAGAAACCTAAAAAAAAAATGACTTACCTTTGCCTTACAGCTAGGGAACGCTGAAAATAAAAAGAGGAAGCTCGCCTGGCTCAGCGTTCTGAAGCAGAGGGCTTGCTTACTCACCAGACCCTGGTTGAGGAGCTGGCCAAATCTCATGAGGTCCTGGGGACGCAGATCCAGGGAGGAAAAAAGAATAAAAATAAAACTGAGGAGAAGCTGGCTCCTGTATCTGCTACGCTGCAAAACTTGGGAACAAGGACCGGATGAGCTTGAGCACCAGGCTGCAGGGGTAGAGGCAGAGCCTGACTCCTCCAAGAGCTGGATTGAAGCCCTGGAAACACAGATCTATGGTCTGTTAGGTCTGGAGGACAATCTCAAAAACAGGAGCAGAAGAAAGAATTTGCGCGTTGTTGGCATACCAGAGGGGACAGAAGGTGAGCAGCCATTGCAGTTCTTTGTGACGTGGTTCCTGGAATTCCTTGGTTTGGAGGTTGAGAAGGGAAGGATAACAATTGAAAGAGCTCACCAGATCGTGGCACGAAAGCCAGGTGCAGATCAGCGTCTGTGCACTATCCTGGTAAGCTTCTATCGTTACAAAGACAAGCAGAAGGTCATGGAAGCCTCTACAGCCCAGGAGAGGGATTCAAGAACATTGGTATATGGCGGCTCAAGGGTCATGTGTTTTCAAGACTTCTCGGTGGTGGTAGTGGTTCAGAAAAGGAAGTCCTACAATGGCAACAAGGGGAGATTGAGCGTGCTTGGGATCCAGTATTCTTTAAGGTATCCAGCAGTGCTTCAGATCAATCATAATGCATCCATACATTTGTTCGACTTGCCAGAGAAAGCGAAGAACTTTCCTGACACATTGACTTAAGTTGAACAGCCGAAGAGGCATAGAGGACAGAGCCGTTTGGGTTTGTTTTTCTTTAAAAAGGATTTGGTGGAGTCTTCTTTCTGGCAATAGGTTGTGTGAAATGATGCCTGAGATGGATAGAGTATTTATCTTTAAATCTCTAAGTTATGTTAAAAGGGATGGGTTACATAGATCAGGTTCTTCCTCTCTGGAGTCTAAATGGTCCTATAGAAGGTTGTGGCTCAGGATGTGTTTAAGTGGTGCACCTGGAATATTACATTAGATTAGATTAGATTACTTAGTGTGGAAACAGATCCTTCGGCCCAACAAGTTCACACTGACCTGCTGAAGCGCAACCCACCCAGACCCATTCCCCTACATTTACCCCTATACCTAACACTACGGGCAATTTAGTATGGCCAATTCACCTAACCTGCACATTTTTGGACTGTGGGAGGAAACCCACACAGACACAGGGAGAATGTGCGTGGAGTAATTCTCTTGTCAAGAGGAAGATGGCACTTTCCAGGCTTAAAAAGGATAGGGTGGATGTTGCCTTATTACAAGAAACACACTTGGATATTGTAGACCATTGAGGCTGCAACAGAATGGGTATGACTGGGTTTATTTTTCATCTTTCAATACGAGGAGTAGAGGGGGTGGCAATTTTAGTTAGAAAGAATTTCCCATTTAAGTTATTAGAGTGCATTAAAAACACACAGAAGTCTTGTAATCCTTTAAGCTTTGATATACGGGGAAGAATACAGGATCTTAAGAGTTTACTGTCCCCCGGCCCACCCCCTTAAATTTTTGACAGAAGCATTTACTAGAATGGTTAACCTTGCATCTCAACATATTATCATAGGAGGGGATTTTGATTGCCTCAAAAATCTCACAGTAGACAGATTGCCCAAAGGCCCGCCAATATCTTCCTTGCAATCTAAACAATTAAGGGATTTGTGTGTTGAATTGGGGTTGGCAGATGTTTGGAGGCACCCTCACCCTACTGGCAGGGTCATCACATTCTTTTTGAATCCACATAAATGCCATACAAGGATTGATCTTTTTCTGCAGCACATCTGGGCTTAGTGGCATCATGTACAATTGGCAATATTTATTTCTGATCACACCCCACTGTATTTAATGGTTAAGTGTAAGGATACCATGGTAGGCTCATGGCACTGGCAACTGGACCCCTTCATCCTCAAGGATAGCAAGTTTATTGCATTCTTTTCTACTGAGTTCAGGGCTTTTTTAGATATTAATTTAGGCTCGACCCGTAGCCCATCCATTTTTTGGGAAACAGCTAAAGTCTATGCTAGGTGGTTGGTTATTTCTTAATCTATCACTTCTTACTGGCTGAAGAGCGAGCAGCAACATTAGCTTGAAACGCATCTGAAAGTAGATGAAAAGGCATACTTTGACAGGCCCTTGCTTGTTAAATTGCAGAGGATCACGGTGCTTTGGTCTGCACTGAACTCCATGCTCATACGGACAGCCAACAGAGAGCTTACATTTGTTTGAGTATGGGGATAAGCCGGGCAAGTACCTAGCGTACTTTGCTAGGAAAAGGAGTGCTCCCCAAGCCATTACTTCGATCAGAGAGGACACTGGAAATTTGACCTACAATTCTAAAAGATTAATGCAGCACTCCAGACATTTTACACTGAATTACACCAATCTGAAAGCTGTGAGAATGGGCGGGTTAGGATGGAATCTTAAGAATTTGGACCTTCTGGGAGTGACCCCTGAACAAGAGTCTCTCCTCAATGCCCCATTGTCATAGCAAGAGCTGAAGGGGACTGTGAGGCAGCTCCAGAGTGGCAAGGTGCCAGGTCCTGACAGGCTCCCCAGTGAGTTCTACAGGAATTTATAAGTATATTGTCAGGGCCGATGCTTAGATTGTTTAATGACTCTCGGAGATGGTGGGAGGAGGCCACGACTAAGAGAGGCAAACATCTCTCATTCTTAAAAAAGGGAAGGCTCCGGAAGGCTGTGCTACCTATAGACTCATTTCACTCCTGGAGTTGACTTCAAAATCCTAACACTCTGGCATTAAGGCTCGAAGCTGTACTGCCCTCAACCATTGAGGAGGATCAGACAGGGTTCATAAAAGGTTGCAGATCAACAGACAATGTCAAGAAATTACTTAATATGATCCAAGTATGTCAACAGTGATCGGTACAGAGATTAGTGATCTTAAATGTAGAAAAGGCACTTGACAGGAGCGAGTGGGCATATCTTTTTCATACTTTGAAGTGATTTGCCCTGGGAGAGACCTTCATCAGGCAGGTGGAGGTTTTGTATAGTGAACCTCTTGCCATGGTCCCCACTAATGGTGTACAGTCAAGCAATTTTAATTTTGTTGACAAAATGAGCATTTTGCCCCACCTGTTGTGTCCCATGTGAATGCTTCCTCTGCTTTTTGCTAGTTCGGCTGGTTCAGTTCTTTTATCTTGTATTGCAAGCGGCCCTGAATTAAATTGACGAAATTGCACTTATCTTACAGACTGGGAGGAGTGAGCCTCCCAAATATCAAAACTACCAGGTAAGCTCGTTGCTATCTTACATGAATGGTTGGGCCCAGGGTGGGGGTCGGGTGGAGGGGGGCCCTCACTCACTTTGGTTAGACATCAAAACACCTCAGGCAAGATGCCCCCTTATTAGCCTGTTGTTCTTAGACAAAATGAGAATAATTAAGAAATATTGCCGTAGCCCAATAATTTGCAAAATTGTCAAGGCGTGGAGGGCAATGCATCAGGGTGAAGGTAATATTGCCAAAACATCATTTTTGGCACCCATAGTTGGAATGCCGGGCTTTCAGCCAGGGATGAGGGACTCTGGGTTTAAACTGTGGGCAGCGTGTCTTGCCTGGGTGATTTATTCAAAGGGGACACATTGATGTCCTTTGACCAGGTGGCTCAAAATACTGAATGCCCAGTAGGGACCGCATTCATTTATTTTATGTTATAAATTTCATACAAAAAAAAGAGACCACACTTCTAATGGATCCTTCTAGGTCTGACATGGAGAAGAGCCTGTTGAATGCTGAGGGTACATTATCTGTAAGCAACACTTATCATCTACTGGGGGAGGCTCCCTCGGATGAAACCGAATGGCTCTGTAAAGGTTTGGAGAGGGAGTTGGATGTTGAGATCTCTTCTGAAATATGGGAAGTTATCTGGGAAAATGCAAGAAGGATCTTGATTTGCAACAGGACCCACACCTTGCAATTGTAGATTCTCCACAGGGTTCATGAAGGATCTCCAACGTGTCCTAAAAGTAAAGTCAGTCTTTGCTCCTGCCACAGACTGTGGGCATACTGGAGCGCTGTGATAGGTGAAATCGAGAAGGCTTTGAGGACGGAGGCAGAGGGGGACCCTGTATCTCTTCTTCTTTGCTTTGTTAAAGCACTTTCATTAGATACACACACACACACACACACAAAAAAAGGCTTTTCAGTATCCTCACTTTTTGTGCAAGAAAGAACGTTCTATTAGGGTGAGTGTTGGAAAATCTCCCTGGTTGCTGGCGGGCTGACATAAGCTAGTCATGGAGCACATCCCCTTGGACTTTCCTACAAGTATGGTACACCATAAAACTGAGAATTTCTATAAGACGTGGTGGCCTTTTTTGGATTAGCTGGGTACAGATTTGTCCACCATACTAATAAGAGCCTTTATACAGCCATGGCAATTCTATGTAATGAATCTGGTATCCAGAGGGGAGGAACTACGAGCATACGAATATATACAAACTAATGTGCTCGATGATCGAGGGCTATTGCTTTGTTTTGCTAAGCTATGTTATGGTTATTATCATTATTATTATTGTTAAGATTTTCCTTTTGTTAACTTAGTTATTAGTTGTTATTTATGTAATTAGTGGATTTGTTTTTTAATATTGGTTTGAATTGTACGGTTTTGCATTTGTTGTAATATTCCAAAGAAAAAATTATTTTCTAAAAATAAAAATATACTTAAAAAAAGTAAAGGAGGCAGATAGAAATCAGGAAACATTATGCTAGTTCGTCCAACCTAACATGGGAAAAATCCTAGGATCAATTATTCAGGAAGTAAAAGCAGGACATTTAACAAAAGTATATGACTAGGCAGAAACAACATGATTCTGTAAAAAGGAAACTGGTCAATTAATTGGGAAAATAACAAGCAGGACAGATAATGGGGAACAAGTGAGTTGTGCATTTACTGAAGATGTAAGGCATCACCTTACATCTTGGAAGACTGCTGCCGTTCTTCTAGCTCTTCAGCATCCATCATATTCCCTCTTTGATTGCTCCTGTTGTGCAGGGCACAGCATGAAAGGATTATGCAGTACACTACATTCAGATGTTACTACAAGGCATCCCGAGACCAATACAAGCACTGGAACCTCATCTTCAGAAGGACTATCATCTGCTCCATGATAGTTTTCATTAAAGATCGGGCAGCACAGTATCTATCCTCTGCCTCAGTCAGGAGATCGTACAAAGGAGTCAAATCATGGTTTCAGACGTTAGCCCTTGCACCCCAGTAACCATCCTTGTAAGGCATTTGACGTTTCAAAATTAAACAGCATGACATTTCTCCAGGATACGAGCATCATGGCAGCTTCCAAGGTACCCATTGCAAACTCAGATGTCTACTGAAGATCACACTTAACTTGTGCACTGATAAATCCTTTTTCTTTTGAAAAAGTTATTTGCATTACAATATGGTGTTTTCAACACAATGTACAGTTTACAGCACCCTGTATCTGGGTAAGTCAGCTATGTTGGCAAAGCCTACTGCCTAGGCTATCATGACCTCGTTATGGGGAAACAAGATAAAACCCTGTGATATAACAATCTTGATACATTTGAGGATCAAGAGATTCTTCACAGATACCCAGCGCATCCTTAGAAGCATCCAGCTACTCAAAAAAATGAGTACAACTGCCACCTTGACAACCACTGGGATAGGATGACCATCCACCCTTCAGGTCTCAAATCCTGCTTTAGACGGATAGTTCTGTGAAGTGTCCAGAGACATTCCAGTCTGCAACTACAATGTAACCTCTTCCATCTGGAGAAAATGGCAGTGAGGGCAATAGGCTCTGGATTTCTGTAATTTCCTTCACATCCTGAAGGGACCTTCAGCTACAACTTCCTCATGTGGAGACTGTTCATCAGTCTCTGGAGATTATTGCTGGTCCTGGGCTGGCTAGAATTTGTTCCTCATCAACTTCTCCATGTCTAGTTTCACAGAGATGATAACTTGTGCTGTGGCTAGATCTAATGAACCTCTGTGAGGAATTTCAGAAATAAAATATATTCTTCATATTCTGAGCAATCACATTCACCTCACACACTGATGACAATTCCCAGCATAGTCCTCCATACGATGAGGCATGGAGGACTTGGACAAGGAGGGCCATGGAATGCCTCTCCATGGACATTGTTCCAACACGCACAGCACATGCCAAGTTGGGAAAATACTGCAGGAGATTGTAATTGCGGCAGGACTACTGAAACACAAACTCTGTCATTTAAATTCCAGATTTGTCCTATCTTCTGTTTACTCTCCTCAATCTTTGTAAGACGTGATCCTAAATGACCTCAGCTCTTCACCTCCGTTTCTTCAAAAACAAAAATTCTGTCAGCTTAAGTTTACACATACTCACACTCGCAGAACGTGAGAGGGCGAGAGGTCATGTACTTTGGTAGAAAGAATAGAGGCATGGACTATTTTCAAAATGGAGAGAAAATTCAGAAGTCTGAAGTGCAAAGAAACTTGGGAATCTAGTCGAGGATTATCTCAAGGTAAACTTGCAGGTTGAGTCAGTAGTTAGGAAGACAAATGCAATGATGGCATTTATTTTGTGAGGACTTGAATATAAAAGCAAGGATGTACTTCGGAGGCTCTGGCCACACACCATTTGCAGTATTGTGTGCAGTTTTGAGCCACATATCTCAGAAAGGTAGTACTGGCCCTGGAGAGTGTTCAGAGGAATGGTCCCAGGAATGAGAAGCTTAACAAACGAGGAATGTTTGAGGACTCTGTTTATAACCAATGAAGTTTAGAAGGATGAGGAGAGATCTAAGTGAAACTTACAGAATATTGAATGGCCTGGACAGAGTAGATGTTGGGAAGATGTTTCCATTGGTAGGAGTACCAGGATCAGAGGGCATAGCCTTAGAGTAAAAAGGGTAGACCTTTAGAATGGAGATAAGGAGCAACGTCTTCAGCTAGAGAGTGGTGAATCTATGGAATTCATTGCTACAGATGGCTTGGAGGCCAGGTCAGAGTATATTTAAGATCGAGACAGACATGTTCTTGATTATCAAGGAATCAAGGGTTAGGGGTAAAAGTGGGAGAATGGGGCTTGAGAAACTTATCACCATTCAAACATGGCGGAGCACACTCAAATGGACTGAATAGCCTAATTTCTGCTCCTATGTCTTATGGTGTTATTGAGATTCAGGCAGTGTAGTTGGAAACAACTATTACCACTCCTATAAGGGGCTAGAACCAGGGGACACTTTAAAAAAGGTGATTGGTAAAAGAACCAGACACGTGAAGAAAAACATTCATATGCAACGTGCAATTACAATTTGGGAGATACTGCCTAAAAGGTTGGTGGAGGCAGACTCAATTCTGGCTTCTGAACAGGAATTAGACAAGCAGAAATACTACAAGGAAACAAAAGGGAGTGAAAATAGCCGAATTTCGCTTGCACATTTTGGGACAAATGGCCTTATTTGGGATCGTAACCATTGTATGATTACAAAACAAAGGGATTATTTTTACATCCTCGCGCAAAATATAGATAGAATTGACTGTTTCTGCTCAGGATGCAGCTTTGAAATAGATTTGAAAATGAGCACAAGCTAATGAGGGATGTGGAAGCTCCAGTGGAAGTAGAGAAGAATGGGAATACTGAACAAGCCGCATCATATACAGCAGAGGTCATTTTGAGTCAAGCGTTTCTGTAGGGTGGAACTTGGATTTAGAATGAAAGCAGGCTGGACGTCACGAAGACATTCATGAAAAAATTCCTTCGCAAAGGGTTAAGGATAACAATGCTTCACTGATGAAAGATGACGAATTGGTGGACTGGAAATCAAAAGCTGTTCTACCCCAACCTCAAAGGCAGTAAATACTAGGATAATTGGAACCTTCTAAAAGGAAAGTGAAAGTTATATTGGCTGACAGTGTCAGACAAATTGAGTGGAGGTTCAAATCAGCCACACTCCAAGCCAATGCCAATTCAAGCTCAAATGGCGAATGATCTCTGACTATTTCTTGTTCTTAATCAACTTAGTGCTCAAAATCTAATGATAAGAATAAAATTCTGTATGATAATAAATGTGGATAAGTTTGTCACAGCAGCCTCAGTGTTTATGAATTGTGTGCAAGCCCTGAGATTTCCAGTCTTCCTGATTCACTGAGTGTTTAAGTGTCATCATTCCCCCCCATGTCATTCTTAGGATATTAATATAATCCTGATCCAAGTTTCATCCCACTGATCGCATCTAGTCTAACGAACAACTTCCGCCACTAACCTGATAAAATTATAGCCAGAGAGAGATAGGCCACTGCTTCCTTTACATAGGTGTCACCTTCCTTATTGTGTAGGATTGACATCGCACTGGAATGGCAATGTTTCTGCATTAGGTCTCGATCTTCTGACTTGAAAATGTCCATTATGGGCAGGAGGCAGGAAGTATCACCGATCTCAATGACTTTCTTTATTAGCTTTAAAAAAGAAGACATGTTTGGTGAGACCTCAAAAATTGGAGGCCCTTTAAATTACTGACCCTTCCTCAGCAATTAATTACTGGAAAATACGGTATCTGGAAAGACAAGACTCTTTAGTCAGCCCCAGTAACAATTTTAATCACAAAGTCCCTTATAAGCTTCTCTGAAATCTTTCTTTTGCAAACTTGTCTCATTTTGGTGAGTTTGCTGTGCCCAGAGTTGGTATTTGATTGTAATGTCCTTTCCACAATATATCCACATCTGAAAGTCATAATACACAGCTGGCTAAATAGTGTAAAGTGGTGATTTACAGTATAACTTACAAACCTAAGATCATGAATTCAAATCCTGCCCCATTGAGTTACAGAATAAAATTTGCAACAGTGAAAATTAAACCAATTCACTCAATGTTCAAAAGGAATGAAAGGAAATCTGCCACACTTGCCTACATGCAACTCAGAGTCCACACATAACGTGAGACCAAAGTGCCTGCCAAGATATATAAATTGTTGTGACTGTAATGAAGTCAGCCCGTTGGACTCAGAGAATGAGTTCCCCGATTGGGGCTGTTAAACTGGTCCAGTCAGGGAACCCTGGCTGACAGATATAAACAGGAGTGTCAGAAATTTTGTTCATTCTAACAGCTGTCTCAGAGGAAGTCTGACCAATGCCAAGCACTATGCACAGGTAAATAAAGGGCAAGTTGGATGATGAGATACTGGCCTCTGTAGTTGCTTTAGTGGAGACAAGAGAAAACAATATATACTCCTGAAGAAATTAACTTGTGAACAGTCATCTTTGAGTTGGGGGTGAATATTTCTGGCATGTAGTTGGGAAACTTAACTTGTTTCATCCTACCGAAGTCTGGGCTCATGTATGAAATAATGCATTTTCCACTTCCCCTTACAAAAGACATTGAGGCAGATGAAAAACAGAGTAATTCTCCTGACAGCTTGTGGACCTGCAGCTTTTTCAGTTATTAAGCACCGGAGAATAAAACATTTCAAGAGTTGAAGGATATAGTTAAGGAATATTATGACCCTAAGCCTTTTCTAACTAATGAGATTACTCAGCTGTTTGAGAATTAGGGGAATCAGTGTTGTGAGTTTTGACGAGGTTAAGGCATGTGACTTTGGTTTAACCCTTACTGAGAGGCTGGGACACCATTTGGTATGTGGGATTAATGATATAATCATGCTAAAGTACCTACTAACTGAAGCCCAAGTGGACTTCAAACAAGCATTGCAGCCGGGTTTAATTATTAAAAAATACTGCAAAATGAATTAGAAGATATGCTGATGATAGTGGACACCCTTGCCAGGCTAACTGAGCTTGGGAAACACCATCACAAGAGAAGACAATTGCATAGCCTCACTCAGGACATATCCTTTAATGGAGGGTCTCTCGGCCAGCGATCAGTAAAACCCCAAAACAAAACCCATGCCTCAGCCAAATGAAGATGGAAGCAGGCTGGAGGTCACAAAGGCATTCATGAGAAAGTTCCTTGGGGTGTGGCTGAAACAAAAAGGGTCATCACAACTAGAACAGAAACCTTTCTGGACACAATGAGACCAGATCACCATAGTGGACAGCTTTTTATTAAGGGGAGCAAGAGTGTTTGTCCCGATAAAGCTCACTGTCAGATACTGGCTGAACTCCACTAGGATCATCCAATAGTGTCCAGAATGAAGAAGTTGGCAAGACGTTGTATGGTGGCCCGGACTGGATGCAGATATAACCATGTTGGTGGGGCTGTGCCCAGATTGCCAACAAGGACAAAAATTAATGACAGCAACTCTCCCATCTTCGTGGAAATAGTTGGGGAAACCCTGGACTCAGTTACTTGTCGACTATGCCAACCCTTTCATTGTTCAATGTTCTTAATCTTTGTAGACGCTCACTCAAATTGATCGGACATGCAGAGTTACTTCATCAAACACTGGGACAACAACAGAGAAGCCGCAAACATCTTTTGCAATATACGGATTCCCAGAGGTGTTGGTCACAGACTATCAATTACCAGCAAGGAATTTGAGTATTTCCTGAAGTTGAATGGCATTCAGGACAGCTCCATACAATCTACTGTCCAATGTCTCGTGGAAAGAACAGCCTAAACTTTAAAGGCAACCTTAAAAAAAAAAGCCTACAGCTTCACGTGATACCAAACTGTCATGGTTCCTATTTGATCATTGGACCATCCCTCATATAATCACGGGGATTGCTCCAGCAGAATTGTGAATGGGGAGAAGATTCTGCATCAGGATAAATCTTATCTTTTTAGATCTGGGGGCCAGGGGTGTGGTGGTAGTGAGACGAGATTCTGCTACTCGAGTGAAAGAGTTTACTTCAGGGGACAAATATGGTGCCAAAATGACTGAATCTTCCCTGTACGGGTACAGGCATGGTCGATGAGGGGTCAGGTCCCATGATGTACAAAGTTCGGGTAGATGAAGTGAACCTGAACTCGTGTGTAGGTCAAAAAAGCTGCAAACAGGGCAGGAGCAATATGTACCCAGTTCCTCAGAACAGCTAGAAAGGCTGTTGGTTCTCCCCCTTTGTCATCTTCGAAGAAATTTCACAGTCTGGGATTAACATGGCAGGCATTGCCACTTCAAAGCATTTATTCCTTGAAGTGGAGAATGAATTTCTTCTATGATGCTCTGGGTATAAAATGTAGCTGCTGAGCAGTACACACCGCCCGTATCTGAGGCAGAGTCCGCAGGATCCAGATCTGGTGCAAAAACACCCCAGGAATGGCTACAAGAAAAAGAGCAGCCGACGTGCCCAGACTTGGTGGGGTGGGGGCTGTGTGCGCAGATGCAATTACTGTAGCAAGATCAGCCAGGTGGACCTCATAGAATGAGTTCCCTGATTGGACCAGGTTAACAGCCCCAATCAGGGAGCCCTGGCTGACATTTATAAACAGGATTGAAGTTCTGTTCACTCAGTGGCCGAGGAAGCTGGGCCCGTGACAAGTACTGTGCATGTGTAAATAAAGGCCGACTTGGTGACAGGACACGGACGTCTGTGGAGTTATTTCGTACATATTAAATCTTTGCGTTGAGAGTTTAGATAAGGTTGTAATGACTCTCCTAATGAATTTCCTGACTGCCGATTAAACCAAACTTGTTAACACAATATTTATACACTTTTGTACAGTACAATAGGCAAAATAAAACCATAGTCATCTGTTTATTACAAATCCAATCTTTTTTGTTTTTGATGTAAATTCCCCAAAAAGGGTGAATGACCACAAGCCAAATTACTCCCCCTTCAAAAATCTGGATTTTTTTCCTCATTTCCAAAAGACATAAAACTATCAATTTAATACCATGTCGTTGTGTTTGAAAGGTGACCTTCCCATGGTCCTAGCAGGACTGGAGCCAGTAAGCCTCTATGTTCATTCCTATTGTCATATAAAGCCCATAATTTAGGTTTATTAGATTAGATTCCCTACAGTGTGAGAACAGACCCTTCGGCCCAACAAGTCCACACCGACCTTCGAAGAGCAACCCACCCAGACCTATTCCCCTACCCTACATATTTTTCTAACCTCTGATTAATGCATTATGGGCAATTTAGCATGGCCAGTTCACCTAACCTGCACATCTTTGGATTGTGGGAGGAAACCGGAGCACCTGGAGGAATCCCACGCAGACATTGGAGAGAACGTGTAAACTCGACACAGACATTGCCCGAGGCGGGAATTGAACCAGGTCCCTGGTGCTGTGAGGCAGCAGTGCTAGCCACTGAGCCACGTTGTTTCAGATGAGGCACTAAGTTATGACCTAATATCCCGTTCACTAGATAAACCAGTTATTTATATCATTGCCTTGCATAAATGAGATTATTAAGGTCCAAACTGATTGCAAATAAAAACACATTAGGAAAGCCCAAAGGTTGAAAGACTGAAGACAAACAACTTTTCTTCGGAGGTTTCAATCTCTAGAAGAGACCTATTTAGTTTGCCCTTCCTTTGATGAATGCAAAATGTACTTTCAGTTCATTCCAAAAGTTAGTTAATGCTCCTTTTTCAAAAGGAATCAGTCATTTACTGAAGAAAATGTGCTGCTTTGTAAAAAGAGCAGCACAGGGTGAGGAATCTACCACAATAATTCCAATTTAATTTTTAAAAAATGGGGAAAGAATCAATTGGTTGAAGAGTTAAAGAAATTTCAAAAGAAGAGCAAAAGTACATTAAAATGGGAGGAAGGAAAATTTTAAGTAATGGCTATCTACGACTAAATGCCCACATCCTTGTACAATATCTACAATTCTAGTGCAAGGATAAAAAAAAATAAAATAAAAGTGTTTCAAATAGGAAAGAGAAGACAGAACAGCTGATGACTGGGGTTGTTACAAAGCATGCAATGAGGTGGTATTAAAATGGGAGTAGCAGTACTGGTAACAATAATGCAGACTCAGTATGGGTTTTGCATTTCAATGGCGATGATCCTTCGGATTAGATACAGTTGAGCTGTTGACAACTTACCGTCAGTTGTTTTTAGAGAGAGAAAAAAATCAATGATTTGGCACAAAAGTGAACTAATGGAGTATTTGTACTTCATGCATACGAGGAATCAACATGGTGTGAAGGAAGGAGAGAGAGTAAGAATCTGTAGATGAGATCATCATTAACGGGGGAAGAAAGTTAAAAGGCAGATAAACAAAGTAACAGAGCTGGTGGAAGATGAAGAAGATGTGGGGTAGGAAGAATGCATTAACATCAAGGAGAATAGAGAACTTGTACATCATTTGGTACACAGTCTGAGCAGTCAATTGGACAGCTTAATGTTTCTGATCCAGTGATGTAGAAAATTTGGTGCTACAGTCTGACCAAAATGGAAAGTCTGGAGTTGGTGGCCTGAGCTGCACACTCCTACATTCTTGGGCTGGAAGTTCAGCAGAAAAGCACTATTAGCACTCTAGTGCCAGAAGACCGGAGGTTGGCTAACATAATGCCACGATTTAAGAAAGGTGGTAAGGACAAGCCAGGGAACTATAGACCGGTGAGCCTGACCTCGGTGGTGGGCACATTGTTGGAGGGAATCCTGAGGGACAGGATGCACATGTATTTGGAAAGGCAAGGACTGATTAGGGATAGTCAACATGCTTTATGTGTGGGAAATCATGTCTTGCAAACTTGCCTGGGTTTTCTATAGATGTAACAAAGAGGATTGATGAGGGCAGAGCTATAGATGTGATCTATATGGACTTCAGTAAGGCGTTCGACAAGGTTCCCCATGGGAGATTGGTGAGCAAGATTAGATCTCATGGAATACAGGAAGAACTAGCCATTTGGATACAGAACTGCCTCAAAAGGTTGAAGGTGGTGGTGGAGGGTTGTTTTTCAGACTGGAGACCTGTGACCATTGGAGTGCTACAAGGATTGCTGCTGGGTCCACTACTTTTCATCATTTATATAAATGATTTGGATGTGAGCGTAAGAGGTATAGTTAGAAAGTTTGCATATGACACCAAGACTGGTGGTGTAGTGGACAGTGAAGGTTACCACAGGTTACAATGGGATCTTGATCAGATGGGCCAATGGCAGATAGAGTTTAATTAAGATAAATGCGAGGTGCTGTATTTTGGGAAAGTAAATCTTAGCAGGACTGATACACTTAATGGTAAAGGTCCTAGGGACTGTTGCTGAACAAAGAGACCTTGGAGCGTAGATAGGATAGTGAAGGCGGCATTTGGTATGCTTTAGTTTATTGGTCAGAGCATTGAGTACAGGAGTTGGGAGGTTAAGTTGTGGCAGTACAGGACATTGGTTAGGCTACTTTTGGAATATTGCATGCAATTCTGGTCTCCTTCCTATTGGAAGGATGTTAGGAAACTTGAAAGGGTTCAGAAAAGATTTATAAGGATGTTGCCAGGGTTGGAGGATTTGAGCTATAGGGAGAGGCTGAACCGGCTGGCGCTGTTTTCCCTGGAGCATCGGAAGCTGAGAAGTGACCTATAGAGGTTTATAAAATCATGGAGGGGCATGGATAGGATAAATAGACAAAGTCTTGTCCCTGGGGAGCGGGAGCCCAGAACGAGGGCATAGGTTCAGGGTGAGAGGGGAAAGATGAGAGACCTAAGGGTCAACCTTTTCACAAAGAGAGTGGTATGTGTATGGAAGCCAGAGGAAGTGGTGGAGGCTGGTACAATTTAAAAGGCATCTGGGATGTGTATATGAATAGGAAGGGTTTGGAAGGATATGGGCCAGGGGCTGACAGGTGGGACTGGATTGGATGGGGATATCTGGTCGGCATAGACGAGTTGGGCCAAATGGTCTGTTTCCGTGTTGTACATCGTTTTGACTCTATGACCCACCCCCTCCTGCCTCTCAGATTGATTTCCTGCTGTAATAGGCAATATGCCATTCATCCTGCAGAGACATTCCCACAGGTAACCATACTCATTTTACACACCTCCTCAGTAAAATTCTAATCATGCCCATACAAGTTTCAACACTTCAAACATTTCACTGTCTAGAAAATATTCAGAAGTTGTGAATGGCAGTTATAAATACAAGTCTTTCTGTTCTCATAGTTCTGTAGCATGACCATTTCTCAGTACAATGCCAAATTACCTCCTATGTAGTGTTCTCACCTTAGTGCCATACTTTCACACAGAGCGTCAGCTACTTTGCAGATTATTTGAACAAAATCTCCAATCTATATCCATTTCACTGTTCGGCTTTCTCTCTAGTTAGCTTAAATCTGTCCCAAATGGTTTAAGATTTAAATTGTAACTCTCTACAGCATAATTTCATAATCAAATTCTGTCAAAGACCATTTGAAATGTTCCATTGAAGCAATTTGAGAAAAAAAATTTTTGGCTGACTGTAGAAATTCTGTAATCTGTGGTTTTGGTGCCATCTTGTGGTTAAAAAAAAGATTTAGGTTGAGAAGCTATGGAATTTTCTCTACTTAGCAAATGTTGCACCAAGATTTTTTTTACATTTCAAATTTTGAATATGAGAAATTTCCTCAAAAATAATCTAACTAGCAACCTTGGTAAAGGTAAAAATCAGAGAACCAGAAAAGGAAGGACCTTTAAAATGTTCATAGACAAAACCCCACATCGTTTCTTTTCTTCTGATGTCAATCAACCCTTTGTTTCTCTACAAAGATGTCTCAGTGACTCTGATCACTTTTATACTATCTGCTTTGATAGGCCAGGTTTTGATAATCCTTTTGATGAAGAAATAACCCACTGCCACCCACCCTCAATTGTTATGCAAAATTTAAGTTGTGTGTTCCCATGATTAAAACATCTCATTCAAATTGGAGAATGAGAAAAGGGATTGGGAAACCACATTACAATTCATTAAGGCATGCAAGTTATGCAGTGAAAGGCAGAGAACATAGTTAAAAGGACAAATAAATATTGAAACAGAGGAAGACATTGTACCATAGGGAGAGTGAGGGAGTGAGTGCAATTATCTTCATGATTTGGAGATGCCGGTGTTGGACTGGGGTGTATAAGAGTTTTTTTTAAAAATCACAACATCGGGTTATAATCCAACAGGTTTAATTGGAAGCACTAGCTTTTGGAGCGCTGCTCCTTCAACAGGTGATTGTGGCCAAACCACTATCACCTGATGAAGGAGCGGCGCTCCGAAAGCTAGTGCTTCCAATTGAACCTGTTGGACTATAACCTGGTGTTGTGAGATTTTTAACAATTATCTTCAGATTGAGCAACATATCAACACTGATGTAAACTGCAGTGGCTCAAGGCAGCAGCTCACTACCACCTTCTCAGAAGCAAAGTAGGGATGAGCAAAAATTGCTGACACTGCCAACCATACTCAAATCTCAGCATAATCTTTTTTAAATATGAAGCAGTAAATAATCACTTTGTTGCTGTACGTATCTACAGATCTGTTCATCAACAATTTGCTTTAAAACTCAATTTTTGATCATGTCAGAATCATTTTTCTCTTTCACAACAACAAATCACAATACCAAATGTAACAAAGCTGGGGAATACCTCACAATAACCATCTGAATTCCAGCTTCCTGATTATCATACCTGATTGGCGTCATACAGAAAGCCTTTCTTCAGTTGAAGCAGAGCAAGCCGAGCCAAGATTGAAGAATGCTGAGGGTTCTTGCCAAGAGAACCCAGCAAAGACTTCTGAGTTTCTTCCACAGAACCAAGCTGGTAGAGAGCATCTGCAGACAGAATTTGGGAAATCTCATCGGATGGCTCCAGCTCAAGCAGCAATAAAGCCAAATAATGAACACCCATTGCATCTCTAGGAGTAAAGAAACATACGGGGATTGAATTAGAAAGACTATTACCTTTAAAAATCAAATTTCAAATTAGAAGTTATCATTTTGTCAAGAATAAAAGTCAAATATTTGTAACAGTGTGTGGAAGCAATGGCCGAGCAATATTATCACTGGACTATTAATACAGAAACTCAGCTAATGTTCTAGGGACCTGAGCTGAAATCCATTTTTGGCAGACAGTGATGAATTGGATTTCAATTTTTAAAAATCTGGAATTAAGAATCTATCAATGACTAAAAAAAACCATTGCTGATTATCAGAAAAAAAACATTGGCTCAATAATGTCCTTCAGGGAAGGAAACCTGCCATACTCACCTGGTCTGACCTATATGTGATTCCACAACTTGACAGAGTCTCAACTGCTCTGTGAAATGGCCCAGTATTAATTTCTACCAAGTCTCACCAAAGCCCAAAAGGGAATTATGGATCTTATGGATCAACCTCTTAGAATTGAATGGTTCAAGAAGGCAGTTCACCACCACCTTCTCAAGGGCAACTAGGGATGGGCTGCTTTTAAAAAAAGATTGTTCACAGAATGTGGGCTTTGCTGACTAGGCCAGCATTTCTTCTCCATCTACAGGGCATAAAGAGTCAACCACATTGGATCTGGAGTCACATGTAGGCCAGACCAGGTAGGGATGGCAGAATACCTTCCCTAAAGGGCATCAGTGAACCAGATAGACTTTTCAGATAATGAATTTATGGTCAACATTAGCATCTTAATTCAATGTAGCAGCATTTGAACCAGGTGTCCAGAACACCTAGGTCTCTGGATTAATAGTCAAGATTAGAGTGGTGCTGGAAAAGCACAGCAGGTCAGGCAGCATCCGAGGAGCAGGAAAATTGACATTTTGGGCCAAAGCCCTTCATCAGGAATGAGGTTGGGAGCCTCCAAGGTGGAGGGATAAATGGGGGGGGGGGGGGCTCTGGGGAAGGTAGCTGAATGTGCAATAGGTGGGTGGAGGTGAAGGCGATAGGTCGGAGAGGAGGGAGAACAGATAGGTGGGAAGGACGATTGATAGATGGACAGGTCATGAGGACTGTGCTGAGCTGGAAGGTTAGAACTGGGGTAAGGTGGGGGGGGGGGGGGGGTTGGAGGGGGGAAATGAGGAAACTGGTGAAGTCCACATTGATGCCAATGGGTTGAAGGATCCGGAGGCAGCAGATGAGGTGTTCTTCCTCCGCATTGGGTGGTAAGGGCGGTGGGGTTGATAGGTGCAGGTGTCCCAGAGATGTTCTCTGAAGCACTCTGAGTAGGCGTCCAGCTCCCCCCCCCCCCCTTCCCCCAAGCGTAGGGGAGACCGCGTCTCCCTATAGGTATAGGTCCACCTGGCAGAACATTAGGAAGTTTGAAAACACGTATGAACAGATTTAAGAACAGCTTCTTCTCCACTGTTATCAGATTTTTGAACGGACCTCTCAAAATGTTAATTTTGATCGCTCACTCTAACTGCAGTCTGCAAGCTGTTCTGCTACCCTGACACACTTTGTATGTTATGATCTACCTGTATAGCATATAAAACACCACTTTTCACTGTAACTCAGTACATGTGACAACACTAAAATCAATCCCTACTGCTGGACCGAGACACTAGATTCAAGTCCACCTGCTCCAAAGCTGTATAATATCTCTGAAAAGGTTGATTAGGAAAGTATTAGAAAGTGAGGACTGCAGCTGCTCGAGATCAAAGGCCTTTTCCAGCACCACACATCCGATTATAAAAGTATATTAAATTTAAAAAAAACATTTTTTTGAAAGGTCTTGAACCCATGAGCGAAATCAGAGGCAAGTGTGCTACCAATTGAACCATTGATCACATAATGAGAAGACAAAGTAGAGTTCTGGCCTTGATCCTCAAAAATACACTGTTATAATTTATTGACACACATTTTTTCAGTTATGTGTCACAAAGTTTCATTTATTGTTCTGAGGGAAGTAAGAAAGAGTTGACCAATGCAAAGCGAGACATGAGTCACATGTAGTTCAGGCCACATTGGAATAGTTTGCCTTCCTGAATGGCTTTAGTGAACAAGTTGGTATGTCATAGTGGGTCTGATTTTTATCTGTGACAGTGTTCAAGTTACCAGCTCTACATCAAATCCAAGTTCTCAAATTGTCACAGTGCAACTGACCTCGAACTCTGGCTCATTTAGTTCATAAATCACTAGGCTACCGTGGCATATTGGTGCAGAATTGCTGAAACATTCTAGAGGTAACTAAATAATTTAGGTGAAGCATGTGGAAATATTTCCACTGGATGGTGTACAGTAAAGGTGATGTCACTAAAAAGCACAGTTATTTTGCAATTGATACACTTTGATCTTTGAAAACTAAAATGACCAGTTACACACTATTATGGTCCCATCTGATATTATTACTGGATATGTCAGATCGCAGACTGAGGTACGGCATGATCTTTTTCATTAGCTTTAACAAAGTGGTACCTCAACAAAAGGTAAGCATGCAAGGTTACAGATTTGGGTTTAACAAAAAAAAAATATTTTGCTCAGTAAAGTTAACAGGTAAAATAGACTAAACCAGATTACTTAATAGAACAAACAATTGAAAACAAATGATAACATGCAATCCCGTGAGATTAGATTACTTACAGTGTGGAAACAGGCCCTTCGGCCCAGCAAGTCCACACTGACCCGCCGAAGCGAAACCCACCCATACCCCTACATTTGCCCCTTACCTAATACTACGGGCAATTTAGCATAGCCAATTCACCTGACCTGCACATCTTTGGACTGTGGGAGGAAACCGGAGCACCCGGAGGAAACCCACGCAGACACGGGGAGAACGTGCAAACTCCACACAGTCAGTCGCCTGAGGCGGGATTTAATTTCATACATCTGTACTGTACCCAAAAGCCCCCTCAATAAAATACTTAAAACAGACAAAGTTCCATTTCTTAACATCTTATTAAATTTAATCTAACTGTGACTTCAACACCCAGGCTGGAAAATCTGATAAACCTTTCCCTGGGGTATTTGTATATTGGAGTTTCAACTTCAAATAACACAAGGTTTTATCCAAACACTCCTAGTCTGGAGCTACTACTAAACTCCTGATTGAAGGCAATCCATTTTTCTATCTACACCATCTCTTCGGAGCACTTCTTTACTCATTCACCTTCACCCGAATATTTCTGAACTGCCAGAAACAAAACAGCCTTTTCTCCCCCCAGATTTGCCCAAGTTTAAAAAACCCAAAATAAAGAATTATCTGACTGAAATCAGAATGCACAATTATTTATCTTCCTTGTGGTAAACTCCTAATGTAAGCAAAAACTCCTTGAGGTTACTTATCTATCAACTTGTTTTAAAACAAATCACAATAGCACAGAAATATTTACAAGTTAATCATTAACCCCTTCAGATGCACAAAACCTAAATATCAATAATACAAACTTATATAAATCACATTGTACACAATACCTATTATATTCCAGGATTATACCTTAAGCACAAATATTCAAGCCCTGTGACAGAGTAAATTCAAATTAACCTTAAACTCTCCAAAAATCAGAATAACTGAATTCTTGTAGCGATGTAAATATTCAAAGTTACAATAAGTGTGCAGGAATAGCTACATATTTTTGCATTAGCTTCAAGTACATTTATGTGAAAGCCTGAGCCAAAAGAGTTATACTGAAACCAGTACAATCCAACCTAAGTGCAACAGACTCCAGGACACTTCACAAACTTTAATTAGCATTATTGCAAAGCAGAGGTTGCTAATTCAAAATTAATTAGTCACTAGTGGAGCTCTGTTGTTCTTTGTATCTGTAGTTCCATTTCAGCTTACAATCACACAGTTTAGAAGTATTTGGACAACCAACCAATGTACCCCATTGCAGTCCAAGTTATACTAAAGTCTACTAAGATTGGTCTTCAAAGATGGAAGAAAGACCAAGATCCCTGTAAAGCAGTGGTCTCCATGATCATTTAAGCACATGATCATTTTTTAAATTTAAGTGCAACACAGGATCTACTTTTAAGGAAACAAAGTTTATTTGCAGTGCTTTATCATTCTAAAACTGAGGGCATATATTCAAGTTGTGCTCTATTCACCAAATCAGTGCACTTACAAGTGTTGCACGTTATTTGCCTTTGTCTGGAGGTCTGCATTATAGTTGGAGACTGCTAGTCATATGCAGTTCAAATGACTGTGAAGCGCTACATTGCTTGGATTTGATTATCTTCATTTTGAAGAATGCTGTCTCTTGGAGGTATGTGGAGGCAAAGCAAACTTTTCCTCAGTCTGACGCTCTGATTGCAATTTCAGTTCAATATTGTTTTTGCATAGTAATTATCTCATATCAACTCTACTGCTTTGCAAATCCAACTCCTGATGGATTTTGGTAGCTAACCCAACAATATTTACTTGAAGGAATGGATTGGAGTCAAACATCAGTTTGTTCCAGTCCATCAAATTCTTGAAATCACCCTTTGAACTCCCCTGCTAACCTTAAATGTGCAAACAGATTTTCTAGATGGAACCATTTTATATCTTGTTTGAGTTTTTCAAGTATTTTATCTAGACTCTGAAAGTGTTGTAGTGTTTTTGTTTAAATTGGGAGGACTATCATCTCAGTTTCAATTTAAATGTATTGAGAACTGTGAGTATATTAGTGACTCTGAGTGGCCATTACAAAGGAGAAAGTACTTGATAAGTTAAAGGTCTAAAACCTGATAAATCGCCTGGCCCAGACGGGCTACATCCTACAGCTCTGAGGGAGGTAGCTGAAGAAATAGCAGAGGTGTTGGTTGTAATCTTTTAGAAATCACTGGAGTCAGGGAAAGTTCCAGATGATTGGAAAATCGCTGTTGTATCCCCTTTGTTCAAGAAAGGATCAAGACAAAGGATGGAAAATTATAGGCTGATTAGCCTAACCTCAGTTGTAGATAAAATTCTAGAATCCATTGTCAAGGATGAGATTTCTAAATTCTTGGAAGTGCAGATTGAATTAGAACGAGTCAGCATGAATTGAGTAAGGAGAGTCGTGCCTGACAAACCTGTTAGAATTCTTCGATGAGGTAATGAGTAGGTTAGACCAGGGAAACCCAGTAGATGTTATCTACATAGACTTCCAAAAGGCCTTTGATAAAATGCCTCATGGTAGGCTGCTGAGTAAAATTAGGGCCCATGGTGTTTGAGGTGAGCTACTGGCATGGATTGAAGATTGGCTGTCTGACAAAAGGCAGACAGTTGGGATAAAAGGTTCTTTTTCAAAATGGCAGCTAGTGATAAGTGGTGTCCCACAGGGTTTAGTGTTGATGCCCCAGCTGTTCACTTTTATATATAAATGATCTGGATGAAGAGACTGGGGGCATTCTGGCAAAGTTCACCAATGATATAAAGTTAGGTGGACTGGCAGGTAGTTCTGAGGAGGTGTGGAGGCTACAGAAAGATTTAGACAGTTTAGGAGAATAGTCCAAGAAACAGCTGATGAAATTCAATGTGAGCAAATGTGAAGTCTTGCACTTTGGTAAAAAAGAACAGGTAAGGACTATTTTATAAACGATGAGAAAATTCATAAAGACAAAGTACAAAGGGATCCAGGAGTGCTAGGACAAGATTCTCTAAAGGTTGACTTGCAGGCTGAGTCCGTGGTTAAGCAAGCAAATGTAATGTCATTTATTTCAAGATGGTTGGAATGTAAAAGCAGTGAGGTGCTACTGAGACTTTATAAAGCTCTGGTTAGGCCCCATTTAGAATACTGTGTCCAGTTTTGGGTCTTACACATCAGGAAGGGTATACTGGCACTGGAGCGTGGCCAACGGAGATTCACACGGATGATCCCTGGAATGGTTGGCCCAGCATATGATAAAGAGTGAGGATCTTGGGATTGTATTCGTTAGGAGTTCAGAAGGTTGAGCAGAGATCTAATAGAAACTTACAAGATAATGCAAGGCTTAGAAAGGGTGGGCACAAATTGTTTCCATGAGGCTGGGATACTAGGACTCATGGACACAACTTCAGAATTAGAGGGGGTCAATTTAGAATGATTTGGAGATGCAGGTGTTGGACTGGGGTGTACAAAGTTAAAAATCACAAAACACCAGGTTATAGTCCAACAGGTTTAATTGGAAGCACACTAGCTTTCGGAACGATGCTCCTTCATCAGGTGACCTGATGAAGGAGCATCGCTCCGAAAGCTAGTGTGCTTCCAATTAAACCTGTTGGACTATAACCTGGTGTTTTGTGATTTTTATCAATTTAGAATGGAAGTGAGGAGAAATTTCTTCAGCCAGAGAGTGGTGGACCCGTGGAATTCACTGCCACGGAGCATGGAGGAGGCTGGATGTTAAATGTCTTCAAGGCAGAGATTGATAAATTCTTAATAATGCAAGGAATTAAGTGCAGGTAAGTGGCATTGAAATGCCCATTAGCCATTAGTGAATGGAGTGTACTCGATGGGCCAAATGGCCTTACTTCCACTCCGATTTCTTATGATCCTTCAGCCTGTTCAGTTTTGATGTTGGTCTGCAAGGAACCAGAAACTGAGCAACCATACATTGTCTGACAGCTCAATGCACACTTCATTCCTTTACTTAAGTACCAATTTTAGGCATCAGATCTAATAAAGATTTGCAGGACCTTTCCTTGACTTAACTAATTCCAATTAATATGGAGGAATAGTTATCTAAAGGTAGCACTGAAATAAGGACTTAAATAGTGTTGAAAGACTCTTGCTCGAATTGAATTTACAATCATAATAGCAATTTTCACTACATGAGCAAAGTCCAATGCTCATGGTGGATTATCCAATGGTAATTGACAAGTGGGAAAATCAGGTTCATTTCCGATAAATTAATCAAAGCCCCTATTTACACCAATTATAGCTGGAGCACCATCACTCATGGTGAAAGCCAGTATCTTGATCATGAAGTTTTTCCTCAAGCACATACATTTTGATTTCAATGCGAATATCTTCACCTCGTGTTCTCTCCTTAAGGAGAGATGTGCAAGATGATTTTTTTTGTTGTTGTACAACGTTAAAAATCACACAACGTTTGGAAGCACTAGCTTTTGAAGTGCTCCTCTTTCATCAGGCACAACCACCTGATGAAGGAGCAGCTCTCCAAGAGCTAGTGCTTCCAAATAAACCTATCCGACTATAATCTGGTGTTGTGTGATTTTTAATTTTGTACATCTCAGTCCAACACCGGCACCTCCAAATCATGATTTTTTTGTTGTGTTCTTAAAGATTATATGCACAAACATAAAACAAACAGACAGCTTGTCATGTTGATGGATTCACTGAACTGCAGCAAGAAACAATCATAGCCCTTCAGATCCTTCTAGTGCTGCTGTAAGGCCTCTGGGCAGAGATTCCATTCAGCGTGCCACTGTGGAAACAATAAGCGACTTGCTGTGGTTGCCATTATTACTACTTCTTTGTTCTTAAGTCATCATTGTTCTTAAGTCATACAGTCATAGAGATGTACAGCATGGAAACAGGCCCTTCGGTCTAACCCGTCCATGCCAACCAGATATCCCAACCCAATCTAGTCCCACCTGCCAGCACCCGGCCCATATTCCTCCAAACTCTTCCTATTCATATACCCATCCAGATGCGTCTTAAATGTTGCAATTGTACCAGCCTCCACCACTTCCTCTGGCAGCTCATTCCATACACGTACCACCCTCTGTGTGAAAAAGTTACTCCATAGGTCTCTTTTATATCTTTCCGCTCTCACCCTAAACCTATGCCCTCTAGTTCTGGACTCCCCAACCCCAGGGAAAAGACTTTGCCTATTTACCCTATCCATGCCCCTCATAATTTTGTAAACCTCTATAAGGTCAAATAAAGAATCAGTGATCACAGTCATTGCTTCTCTAATTATTTCGCCATCTGTGAAGGATTTCTCATGCTTAGCCAGGATATGGTAAATGTGAAATTGTGCTTCAGTGCAGGCCTTTCCTTTTGTTGCCACATTTATAAAGAGAATTCCTGTTGGGTATTTGTATGTTGAAGGAGGGAAAATGATCTTTGAATTTAGGTACATTGCTGTGATATAATATTATGACAAATTCCTCCTTTTATCGATGTACTCAGGTGACATATATAGCATATAATCTTAACTTGTACAGTTGTGAATAGAGATTCATTTTCCCCCATTCTGCATAGAAATTCTACATTTCTGTTTTTTTTAATACATGATTCAGGTTCATCATTCTTCACCTAGTAGAACATAGAACAATACAGCACAGAACAGGCCCTTCGGCCCACGATGTTGTGCCGAACATCTATCCTAGATTAAGCACCCATCCATGTACCTATACAATTGCCGCTTAAAGGTCGCCAATGATTCTGACTCTACCACTCCCACGGGCAGCGCATTCCATGTCCCCACCACTCTCTGGGTAAAGAACCCACCCCTGACATCTCCCCTATACCTTCCACCCTTCACCTTAAATTTATGTCCCCTTGTAACACTCTGTTGTACCCGGGGAAAAAAGTTTCTGACTGTCTACTCTATCTATTCCTCTGATCATCTTATAAACCTCTATCAAGTCACCCCTCATCCTTCGCCGTTCCAACGAGAAAAGGCCAAGAACTCTCAACCTATCCTCGTATGACCTATTCTCCATTCCAGGCAACATCCTGGTAAATCTTCTCTGCACCCTCTCCAAAGCTTCCACATCTTTCCTAAAGTGAGGCGACCAGAACTGCACAGTACTTCAAATGTGGTCTAACCAAAGTCCTGTACAGCTGCAACATCACTTCACGACTCTTGAATTCAATCTCTCTGCTAATGAACGCTAATACACCATAGGCCTTCTTACAAGCTCTATCCACCTGAGTGGCAACTTTCAAAGATCTATGTACATAGACCCCAAGATCCCTCTGTTCCTCCACCTGACTAAGAATCCTACCGTTAACCCTGTATTCCGCATTGGACAACCTCACACTTGGCAGGGTTGAACTCCATCTGCCACTCCTCAGCCCAGCTCTGCATCATATCTAAGTCTCTTTGCAGCCGACAACAGCCCTCCTTACTGTCCACAACTCCACCAATCTTCATATCATCTGCAAATTTACTGACCCACCCTTTGACTCCCTCATCCAAGTCATTAATAAAAATTACAAACAGCAGAGGACCCAGAACTGATCCCTGCGGAACTCCACTTGTAACTGGGCTCCAGGCTGAATATTTACCATCTACCACCACTCTCTGACTTTGACCGGTTAGCCAGTTTTCTATCCAATTGGCCAACTTTCCCTCTATCCCATGCCTCCTGACTTTCTGCATAAGCCTACCATGGGGAACCTTATCAAATGCCTTATTAAAATCCATGTACACTACATCCACTGCTCTACCCTCATCCACATGCTTGGTCACCTCCTCAAAGAATTCAATAAGACTTGTAAGGCAAGACCTACCCTTCACAAATCTGTGCTGGCTGTCCCTAATCAAGCAGTGTCTTTCCAGATACTCATAAATCCTATCCCTCAGTACCCTTTCCATTACTTTGCCTACCACAGAAGTAAGACTAACTGGCCTGTAATTCCCGGGGTTATCCCTATTCCCTTTTTTGAACAGGGGCACAACATTCGCTACTCTCCAGTCCCCTGGTACCACCCCCGTTGACAGTGAAGACGAAAAGATCATTGCCAATGGTACTGCAATTTCCTTTCTTGCTTCCCACATAATCCTAGGATATATCCCATCAGGCCCAGGGGACTTGTCTATCCTCAAGTTGTTCAAAATGTTCAACACATCTTCCTTCCTAACAAGTACCTCTTCTAGCTTACCAGTCCGTTTCACACTCTCCTCTTCAATAATATGGTCCCTCTCATTCGTAAATACTGAAGAAAAGTACTCATTCAAGACCTCTCCTATCTCTTCCGACTCAATACACAATCTCCCACTACTGTCCTTGATCGGACCTACCCTCGTTCTAGTCATTCTCATATTTCTCACATACGCATAAAATGCCTTGGGGTTATCCTTGATCCTATCCGTCAAGGATTTTTCATGCCCTCTCTTAGCTCTCCTAATCCCTTTCTTCAGGTCCCTTCTGGCTATCCTGTATCCCTCCACTGCTCTGTCTGAACCCTGTTTCCTCAACCTTATGTAAGCCTACTTCTTCCTCTAGACATTCAACCTCCCTCGTCAACCAAGGCTCCCACACACGACCATTTCTTTCCTGCCTGATAGGTACATACATATCAAGGACACGTCGTATCTGTTCCTTGAAAAAGTTCCACATTTCCACCACATCCTTCCCTGACAGCCTATGCTCCCAACTTATGCTCCTCAAATCCTGTCTTACAGCATCGTAATTTCCCTTCCCCCAAATTGTAAAATCTACCCTGTTGTGCGCACCTATCTCTCTCCAAAACCAAGGTTTTTTTTTTAGATTAGATTAGATTTACAGTGTGGAAACAGGCCCTTCGGCCCAACAAGTCCACACCGACCCGCCGAAGCGAAACCCACCCATACCCCTACATTACCCCTTACCTAACACTACGGGCAATTTAGCATGGCCAATTCACCTGACCCGCACATCTTTGGACTGTGGGAGGAAACCGGAGCACCCGGAGGAAACCCACGCAGACACGGGGAGAACGTGCAAACTCCACACAGTCAGTCGCCTGAGTCGGGAATTGAACCCGGGTCTTCAGGCGCTGTGAGGCAACAGTGCTAACCACTGTGCCACCCGTGCCGCCCACTAAAGTCACAGAATCGTGGTCACCATCACCAAAATGTTCACCCACTAACAAGCCCATCACTTGTCCCGGTTCATTACCGAGTACCAAATCCAATATGGCCTCCCCTCTGGTTGGACAATCTACGTACCGAGTTAGAAAAGCTTCCTGGACACACTGCACAAACACCGCTCCATCCAATCTACTTGATCTAAAGAGCTTCCAATCAATATTTGGGAAGTTGAAGTCGCCCATGACTACGACCCTGTGGCTTCTGCACCTTTCCAAAATCTGTTTCCCAATCTGTTTCTCCACATCTCTGCTGCTATTGGGGGGCCTATAGTAAACACCCAACAAGGTGACTGCACCTTTCCTATTTCTGACTTCAGTCCATACTACCTTCAAAGGCAGATCCCCCTCAAACTTCCTTTCTGCAGCCGTTATACCATTTCTAATTAGCAATGCCACTCCCCCTCCTTTTTTACCACCCTCCCTAATCTTACTGAAACATCTGTAACCAGGAACCTCCAACAACCATTCCTGTCCCTCATCTATCCACGTTTCCGTGATGGCCACAACATCGTAGTCCCAGGTACCGATCCACACCTTAAGTTCACCCACCTTATTTCTGATACTCCTTGCGTTGAAGTATACGCACTTGAGCCCATCTCTGTGTCCGCAAGTATTCCCTGTCAGTGCTACCTTCTCCACAGCCTCCCTACATTCTTGGACATCCTGACAAACATCTAGCTTACTTGCTGGACTACAAGTCCGGATCCCATCCCCCTGCCAAATTAGTTTAAACCCCCCTGAAGAGTGCTAGCAAACCTACCCCCCAGGATATTGGTGCCCTTCTGGTTCAGGTGCAACCCGTCCTGTTTGTACAGGTCCCACCTTCCCCAGAATGCAGTCCAATTGTCCAAATACCTGAAGCCCTCCCTCCTACACCATCCTTGCAGCCACGTGTTCAACTGCACTCTCTCCCTATTCCTTGCCTCACTGTCACGTGGCACCGGCAACAACCCAGAGATGACGACTCTGTCTGTCCTAGCTTTTAGCTTCCAGCCTAACTCCCTGAGCTCTTGAATGACCTCCCCACCCCTCTTCCTACCTATGTCATTGGTGCCAATGTGTACCAAGACTTCTGGCTGCACACCCTCCCCCTTAAGGATTCTGAAGTTCCTGTCCACCATTTACAAACTACAAGTCAGAAGCATGTGATGCCTGGATGAGTGCAGCTCCAATAACATTCAAGTAGTTTAACATCATTCAGGACAAAAAGTAGCCTAACTGATTAGCACCACAATTTACAAACATTCATTCCCTCTACTACCAACAGTCAGCAGCAGCAGTTTGTTACCATCTACCCGATGCACTGCTGAAATTCACTAAAGATCCTTAGATAGCACCCTCTAAACTCTCAACCACTGTCATCTTGAACGATCAGGGCAGCAGATACATAGTAAACACCAACAGCTGCAAACTTCCCTCCAAGCCACTAACCATTCCAAATGGATCATCATTCCTTTGAATGTCTTCAAGACAAAATTCTGGAATTCCTCCCTAACTATACTGGACAACATCAGTTCAAGACAGAGCTCACCACCATTTTCTCAAAGACAACTAGGAACAGGCAATAAATGCTGGCCAGCCAGCAATGCCCATATCCCACAAATGAATTAAAAATTAATCTTGTAATTTGCGACATCCCTCTGTCATTAGTCACAATGCAGGTAGGCCTCTGGATCCTTGCTTCTGGAACATCCAGAACATAACTGGCTGCTTTCAAGAGTGGGGACATGGGAAGTCATTTTTGTGGTCTCTATTTGCTTTCCGGGCTCTTGGTCAGCTTGCTTTGCTAGGACATAGGAAGTGCAGTAGTGTTCCCCTTAATTTCTCTTCACCCTATATAGACCCATTAGACAACCAGCTGAAGAATTGAAGAATAGACTGGAGTTGCTCTGCAGAGAATCTGCATGGACACAGCAAACTAGATAACCTCTGGTATTTCTAGTACTGTAACATCCAGGCTTCACACATGGATTCCTTTTGTTTGCATTGCCATCACAAAAATAATTACTTTATGCTTCAACGAATGCATGCCAGCTTGTTGCATCATATTTTTCTCTAGTTGTGCAGTGTCAAGAAGTAGATGTCATGCATGGCATGACAATCAACATGTACAAAGCAAAAGGAACACGCGAGTGATAAGATCAATTGACAGAAAATCAGTGATCAACCAGTCAATCACGATCTACATGTTGGAGACCACAGATCTGACACATCCCCCATCTAATCATCCTTTAGTACAATAAGAGATGCTGACTATGCTCCTGGCCCTGGCCAAACTGGTCCAGGCAGTGGACTGTGGAGGGAGTCGTTAAGGCTGATTGCCTGCCCCTCTTCCATGGTCACGTTCAAGTCCAGGTGCCTTTGGAGAAAGAGCATGTGGTGTCCACCAACACCCTTGAGCTGCTCGGGGATAGGCGGACACCACAGGGAGTGGAGTATATTATTTCTCCCTCCAATTTTTTTGATCAAATCCCTACCCTTCACTTCACTGTCTGATCACACAACATTACCCTCACTGACTACTCGGCTGTTTCCTTCCTTCCTGGTGGTGGAAATTGAATAAAGATTTGTACACCTGTTATCTTTCACTGTGTGAACAAGCTGCTGACTAGTCAAATTTCTATGAATTAATTTACAACAGAGGAGAAAGTGAGGTCTGCAGATGCTGGAGATCAGAGCTGAAAATGTGTTGCTGGAAAAGCGCAGGTCAGGCAGCATCCAAGGAACAAAACATTCGACATTTTGGGCATAAGCCCTTCTTCAGGATTCCCGAAACATCGAATTTCCTGTTCCTTGGATGCTGCCTGACCTGCTGCGCTTTTCCAGCGACACATTTTCAGCTAATTTACAACAGACCCAGACAAAAGAAACTGGAGCTGCAGACCATTTGGCCCATTCTTTTCTAATAAGGCTGCTCTTGGGGGGGGGGGCGTTCGACCCCACTCTCCTACCTGCTTCCTCAATCCCTCCCTTGGATTTGCTGGAAATTAAAAAAAAAGTCAATCCAGCTGTGGATGTGTTTGAAGATGAATCGATAACTTCCAAAAAAGGTACAAACCCTTATGGAGTGAAGTAGATTAGATTAGATTACTTGCAGTGTGGAAACAGGCCCTTTGGCCCAATAAGTCCACACCGACCAGCTGAAGCACAACCCCTTCACCTAACACTACGAGCAATTCAACATGGCCAATTCACCTGACTTGCACATCTTTGGACTGTGGGAGGAAACCGGAGCACCCGGAGGAAACCCACGCAGACACGGGGAGAACGTGCAAACTCCACACAGACAGACATTCGCCTGAGGCAGGAATTGAACCCGGGTCTTTGGCGCTATGAGGCAGCAGCACTAATCACTGTGCCACCATGCCGCCCAAAGGAATTTCTTTCCTAAACAATGAGTTATTTTATTGGGAAGACTATGGCCCCATGTTTTAGATTCTTTGATTGGAATCACACAGCATGAAAGAAATGGGCATCTCTCTTCAGAGCCATGTGTGTATTCCACAGCAGAAGTCCTACGTATATGTAGACACACCAACAAGAAAGAAATATAACTTGATGGTACAATGTTAGAGACAGTATTCTTTTGACTAAGAGACAGCAGTACCCTTCTTTGAAAGGGTAGCCTTGGCTTCCATGCTCCCCACATCTCTTTTTCCTTACAACAGCAGTGGCCCCCAAGGGGCTGGAGGATTTCTTCTGAAGGATTTTCTGCGCTTCTTCCTGCAGCACCTTATAGAGGAGGCCGCGCTGGTTCCAGGGCACGTAGGACTTCACGAGGAAGGCCACTTCGTCCAGCCGCAGCCTGCTGGCGGTGATATAGTCCAAGGCCGTCAGGTAAGGGCTGCCGGATAACATCCGCACCAGGCCTCGGCCGCACATGGCCTTGACACAGCTCCCAGGATGCGGCAGGCCGTGCCCCAGGGTGGACTGGAAGTCCTCGAGGGCCTGCGCCAAGTCCCCGCCGTGTAGGTGGCAGAACCCACGGAGGACGAGGAGGGTGCTGTGGTAGTTGGTTGGGTCGGCCACGATCAGGCGCTGGCACAGCCGCAGCGCACCCTGCACGTCCCCACAGAGGAGCATGCAGTCGGCCAGCCGTATCTCCGACTCCCGCCTGGCCTCCGGCTCCATGCCGACCAACAGCCGGAGCACTCGGAGGGCGGGACGCAGGAGCTCGGCTCCGCCGTCGGATCGCAGGTCAGGGCGGCGGCGCACCACCTGCCTGTACTCTGAGAAGCGGGCCTCGACAAAACGCTTGGCCAGCTCCAGCACGCCGTGTGGTGCCCGGGGCTGACGTGAGGCTCCGCTGCTGAGGGCCGACATCAAATCGTGAACCAGTTCCCAGTCTGGGTCGCCCCTGGCGGTGAGGGCCTCCTTCTCCTCTTTGGGCATCATCCTGTCAACGGTCGCGGGTGGCGCAAGCTCCGGGATTCCCGCGCTTTCCTCCAACCGCTGCTTTTCGAAGGGGCACGCGCCAACTTCACGAGGTGCCACGAGCTCGAGGAAACGGCGGCAATCGGCGAGCAGCTCGGCACCGCGGCCATCTTGCTGCTGCTGAGGCCTTCCTTCATGCAGTGAGAGGTAACGGGCGAAGGCGCGAACGATCTGCGGCAAGTCTCGCTTCTGGCGGTGGACGACGAACGCCACGGTCTCTTCCCGCCGCTTGCCGAATGCCTGCATGTAGTCCATCACACCGTTGGCCGAGTGCCGCTCAGACAGGACCCAGGCCAGGGCCCTGGTCAGCAGCAACGCCAGCGAGTGGCTCGGGTGGGCATTGAGCAGGGCATTACAGTGGCTCACCGCCTCCTGATGCCGCCCGCTCCTCAGCAGCATGTCCATCTTCAGCACCGACGCCGTCAGGTTGCCCGGGCTCAGCGCTGACAGGAAGATGGCGGCCACTCCGGCACTGACGGGGGCTTCGACTGCAGGCTCGCTGCCGGCGCCACCTCCTCCTCCTCCACCCTGGCTTGGCACCCAGCTCTGGCTGGCACACCAGCTTTCCAACACTGTCAACAGGTTACCTAGGCCCGGTTCCCCCAAGGACTTGACATGCTGCACGGTTGTCTCGGCGCTCAGGGTGAAAGCGGAGGTGTAACAGGCGGCAGCATCGGACAGGGAGCCACTGGCCAGGTACTGGTCCCCTTTGGTGCAGAGCCAGGCAGGCAGCTCCTCTTCAGACATCACCAACACCAAACCAGCATGCCAGAGATTTACATACGTGCAGATGAAACCAAACCTAGGAAAAATGAGAAATGAAAAATTTGTGGATTAGACTGACGAAGAACCATCACGACAAAGCAATTTTAACCTGATGGGGACCGGATATGACACAAGTTTTACCACCTGACTCACCATCAAACTCTTTAGGTTTGAAGTATAAAACAGACTTCCCACACGATCCTGTCAGTTTCCTGGCCCACACATGAGCTGACCATTTGTATAAGCCCATAGTGCATCACACTAAGTCAAGAATACCAGAAACCCAACGACGGAACGAGTTGGCTGACTTATCTTTTCTATGATGTGTGTGTGCGGATGTGATACACAGTGAAACACAACAGGTGAACAAATTTTTAATCGCTTTCCATCATCAGGAAGGAAAGAAAAGTCGATTTAAAAGAAGATTGCACAGGTGTTGGATATCGGACAAAGAAGGGAACATTTGAAGTGAACATTTGATTTCAAAATTTGTGAGGAGGAAGTAATTCAAGGCAGTTCTGACAATTAGAGCACTTTGGGAATGAGAAACTGGACATTTGGTGATGATTTTTAGAAGGGCAACCTTAGCTATTCAATGAAAGTGCAAAAAGTAGATGCTCAAAAGTTAGAATTTACATCAGATCCCATCCAGATCTGGGGACTTGTCCATCTTAATGCCTTTTAGAATATCCACACTTGCTCCCTCCTTATGCTGACTTTACCTAAAGTAATCAACCATCGATCTGTAACCTCAACATCCGTCATGTCCCTCTCCTCATGAAATATCAAAGCAAAGTACTGAAGGATCTCATCCATTTTCTCTGACTCCACGCATTAATTCCCTACTTTGTCCTTGAGTGGGCCAATCCTTTCTCTAGTTACCCTCTTGGTTAAGGGTTAAGGATTGTCCTTAAACCTGTTTGCGAAAGATATTTCATCATCCCTTGGAGCCCTCTTAATTAGTTTGATTAGTCCTACTTTTCCAATATTTTTCCAAAGCTTTGTCTGTTTTCAGTCATCTAAATCTTATGTATTCTTCCTTTTTCCTCTTACTTATGTCATAATTTTACCTAACATCCACAGTTTCCTAATCTTGGCATTTCTAACCCCCATTTTCACAGAGACAGGTCTGTCCTGGACGCCAGTGAATCTCTCTTTCAAAGCCTCCCACATATCAAATGTGGATTTACCCTCAAACAGCTGCTCCCAATCCACAGCCCACAGTTTCTGCCAAATTTTGCTCTCATTGACCTAATTCAATTTAGCAATTTTTCTTTAGGACCACACTCATCTTTGTCCACGAGTATTCTAAAACTTCCAAATTGTGGTCACTATTCCCAGAGTATTTCCCTAATGAAACTTCAGCCATTTGGTTGGGTTTATTCCCTAACACCAGGTCTGGTATGGTCCCTTCTTGAATTAGACTATTTACATATTATTCTATAAAACCCGCCTGGATGCTCCTTATAAATTCTGCTCCATCTAAACCTCTAACACTAAGTGAATCCGAGTCAATGTTGGGAAAATTAAAATCTCTCACCACCACCATC
The DNA here is from genome assembly GCF_020745735.1 of Hemiscyllium ocellatum. Lineage (NCBI taxonomy): Eukaryota > Metazoa > Chordata > Chondrichthyes > Orectolobiformes > Hemiscylliidae > Hemiscyllium > Hemiscyllium ocellatum. Next base: position 33,980,242 of record NC_083437.1, on the reverse strand, counting down.
CTGTTGCTCCGATATCTTTTCATAACCTGTCTACAAAATTGCACCTCTGTTTTGGGAGACTTGGAGTACAGCCCCAGCATTGTTACCACACCGTTCCTATTTCTGAACTCTGTACATATTGCCTTACTGCTTGAGTCCTCCATAGTGCCCTCCTTAAGGATAGCTGTGATATCCTGTCTGACCAGTAATGCAACTCCGCCACCTCTTTCACCTTCCTCTCTATCCCACCTGAAGCATCTATATCCTGGGATATTTAGTTGCCAATCTTGCCTTTCCCTCAGCCAAGTCTCAGCAATAGCAATAACATCACACTCCAAGGTACTAATCCAAGCCCTAAGTTCATCTGCCTTACCTACTACCCATTAAAACAAGCACACCTCAGACCACCGTTGAGAAAGTCTATAGCCTTAAAACTTGTCTTTAAACATTTAGACTAAACTGTAATGCTGAATAATAAAACACACTTAGGCAGGAAGGCTCAGAAAAAGGGGGAAACTTAAGGAATGCAGAAGATTGGGACACCTGGGCTCACTAAGTGATAACGGGATGCCTTAGCATCGGTGAATCTGTGTGAACAGGACACCAAGTGATAACATTCACAGCCATTCCCTTATGAAATCAATGCCTGTTTGATTCTGACCTGGAAACAAAATTCGGTACTATCAAAAACTTTGTAATTAATAGTCAAATGCTGTTAATTATAATGGATTCTTTTTACCCCTTGCAAGCGGGGCAGACACAAAAAAATCTTTGCTGTTACAAAACCCTGACTTGAGGGTTCAAATGGACATTAGAGAGAGAGAGAGAGAGAGAGAGAGAGAGAGAGACCATTTTAGTGTCGAGGCTGTAGAAAATTAACTCTTAGTGCTTAGCTGCTATGGATTGAATTTAATTGCATTATGAGACTTTATGATGATATTGAGTAGCCATTACCAGTTATTAAATACAAACTCTGTTAAAAGGTAATATTGATGAAGCCTTAACTTACTTGCTGTTCTTGCAGCAGACTCTACAGACCGTCCCACTGTCAACTCTAACTCGTCAGATCTTATGTCTTATTTAAATTTGAAACATAAAATTGAAATTAAGAAGTTTAATTTGAGACTAATTAATCATTTTAAATACAACCTTGCAGTAACATTTCAGCCTCAGGTACAGAATGATTCTGTGCTTCAGATAAAAAGCAAGAATCTGCTCCCAGCTTAAAATTATTCTAAACCTAACATTGAAGAGATTCTGACACAATCTGTCAGGAAGCCATTTTATGGTTAAAAGTTTGCCCCTTGCTAAGAAGCCATTTTGTAAAACAATGATATCAGAAATGCGAGCTGTGGAAAGCTACCTTATGACACCTCCCACTTAATTTCAACTGGTACTTCTTTATAGGAAATTATGTCACCAGCAGATGCCTAACTCAGCCGGATTTGTTTCTCCCACCTGATGGATAGTTCAAGGCCTGTAGGAGTGATCAGTCGAGCTCACACAGATGTGCCAATCAACTTTTCTTCCTTAAAAATTATCTTTCAATAATTATCTGTCTAATTAAGAACATGCAATGTTTTTGTAAACTTTTGTGTAAAGGAAGCCACTTTATATCAGTTCATTGGAGTAGCCTGCTGGGGCACTTGAACAGCTGGTACCCTACTCTCCTAAGTTATTAGAACCTAGTTAGTTTAACCTATAGGTATCAGTGTTATGTTGTAATAGTGATACTATTAGTGCATAAAAGGGGATGACTAAAACTAAAGTGTCTAAACTAAAAACCCCAAAGAGGGTTTTATTCCACATTTCCAAAGTGTACAATCTCTGACACGAACCAAGAGAAAGAGGCTTACAGGTCTGAGTCCACAAGGGATCCCCTGGGCTTTCTCAAATCTCCACTTTAACACTCGCTGCGTTCATTTTCTGCTCCCTGCCTACTCTTCCCCTTAGTCACTGACTTCATTGTCTAGCTCCTTACAGGCTTTAGTTATTGCCTCTTTACTGTCCACTCACCACCTCATTTGGTTCCCATCCCTCTGCCACATTAGTTATAGCCTCCCCAATAGCATTAGCAAAAGCACGCCCAAGGACATTGGTTCCAGTCCTGCCCAGGTATCGACCATCCGATTTGTAATAGTCCCACCTCTGCTCAATTAGCACCCCATGCATATACAATAGTGGTAGTGCATATCATATGCAAGACAACTTGCTTGGGTCCCTGCAATATCCAAATCATGATGTGTACTGCCTAGAAAGTGGAGGACAATGCAAGCACCATTACCACCACCTTCAAGTCGCACTCCAACTTAACTTCAAACATGATGGTATTCCTTTATGGTTGCCGGGTCAAACTTTCCCCAGTTTTGTAGGTTTAACTACACCACGTGGATTGCAGACATTTAAGAGTGTGGCTCACAAGAAGATCTGAAGGACAATTAGACATAAGCAAAATTTTGTTTTGCTCGTGATTCATCCACATCAGTCCCCTCCTTTGAAAAGATAAAAATGTTCTCCAATAAAAGACAAGATATCCTGGTGAAAGTAACACTATGATTCATTAATATGTAGAGTATTAATATACTATCACTGACATTTGTAGCCATGGTAGTGAAGCAATACAATTTGGAAAAATCTTCACGAGTAAGAAATGAGCCAGATGCTTCAAATCATTAAAAAAAAAGTCACACTGACATTATAATATTTGCTCATTTAAAGAAATGAATGTGCAACTATATTTATGAAAAATGTCATTTAATGAGTTCAGCAAGAAATAGCCAAAAAAAAAAATAGGTGCTCACAATGTCAGCATCTTAGATTTTGTCATAAACTGAGTGTTGCAGAAAGAATGTAAGTTCTTGCTGTTAGGCTGAAGCTTACACAGATCTCTTCCACTTATTTTCTACCTCCAATTAAAATGCTAGCATACCAAATGTTTTGTAAAGACAGTGCCCCTGCTAATGTATTTATTATATTTGAAGACCCAAAGAGAACCTAGCTAATGATGTAGTTCAAAAGAACCTTAACTCCCTGGTGGCCAGCTAGTTTAAAAATCTGTTTAAACATTTTCTTTTCCCAATAGCATGCCCTCAGGACCTGAAGAATGGTCTTACATTCAGCAGGTCTCCAAAAAGTTGCTCAATGATTGCTAATTATAGAAGAGATAAAAAAGTGAATATCCTAATCTATTCAACTGCGGAACATCTTGAGGTGTATTGGGTAGTATCCTGACTTAAGCCAGAAAATCTCTGTTCAGGTTCCAGCCAGGACTCAATGGCCACTGGAGGATGCATTTATAATGTGGTCAGGCACATTAAATTCTAAAATTGCAACTTATTCCAACTTATTAGTGATAAGACTGGGAACAATTCCAGATCAGTTGTGTCATAGAGTCATACATTGAAAGAACATTTGGGTTGTTACCATCACCATCACAAAATAACTGGAATGAACATCATTTTGACGAGTCAATGAACCCTTTTTGGGGGTAGGGAGTGCATATAACAAGGTATATTTATTTGCTTGATGCTTTCCTTGACTATAACCCAGCGAACTTGTTCTTCAAAAATAGCATTGGATAAACATCTCCATAAACCAGTGGATCGGGTATCGTTTAATGTAATTTGGCAAACTACACTTCTTATGTGGTATTAACAATTTCAGACTCATACAGGGTCAGAAGCTCCACTCATTATGATGAGGTGATATGAGCAGAACATTGTTATCAAAATGAGTGAGACCAAATATCTAGTTTTTCTTCAAAATGTTTAATAACATCAATATCACCTGTAACTTGTTATTGATACTTAGAACTGGATTTAACATCAGAAATAACGTTGACAAGACAATTTCAGAAATGGGCCAAATAAGACAGAATTGGACATTGTAGGGAGAAAAAAAAATTGAGATCTGGAACAGCTACTAAATTATAAAGATAAATCAGAAGCAGAACAAATAAATTCACTGCTATACACAGTTGGGAGTCTTGGTGAGGTATGACATCAACAAGAATTAAAAACAGGTACCTATGAAGAGTCACAAAAAGCCTTTGACAATTATTTCAATCTATGAACTAAAATAAAATGCTGGAAAGAGCAAATATTTTATACAAGAATTCAGGATTCAGTGGAATTGAAGGGTGTTGTCATTAAAAATCTTTACAGATAAATGGAGAACTGTAACTATGGTGACTAAGATTATGTTCATAGAGGAAATTGTTTAGGAGTTGCTGATGATTCTGTCAAATTTATCATAGTCCACTCCAAAGAAGACTTGACTAAAGAAAGTCATTCAGATGGTCAATAATAGTTCCATGAAATAGAGTCGCAGGTAGATAGGATAGTGAAGGTGGTGTTTGGTATGCTTCTTTTATTGGTCAGAGAATTGAGTATAGGAGTTGGGAGGTCATATTGCAGCTGTACAGGACACTGGTTAGGCCACTTTTGGAATATTGCATGCAATTCTGGTCCAATTCCTATCAGAAGGATGTTGTGAAACTTGAAGAAGTTCAGAAATTATTTACAACGATATTGCCAGGGTCGGAGAACTTGAGCTATAGGGAGAGGTTAAATAGGCTGTGGCTGTTTTCCCTGGAGTATTGGAAGCTGGCCTTATAGACATCTATAAAATCATGGATAGGACAAATAGACAAGGTCTATTCCCCAGAATGGGAGAGTCTAGAACTAGAGGGCATAGGTTTAGTGTGAGAGGAGAAAGATATAAAAGGGGCTTAAGGGACAATGTTTTCACAGAGGGTGGTACGTATATGGTCACGGGTAAAATTACAGCATTTAAAAAGCATTTGGATGGGTATATGAATAGGAAAAGTTTAGAGGGATATAGACCAAGTGCTGGGAAATGGGACCAGATTAGGTTAGGATATTTGGTCGGCATGGACAAGTTGGACCGGTGTCCGTGTTGCACATCTCAATGACTCTAAAGACAATCCCAAGAGAAGAACGACCATGATGTAGGAGATCAGCAAATTCCACTTGATTGTTAAGATAAAAATCACAAATGACACAGGAAAAACCAATAAAGTGACTTGGACAGGCATCAGGCACTGTCAGCAATTTAAAAAGTGAATTATTTTTCACAATAGGGCTTTCAAAAAAATGGGCAGAAATGGAACATTGCTTGAGAAAAGCAAGAAAGCAAATAGCTACCAACACAGAGGTTAATAAGGTAGAACAGTCTGAAACAGAAGAAAACGGAAAATTATCTTTTCAAAATTAGAGGATCCAGGTCTTGCATTTTGGCAAGTGGATAAATGGTGAGTGAGTCAAGTCAGATTGCGAGCAACAGTTAAGAAAACACTGCTTACAATCAAAATGCAACTACATAATACTCAAGATTAAATGATATGCTACAAGCAACTCTCCAGTGGATATCAAATGGGAGAGAACTTATAAATACTTCATAATCAAGAATTCTTATTTGAGTAGGAAACATACCTTGCCCTTAATCATCAAATAACGCAAGTTAAAAAATGTAAAGTTATGGAACAGCCAATCAAGAAATGGTCATAGGACAGCTGGCAGACTATTACATAAATCTTCCTAGACACATCATGTAACCTAAACAAAACGTTGGCACAAGAAATGAGGTGGGAACTTGTGACTTTACTGGATTGGGAGTGGGAAATGTTGGTAGCATCAACAGTGTAGAGTACTCAGACTGCAAGAGCCAGTAAGGTTTTCAATACAATAGTCAATGAACAGCATACTCCATTTGACAAATCTATAACTGAAGAAACGGAGTGTAACACAGCTTTGTGAACAAATGGCTATGACATTTGAATCTGATGTCAGATGTGATTCAAATAGGACATGTTCAAGCAAATTATTTGATTGTTTTCCCAGAAAGAATATGCAGTAACCGAGAGAGATCATGCCAAGCTGCAAGAAGTCCTTAAAATAGCAGAGTTGAAAAAGCAAACATGTTGGTTTCACCAATAATGCAAATTACTGAATGGAAAGAGAATCTAAGCCAATCAACATGTTGAAGTAGAAAGTTTATAAGCACACTGAGAAAGAAAAATATTGCTGACAGATTCAAGATGATGTGTGCACAATTCTAAATAAGTTGTCACTGAAAAGGGATGACCAATGCTCAATGTTTCAAGAGACCGCATGGTAGAAATTGACAGTTTCAGAGAATCAGGCACTGAAAGAGGCAGGATGAGTGTCTTCCTTGAAGGATTTCCAAGAGATTAAATATCCTCCAGCTCAAAGTGAATTGTATGTCTTAGACACCATTAAGAACAATATCAGAGGCAATAGTCTTTCACCAAACCTCAGATCTCAAATCTGAAGATAACTCTGTATTCCTTGAATTTGTAAAATAAGAAGTTTTCATAGGAAACTGATGGAAATGTGATATTGGTAAATTTAATTATTATACAACTGTGTAAATAATGAGGGAATGTATATAATGAAAAAAATATCAATGTCAGTCAGAAGTACCACCTAAGATGAGGTCATTGGACTGGTGGGCTGAATAACTTGGAATCTTGACCAAACAAACTGGTCTTCAAAGTCTCTCACATATCTATCACTAGCACAATGCTTGTAACATTGCAGGGAACTATATTTGTTAACTTACAAGAATCCTTTTTGATTAGACCAATAAATGGCTTTCCTCAACCACACGAGGCCCTGTAGTTTCCTACACTTGTTTTTTAAAGAGGGGAAATAACGACAGTAACTTCATGCTGAGCATCAGCTCAGTGCACTGAATGGACATACCATATGACATATCTGACATCAAAATGGTTGGGCACTATTTTGTAACCACCCCAACCCCACAGAAAATATCAAGCTAGGCATGTAATATGCAGTCCTTTGGAAAAATAAGGAAACTAAAACAATGCAATGTTTATCATGGTGATGCACTTCATGTCCCCATTGCATTAATACAATTCTCAGTAGCGTGGTTTTCAAAAGAAAATGGTAATTGCCATGCAGGTTTCACCTCTAGTTTCATAGACTGAGGTCTTCACTATTTCCAGAATGCTTTGCTGTGGTTTACTGCTTTCCATCCTTCAGGCTGATCAATAAAGAACATTAAAATTGGAGTAGTCCATGCAGCCCTTTGAACCTGCTCTGCCATGATCATGGTCTTTCTCCCCAGACCCTTTGATCCCTTTAGCCCCAAGAACTATATCTCCTTGAAAACATCAGATGTTTTGGCTTCAACCACTTTGTGTTGTGGTTGTGTTCGCCGAGCTGGGAATTTATGTTGCAGACGTTTTGTCCCCTGTCTAGGTGACATCCTCAGTGCTTGGGAGCCTCCGTGAAATGCTTCTGTGACCTTTTCTCTGGCATTTATAGTGGTTTGAATCTGTCGCTTCCGGTTGTCAGTTCCAGCTGTCCGCTGCAGTGGCCGGTATATTGGGTCCAGGTCGATGTGTTTGTTGATTGAATCAGTGGATGAGTGCCATAAACAAGCACATCAACCTGGACCCAATATACCGGCCACTGCAGCGGACAGCTGGAACTGACAACCGGAAGCGACAGATTCAAACCACTATAAATGCTGGAGAAAAGATCACAGAAGCGCTTCACAGGAGGCTCCCAAGCACGAAGGATGTCACCTAGACAGGGGATGAAACATCTGCAACACAAATTCCCAGCTCGACGAACAGAACCACAATAACGAGCACCCGAGCTACAAATCTTCTCACAAACTTTGATCAATCACTTTGTGACAGAGAATTTCACAGGCTCAGCCTCGGTGAAGAAACTTCTCTTCAACTGTTCTAAACGACTCCCCAGTATCCTTAAATTGTGACTCCTGGTTTTACCATGTCTAATCGCGCTGTAATATTATAGGTTTCTATGAAATACCCCTACATTCTTCTAAACTCTACTGAATATATTCTTAATCATATTTCAGTCCTTCCATCCCAGGAATCAGTCCAGTAGAGTCATAAAGATGTACAGCATGGAAACAGATCCTTCGGTCCAACCCATCCATGCTGACCAGATATCCCAACCCAATCTAGTCCTACCTGCCAGCAGTCGGCCCATATCCCTCCAAACCCTTCCTATTGATACACCCATCCAAATGCCTCTTAAATGTTGCAATTGTACCAGCCTCCACCACATCCTCTGGCAGCTCATTCCATACACATACCACCCTCTGCGTGAAAAAGTTGCCCCTTAGGTCTCTCTTATATCTTTCCCCTCTCACCCTAAACCTATTCCCTCTTGTTCTGGACTCCCCAACTCCAGGGAAAAGACTTTGTCTATTTATCCTATCCATGCCCCTCATAAGTTTGTAAACCTCTATAAGATCACCCCTCAGCCTCCAATGCTCCAGGGAAAACAGTCCCAGCCTGTTCAGCCTCTCCCTGTAGCTCAGCTCCTCCAACCCTGTCAAAATCCTTGTAAATCTTTTCTGAATCCTTTCAAGTTTCACAACATCTTTCCGATAGGAAGGAGACCAGAACTGCACGCAATATTCTAACAGTGGCCTAACCAATGTCCTGTACAGCTGCAACATGACCTCCCAACTCCTGTACTCAATACTCTGACCAATAAAGGATTGCATACCAAATGCCTTCTTCACTATCCTATCTACCTGTGACCCCACTTTCAAGGAGCTATGAACATGTACTCCAAGGTCTCTTTGTTCAGCAACACGCCCTAAGACCTTACCATTAAGTTTATAAGTCCTGCTCAGAATTGCTTTCCCAAAATGCAGCACCTCGCATTTATCTGAATTAAACTCCATCTGCCACTTCTCAGCCCATTGGCCCATCTGGTCAAGATCCTGTTGTAATCTGAGGTAACCCTCTTCGCTGTCCATTACACCTTCAATTTTGGTGTCATCTGCAAACTTACTAACTGTAACTCTTATGCTCGCATCCAAATCATTTATGTAAATGACAAAAAGTATAGGGGCCCAGTACCGATCCTTGTGGCACTCCACTGGTCACAGGCCTCCAGTCTGAAAAACAACCCTCCACCACCACCCTCTGTCTTCTACCTTCAAGCCAGTTCCGTATCCAAATGGCTAGTTCTCCCTTCTTGAGATCTAACCTTGCTAATCAGTCTCCCATGGGGAACCTTGTCGAAAGCCTTACTGAAGTCCATATAGATCACATCTACTGCTCTGCCCTCATCAATCTTCTTTGTTACTTCTTCAAAAAACTCAATCAAGTTTGTGAGACATGATTTCCCACACACAAAGCCACGTTGACTATCCCGAATCAGTCCTTGCCTGTACAGTTAGTGCACTCCCTATATAACTAGAACACTCTTCTTCAGATAAGGAGACCAAAACTGCACACAGTACTCCAGGTGTGATCTCACGAAGGCTATATACAATTGCAGCAAGACATTCCTGCCATTGTATTCAAATTCTCTCATTTTGAAGGTCAACATACCATTTGACTTCTTTACCTTCTGCTGCACCTGTATGCTTTCTTGCAGCAAATGACGTACAAGAATGAACAGGTCTCTTTGTACCTCCCTTTCCCAATCCATCACCATTCAGATGATAATCTGCCTGTTTTTGCTACTATAGTAGATAATTCATTTATCCACATTACACTTCCTCTTCCAATGCATTTTTTACCACTCACTCAACTCGTCCAAATTATACTAAAGCATCTCTGCATCCACATCACTGTTCACCCTCCCATCCAGATTTGTGTCAGCTACAAACTTGGAGAAATTACATTTTGTTCCCTCATCTAGATCATTAATATATATTGTGAATAGTTAGGCTTCTGGCACTGATCTGTGTGATATCCCACTTCACTGTCTTCCACCCTGAAAAAGATCCACTTACTTCTACTGTTTCCTGTCTGCCAACCAGTTCTCTGTCCATGTCAATATATTACCCCCAATCTCATGTGCTTCACCAAAGCCTTTCTGAAAGCCCAGGCAAGCCACATCTACTGGCTTACCATCAACTCTGCTAATTATATCCTTGAAAAGTTCGAGATTTGTCAAGTATCAAATTTCCTTTTTCTAAATCCATGCTGTCTCTGTTTGATTCTGTCACGGTTTTCCAAGAGCTATGACTTTTTGTAAAATAACAGCCTCTAGCGTTTTGCCCCACTACCAAAATCAGGCTAATTACTCTATAATTCCCTTTCTTCTCTCTAACTCCTTCAAAATAAGAGGTTACATTAGTTACCTTCCAGTACATTGGAACTGTTCCAGAGCTGACCATCATTGTATCAATTATTTCTAGGGCCATTTCCTTAAGTACTTTGGGATGTATACTCTCAGACTGAGGATTTATTTGCCTTTAATCTCAACAATTTCTCCAATACCATTTCCTTACTAATATTAATTTCATTCAGTTCCCCCCTTTCAGAGCCTGAACTGGAACCCTAAATAATATATAACAAGCCAGTTTTCATCACCATTTAACTACTTTCTAACTTTGTGCCTTACACTGGGAGTTGATCAGAGGTCAAACATTTAACTGCATAAAATAATATGTCGAAGTAACAACTTGAGCATTAAAGCTTATGACTCCCCCACTCGTAAAACAGGTGAATTAATATCTTCAGATTCAGACAATTGAACGCAAATCTTAGTACTTGAATAGTGTATTCTAAAATTCGACCCCCAGGTGTATGCAACGCTAATTCAGTTACTGTTCACACCATCTATCCGCATTTTGTTTCTTCGCTCTTTTCTGCGTAATACACCCATGTTGTGTAAAGGTACACATCCCTTCAGTACCAGAAACTCATCCAAGCCGTCGCCACAGTATTCAATTTCTGCAAGAGACAGGTGGTTTGTTGAACAAATAGCCCATATTATTTCTCGTCTGCAAAATTAAATGAGTTGTGGGGATACTTTCAAAACTTGTTATTTGATGGAGATTTTTTTTGCATTGGCAGTGAGCTCCCCCATTGGAATCAGAAATTCAAAATCGCTGTCACCTTCGGCCCTACCTCAAGTAAATATAACACGTTCCCGCAGAAAGCTTTTTAAATCAGCAATTTTTTTTTTAAAAAAAGAGGGCATGTCAAAGATTCACTACAGAATCGCCCTCACTTCAGTTTAGAGAAGCAGATTCGCGAGAACGAACTCAACTGCCCCAACAGTATGAAATAAAAATTCATTCTTGTTCAGTTTACAGCGACCCTTGAAAAATCAGCAGTCTGAAAGATGGTGAACAAAAAGCTCGGCGAAGATCGGACAGGAGGGTTTGTTTGGAAAGGAGCGGTGTAAGGAGGAGAATAGCTCTGAAGAAATAATTAATTGAAAGAATTTGGGGACTGGTTATTTTTGTATGCATAACAAATCAAGACCTTCATCAAATCTCCTTTCATCCTCATCTGTGCATCTGTCCATTTTCTAATTTAGGACAGAATGTCTTTGATATAATTCAATAGTTTACATTAAAGTTGAGCACAGTACACTCTTTATAAGCCGCCTTGGCCCTTGTGTGGTAGAAGTACCTAACCGGGCTAATTAAATAGGCCCAATTCACACTAATAGGAGAGATTCCAATTTGGCTCCAAGTCATAAGCCACTTTGCAGTTCATCCATTTTAATGAGTATTTACAAAAAAGCAGCACGCAACGGAATAACAAAATCCCTTTATAACCACCGAATGGTTGTCATATGATTGGCAAATCTTTTAAACTGTTACACAAATTACAGCAGCAGCATTCATGCTTTTAACTGCATCAATACAGGAGACCGGCTCTCAGCCCGGGGGCGAGAAACCAGAGTTGCTGCTTTGACCTCCCATTATGTTGCTTTTGGGCAAAGTTTATAAAATATTTACCAAATTAGACATGCTTAAATATTTGCATTTAGTTAATAAATGCCCTGCTAGCTTTTCTAACCTTGTAGAACAGTCAGATACTTAAGCACAGGGCAACTTAAAGCGCACTATTACTCTCAAGATGTGTCTAAGTAGAACCTCATCAGTTTAAAGGGACAAGTCGGATTTTTCAAAGTTCCAACTCAATGACCAATAAAACAGCCACTATCCATAAAGCAGGATTTTTTAAAAAACTGTTCAGAAATGTTATAATACACTTCTGGATCACGTGGGACTTAAAGCTGGGCCTCCTTGATATTACCACTACCCTGACAATAAGGAATACATTCATTAAATTACAATGAACACCAACAGTGTTATATCCTGCCTGTTATCCTATTGCTCCCTCGTCTACACTGCAAGCCTCCTCTACCATTTAATTTCGTTAGGTCAGGTAACGGGTTTCCTTTAAAGTTTTGATTAGTAAATAGTGTGACAAATGCAAGTTGAGGAATAAAAGCATTGTTTAATTTGAAGTCACCTTCCTTTGAACGGTGTATTTTGTGCAGTCCAATTGCTGCTGATATTTTTTTCGCTTAATAAACACTCACCTTTCTAGAGCAGATCGACTGAAACTGTTTCCTCAAACTCGAATAGAATAGGCTCCGCCTTTGTCTTTCAGACTTGTAGCAGTGTAATGTGCAACTTTACTTTTTTTTAAATGCAATCTTATGCCTTGATTGCGAATCTAATCCGATGTAAGCTGTTTTCCTCTCGGGGTTTCCCCTGTCTTGTTGTAACCCCTTTCGTTCCGATACATAATTGCAACAAGCCAGCTGATCGATTTCAGGATCACGTGCCTCCCGTTGCCACGGTTGCAGATAAACACAACGCGGCGCTGGCTCTCCTGATTGCCCAGTTCAGAGTCTGTCATCAGATCCAAATGGGGCAAGATCATACCCTCGATATCAATAATAACAAACCATTTCCTCGACTGTTATTGTTGGTAAAGGAAAAAATGCATGAATATAGCACCTTTCACAATGTTCAGATACCCAAAGCACTTTGCAATCAATGGAATTCTGTTGAAATGTAGTTACAATCTAGGAACATGGCAGCCACTTGGTATATTTTAAAATCTTATAAACAATGACGACCAAGTAATTTGTTTCAGTGATGTTGATTGAGGGATTCATTTTGGCCAGGTCACAGGAAGGAGTTTTCCTTCACTTCTCACAATATTGTAGGACATTTAAATCCTTATAAGAGTTGGATGGTTGATTTGTGAAGCAGTGTGGTGCCAATAGAGTGGACCCAATTCCCATCATTGGCTGAGGTTACCACGAAGGATTCTCCTTCTCAACCTGTTCCCCCACAGGAGGTATGATGACTCACAGGTTAAAGCACCACCAGTCATCTCTCTCTTTAATGAGAAAGATGACTGGTAAGACTATGACAACTCAATTGATTGGGCTTTAATTTCCATCCAATCCAAATGTTGGTGCCTCCTGATAGTATAGCACTCTCTCAGTACTGCACTGGAGTGTCAGATGGTTTTCTGAAGGGCAAATCATGTTTAACCAATTTACTGATATTCTTTGAAGAATTATGAATAAAGGCATAAATGGATGAAAGGAGTATACTGAACTTGGATTTCCAGATAGTATTTGTTGAGGTATCACATCAAAGGTTATTTCAAAGTGTAGAAGCTAATGGCATAGGGGATGACATTTTGGCATGGAAAATAGATTGGCTAGAATCAGAAAACCAAGTAATGATAAATGGGTCAATTTCTGATTGCCAACATGTAGCATGTTACACAACAAGGATCAGTACTGGGGTCCAACAACCATCTTCCTATGTGTAGCTATGATTTCAACTAGTGGAGAAGATTTCCCTTGATACTCTTTGACTCCAGTTTTGCTAGGTCTCCTTGATGCCACACTCAGTCGAGGACAGTCTTTCTCTCATGTCTGGAGTTCAAAACTTTTGTCTATGTTGGAACTAAAGCTGTGATGAAGCCAGGCGCTGGAAGAACCTAAACAGTGTCAATAAGATGGTCATTGCTAAACCAGTATTGTTTGATAGCATCATTGATGACCTCTTCAATCACATTGCTGATGATTGACAGCAGATCGATGGGGCTTTAATTGGCCCAGGTGAGCTTTTCCTGTGCAAATTACTGCTTAGATGCCAGTGCCATGGTGCACTGGAACAGCTTAATTGGCAGCACGGCAAGTCTAGGAGCATATGTCTTCAGTACTATTGCCAGAACATTGTCAGGACCCACACATGAAGTCTGGGCAGTTGGAAAAGGATGAACTGCAAGTACCAGTAGGACTGTAAGAAACATAACTCCTTGGGGAAGTTTGGGGATGTAGGAAGAGGAATACAAAACATGTTTTTTAAAAAAATACCTCCACAAGTATTGACATAAGTGTTGACACCAGTGTTTTCATATATCACTTGACAGATTTTATTATCATGGTATCTATGCTTATCTGGAATCCACTACACATGATTTCAAGATCAGCTTTATGTAGGTGACAATGAAATAAAGCAGTTTTTTTTATTCTAAAATATTCAAAAAGCAAATAAAAGTCTAAAGCTTACAATGTAATGGCTTACATTACATTAAACTGTCAGGAAAACATTAAGTTCTGGCCAAAGATCACAAAAGATCATATGAACTTTGTTTTCCTGTTCATAGAAGATGGCTAACCTGTTAAATATTTCTACCATGTTTTTGTTTTTGTTTTTATTTCGCACTTCCAACATCCACAGAATTTTGTTTACAACGTTAAAGAGGAAGAATAACAGATCATTAAAAGAAAAGTATTTTTGTGAAATGAGAGGTAAGATCCTCAATCACTTTATAACATTGGTGTTGCAAGATCAAGCCCTCATTGATGAATTAGTATCACTGTGGCACAAAAGATTACTTACATCTTCACATTATACTCTTTCCCCAAATAGTTTTTTTTTTAACTCCAGCCAACAACCGAAACAGGAACTTGGTGCTGTTAACTTCATCATTATGCTCCTGCACAGCAACCCAAAGTTGGAACTTGAACTAGAAAAGACCAGTCTTGTTGCTACCTCTCCTTCACCACCCGTTTCCCCGTTCCTTGTCGATTCCATTTTTCAATCCTTTTGCTGCCCGTTCTCCACTTTCCTCTTGCTTCATTTGATGGCCATGGTGTGTACAAATTCCAGCACAGCTCCTGCAGCTAAACTTTGTAATTCCTACACCTTTAATATTACTTACACATCTGTACATTTTAAAGGGTGAAGAATGTGGGCAGATTGATAGTCTCAATGTCTTTAGCAGTGCAAAAGGTTAGGGAAAAAATAAACTGTATTTATGTCCAAAATATATTTTATTCATAAAAAAAGTCTTTTTGTATATAATCATCCAAATGGTCATTGGATAAACAGATGGAGGAAAATGGAACAGTGTAGGATAGATGGGCTTCAGATTGGTTTCACAGGTCAGAGTAACATTGAGGGCCAAAGGGTCTGTACTGCACTGTAATGTTCTAAGATCATTGTTCTATGTATATACATAGTCACAAATGCAGTTTGGTTCTGTAGTAGCATATCAAGGAAACAAACAACATTTGAATTTGACTCTTATCCAAACAAACCAAAGATATCTCTTACACATAAGCGCCAAGACATCACTTGGCTGGTGGTGAGAAGGGTATTGCCTGTGAAATCCTTCATGTTCTGTCTGCCCTCAAAGCAGCTGCAGGGTGTTTGGTGGGGAGAAATGGTTTGAGACTGTCGCAGATCTCTTTCTGGAATCTGTCTTTGCAAAGAAAGTCTGGAGAGAGATGCAATGATTTTTGTCAAGGTTTGTCCCGACACAGGACTCTATGCTCTTGGGTCTGTTCCTGGGGCACACACTGAGCCAAATGTCGACTATGTATATTAGATTAGATTATATTCCCTACAGTGTGGAAATAGGCCCTTCGGCCCAACACGGCCACACTGACTCTCTGAAGAGTAACCCACCCAGACCCATTTCCCTCTGACTAATGCACCTAACACTATGGGCAATTTAGCATGGCCAATTCACCTGACCTGCACATGTTTGGACTGTGTGAGGAAACCGGAGCACCCGGAGGAAACCCACGCAGACACAGGGAGAATGTGCAAACTCCACACAGATAGTTGCTTGAAGTCAGAATCAAACCTGGGACCCTGGTGCTGTGAGGCAGCAGTGCTAACCACTGAGCCACTGTGGCCATCAACTCAGTGAACAATCATTGTGTTCCACAAGTTGTTAATCCAACATTTCTGATGGAATGCTGTGATATCACGAACTGGAACTGCACATTTGGTGAATGCACCCTTACAGTTGAGTTGACAGTAATCATAGTCCAAAATAAATTTTGCTAAATATGTTTGAATGAAGAAAATGCTCCTTTAAATTTCAGCACTCCATGCATCACTGTAAAAAGTTGCACTGTGACAGCTGACAACAGAGTTTCGCTTGGTTTTGATTTTGAAAGCCTACCCATAAACACTGTTTAAACTCATGAGAAGAATGGCTTATTTATTTGAGGTATGGCAGAGTAACTAATTCCAGTGCATGTATAACCAAAATGAACTAATGTCTTTAAAAAATGAATACCAAGAAACTGAGAAGACTGCAAAATATTTATTGGAAAAAATGATTGGCTTTACAATTATGTAATTGAATTATTGGTTTAAAAACCCTGAAAGAATGACATGAAATCTACTTTCTAAACACAAAATGTTACTTTAAGGATATTTAATATTCTACCCAGAGAGTGAGGTGAAATCAAAATAATAATGGAAAACCACTTTTATAATTTGAACAACTTCTTAGCTGTAATCATGCAGATTCAGCACTGCAGGGAGTCACAGTCTGCCAGCAGCAGTTTTCTATGGTTACAGTTCGGTGGGATTCTTTCACTACTACAGGAGGTCTCCTAAGAGGTTCTCACAGACTCTGCCATACTTCTGTCACTCTGAACCAAACTAACTGTCACTTGCTTGGAGTGATTTGCAAAGCAGAAGAGTCTGTTTTGGAGTGATTTGAAAAGCAGAAGATTCTGCTGGAGGCAGAGACAAAGCCAAGCATACAGAGGCTCCTTTCGCTAAGAGACCAGCAGGGATAGAAAGATCAGCGTTCTCCCAGGCTGTGTCACTATGGACATTTGGTCTTCAGTTGCTTTGCTGCTTAAAATCCTGAAGTTGAAACAAAGTTTTGTTCACTATCTTTGTCTGGTTGAAGATAAAACTTTTCATTTTGAACTGTATGATTCAATCTACTTATTGAAAACTGTTTTCATATTAAAATGTAACGAAAAATGAATAATTGTAGGTGACAGATAATGAAGTTTGAATTCAACTTAATGGCAACTTTTGTCAATTATCACAAAAACATGTCTGGTTCACTAATGTCCTACAGGATTGGAAATCTGACATCCTAACCCAGTTTGGTCTATGTGTCTTCAGATCCACAGCAATGCAGTTGACTCTTATCTGCCCACTAGGCAAGGACAATAAATGTTGGCTTAGCCAGCAATATCCACATTCAATGAATAAGTAAAAAAGAATTGAAGTGAAAATGAAAAAAATCATTTAATAAAATGATCCAATTGACCTTTCTTCTGATTGTATCCCTCAATTCTCTATTGCCATTTACATTGCCTACTTCTATAGCTGGGAGGTGTCAGAGTATTAATATGATGAGAAAATTTTAATGTCTTCCCATTGCTGTTGTATATTATCAGTAGCGGGAACTTCAGCAGCATAGCTGTGCACTGGATAGCGAAATGCCTCATTTGAATGTCTAATTAAGAGTCAAGGTTTGGGAGTGGCTGTAGCAGCTTTGGAAGTCTGACAGGTTAAATCTCCCAGTAAATTCCCGGGGTAGCATTTCTCCATGAAGGCTGCTCATTCAAAATGAAACAGTGCCAGTAGCTGCTTCCATGATTATGATCCCACTGCGGTTATGTGCTTTACACTCCTGATCACAGCTTGTTCAACAGAACAAACCTCATCTTGAAGGACAATTCAATATTGAGGGACATTCTCCTTCAATCATGACAGGCTGCAGTGTGCTGAGCTGCAAACTTGGCCAGTTCTCTTAGTGGTGGTCTGTTAACTGTCTGCTGTTTAGAAAATGCTGCCCTGGGATTCTACCACTCATGGCATACGTTAGGCTCTCACTTTCAGTTCTGATGGCAGAGTTTTTTCACTGGTAACTGAATTCAGTCCCATTTTCGCTTTCCTTTGTGATTTATTCTACTGGCAATTGTTAAAGGAGAAAGCTGTACCAGTGGTAGGATGGAAAAGGCACTAGAGTCTGAACATTTTGATGGTATTAGGCAAGAACTTTCAAAAGCTGATTGGGGGGGGGCAGATGTTCACAGGTAAAGGGACACTGGAAAATGGGAAGCCTTCAGGAACGAGATAACGAGAATCCAGAGAAAGTATATTCCTGATCGGGTGAAAGGAAAGGCTAGTAGGTATGGGGAACCGGAAGAGTTTGGAGGGATATGGGCCGGGTGCTGGCAGGTGGGACTAGATTGGGTTGGGATATCTGGTCGGCATGGACGGGTTGGACCGAAGGGTCTGTTTCCATGCTGTACATCTTTATGACTCTATGAGTAAGAACTGTGTAATAAATTTGGAAGAGTTGCAATGGACTTGTAAATAAACTATAATGATATATTAGACTTATGAGAAATTGCTAAATATTCAGAAGAATTGAGGATTAATTTCTTTAAAACAATTATCTGTCTTATTGACCATCATTTTAGTATAATTTCCTGTCCACTCTTTTTATTAGTATCATTACTAGCTACACTTACTTCTTTTATCACCTTGACTTCTCTTGGCAATTCTTCCTATCAGCTGCTACCATTGCTAACTGTACCCCCATTTCTGTTTAGTTTAGCTGTTTGGTTATATTTTATGCTACAAATTGTTATGGTTGAAGTTCTTTCATTTGCAATTTTAAAATTATTTTGAGAAATTGTATCTCAAGGTCTAAGTACATCAACAACAGTGAGAGGAGTGAAGGAAATGAAAGGATAAATGGTCACTGAGTGATTGTTATCTCATTTTTGAATTAAAAGCCAAAGGTTTAGAGATGATAAACTCCTGGAATTTAGTGTTTCCACCAATTTAAGAGGCTAGCAAAGAGTAACTGGTGCTATCACGAAACAAAATGAGTATGTAGTGAGGGTAATTCCTGCATCCGTGATCATA
The DNA here is from genome assembly GCF_020745735.1 of Hemiscyllium ocellatum. Taxonomy (NCBI): domain Eukaryota; kingdom Metazoa; phylum Chordata; class Chondrichthyes; order Orectolobiformes; family Hemiscylliidae; genus Hemiscyllium; species Hemiscyllium ocellatum. Next base: position 33,961,270 of record NC_083437.1, on the reverse strand, counting down.
GTTAAAAGTACTTAATTGGTTGTTTTGGGATGGCTTGCAACCATGAATGTTGCTATATAAATGCACATTTTGTCTTAAGTAATATCTTCAAAAGAGATATTTGCAGAAGTAGGGTAGTGGAAGATACTATATTTGCAGATTAGGAGGAACAATGAAGGAAATTCAGAAAACAATTGACAGCCAATATTAATAAAATAGTGAATGCAAGGCTGGTGGAGAGCAGGGAGGGTTGGGAAAGTTTAATTGGTGATCCGTACAGCTGAATGTATATTGGTATATATGTATATCAAGAGTATTTCAATTGTATTGAAGAAACTCTGAGTGGAACATTCTCTATGGAGAAAAGCTTAATTCTATTCTACTTCCTGTAATTTTAAATTTGTAATGTTTTGCAGTGAATGTTTCATGAATAAAGAACATTTTTATGAAGAAAAATCTTTTACTTGCATCCTGTATTGTGAGATAGATGTTAGAAACACTTTACCACATATGGATGAAGTATTAAGATTTGGATTTAATTTCTTCCAATTAAGTGTGGAAAGACTGGAGTCAATATTTTCGATTTCACTTTGAACTATGTTCCTTGTTACCAATTCTATTTCTGACAAAAATTTGATATTAAGACATTTTGTTCACAATCTTAATCTTACATTTTATTCCAAGATGAGCTTCCAAGCATATGTTTGTGTCATCACTAAACTCCTCTATTTCATTTCCAACTTTGTACATGCCACAGCTCCTCTACAATTGAAACCCTCATTCATGCATTTGTTCCTCCAGAATCTCCTATTTCAATGGATTTCTGGCTGGTTTTCTATATTCTAACCTCTGTAACCTGGAAGCCATTCAAAATTCTGATACCTGTGCCATAACTCACAGCAGTTCTTCGATCACTTCTGTCTTCATTGACCTATATTTGCTCAAACAAATCTTGCTTTTAAAATGTTCGTCTTTGTTTAACTCTCTACATAGACTTGCTCTGTATTCTTCTCCAGCTTTGCAACCCTCTGGGGAGTCTGCATTCCCCTAATTTTGGCCTCTTGTGCACTCCTGACATTAATCACTCCACACACACTGGGTGTGTCTTTGGTTGCCTATCCTTCAAGCTGTGGAATAAATCCTCTGCTGCCCTCTGCTTCTCAAGGTCATGTTTCCACTTTTGGCAAACCTTAACATCTACTTCTTTAAACAAATATTACTTTTCTTTATATGGCTCGGAATCAGAGTTTGATTTATAATTCTCCCATGAAGTGCCTTGGGTCATTTCTGGATGCTATGTAAATAGATGATTTACAAAAAAAAAATTAAAGGATGTTGTGGGCAAAAAAAATGAAATTAGGCATTGCCAATGTAGAGGTGACCAAATGAGGCCAAAAAAATCAATAACTGGTTAAGTGTGATTAAAAGTGGAACCATCAAAGATAATATGGTGTTTGAATAATTAGTTTTGTAAGAGGTGCAAAAAAAAACACTGGGGTTGATTTTCAACTTGCCATTTTGATGTGAACTGACAAGATGAATTGGCTGGCTATTATGGAACCTTACCAATTGTCATTTGCAATGAATGGAAATGGATAATTGCTATAATAGCCTCTGATCTGCAGTATCTGTTTCATGCCAAAGTGTTTAGAGAATTAAAAGAAGAATTTCATTGTTCATGGAATGGCATCAGTAGGATCAAATGTGGTGATTGAGTGAGTACATTGCAAGAGAATTTATGGTTATATCCACTAAAGGAATTCAATGTTAATGGATGAATCAATGGCACCTAATATCTTATTATACAAGGAGTGGTATTTTCAATCATTTATTTAAAAAAACATACAATTTTTTTTCATACATGTACACCACAAGCCAGTAAATATAGATGCACTCACCGTTTATTCATTAATAAAAGTTACTGTTGAGCTTGATTTGTCTGGCAGCCAAGGATTTGATATGGCACAGGTGAACCGAGTTCCCTCAGCCACTGAAACATGCAGGCCACTTCTGAAATCAAAATATCTATCTGACAACTTAATGACTGTTTTTGCACGAGAGGTGATGTCTTTGCCATTATCTGCTAACCAACTGATGTTTCCCAGAGGAAATCCTCCTTTAGCTGTGCAGATGAGGAACACGTTACGGAAGTTGGATGAATGTTGTCCGTATGTGATTATTGGTTCACTATAGGGAGCTGCCACTCGAAGTTCCAAAAGATCTTCATCTATTATCTTATCATTTCTTTTAACCCTACAAATATATTCTCCCATGTCTTCAATTGTAACATCTTTTATCTTCAAGTCTGGAGACCCATTCAAAAAATCTTCCCAGTACAGGAAAGCCCGGTCCACAAATCTTGGATCTTGACCAGCTAGATCTTCCTCTTCATTTATGAAAGCATATACCAAATGCTCCTTACTATTTGAATTCTTTTTGATCCAGTAGAAACCCAAATTAGCAATGGTGACTGGATCATTCTCTGGAATAGAAACATCACAAATCAGCTCAACACTACTTCCAGCTAGTCCTACCATGTTTTTATATGGTGTAGTAACTGTGACACCTGGCAAAGGCAATACCCAGTCCACCAGCAAATTCTCAATGTATTTATTCCAAATGCTGCAGATGTACTTTACTCCCTTCTTAACATTGACCACAAGAGAACTTTTTATGCCAAATGTTTTGTCGGGTAGTTTTTCCATGACAGTGATTGCCTCTTTTGTAATGTCATCATCTGCAGCAATCCACTGAACCAAGGGCTCGGGAAAGCCTTTCTTGGCAGCACAGTTTATTGACACTTTGCTTCCTTCCACTACTTCCTTCGGTTCATAGTCTACAAAAATATCCTTGAATGGTACACAAACAACGAGAGTGATAGTGAGACTTTTGAGACCATTGACAGAGCAAAAATATTTTCCACTATCTTCAAGTAATGTTGGATTAAGGCGCAAGATGGAAAAACTTGCATTGAGAAAGCTTTCACGCACTCTTGTTTTGACCTTTTCAGACAGATATTGGACTACTTCTTCATTAGGTGTGAGTGAGTGATGGAGTACTCTCTCCAAAGTATGGCCATTTGTGGTTCGTTCCCATTCAATATCAAAGGTACCTGATTCAGATACAATGTTGCTCAGTCTGCAGAATGCTGTAAATCGGTGACCTTCTTTCACTCCGACAACTGATTCATGCCTAACAATAATCAAATCCTTTAATCTTTCCATTCTTGTGTTTTGGAACTGCAACAATAGGTAGAAAATCAGAAGTAGTCTCATGATCCTGTTGATTGTTATAGCTTCAACGATTCTGTCCACCACCTTGATTTTACCTTCCCATATTTTCCACCATTCACCTGTGAATAAACATAGTTGTCATGGGAAAAATGTCCTTTTGTCACATATATTTGGTTTAAAGGGATTATAATAAGAACACTACCATATATAGAACAGCACAGAAAGGCTCATCAAAGTAATTCCGTGCACCACCCATCTAATCTCTGTAGAAATTCTTTATTAATAGTCCTTAGTCCTCAAAGGTACTGATCACATAGACTTAAGGTGAATACTTACTGAAAAATTTACACTGCCATTAAGATCCATTCACAAAATAATAATCAAAGCAAAATTAGTATAAGGTGAGCTGATCAGTACCACGACTGAAAGCCCTCACTGCTTGAAGGCCTACTTCCAGTTTGAGATCTTTCATTTTTTTTCTAAAGTCCTCCCCCCTTTAAATAATCTCCCTTCTCTATGTAGCTGTTCTGTTCCTCAAATATCCACAAGGCTGGATGACAAAGATCACAAGACTGCTTGTACACAGCACTTGCTGAGCATTTAGATTTTAGATGAATGTTTATTGAACAGTTTACACTGTCATTAAAAGCCAATCAGAAAAGAATGATAAAGAACAGAAGTTGTATTTAGATACATCTTTCATTTCCAAAACACTGGCAAGAACACTTTAAGCAACAAAGTATTTTGAGCTTGAGCTATAGAAGTATTCTAGTGGAGGAAATCGCAATAAACTCTCAAAACCACCAATATGACAATGATTGTGCGATCATCTAATTTAGTGATGGCAATTTGGGGACAGTTATTGGCCACAAAGGATAATTCCCTACTCTTCTTCCATGTATCATGTCATCTCTTATATCAACCTGGGAGAGGACAAGAGTGCCTTGGTTTAAGGTCCCATAAAAAATACCTCCAACAATATTGCCCAGGAGTCTCAAATTTTGAGCTTAAGGCCTTGAGTAAGACTTGGGGCAGGGGTTTTTTGGAAGTGTTTACAAATTGTGGGTGGAATTGATTCCGAGAATTCTCCCCACCTCCAATGCTACCAGAATTTGTTGGGTTGGAGTAAGGATTCAGGCTCACTAAACCCTATTGAGCATTTTTAAAAATTCACTCATAGGATATGGGCATCTACGGCTGGGTCAGTGTTTATTGCTCATCTCTAGTTGCCCTCGAGAAGGTAGTAGTGAGGTACCATTATTCCAAGTCAGAATTGTGAGTGACTTGGAGGGGAATTTACGGTGGTGGTGTTTTCATGTGTCTCCTGCCCCTCGCCTTCTTAGTGGGAGTTTTCATGGTGTTGGATGGTGTGGTCTAAGGAGTCTTGGTGAACTTCTGCAGTCCATCTTGTGGATGATACACACTATTCTCACTGACTGTGGGTGGTGGATGGAGTTAATGTTGGTGGAGATGATGGCAATCAAGTGTCTGCTTTGTCCTGGATGGTGTCAAATCCATTGAGTGCTGTTGGAGCTTCACTCAGCTAGGCAAGTGGGGAGTATTTCATCACTCTTCCGATTTGTGCCTTGTAGTTGGTGGAGAGGCTTAGGGGAATCAAGAGATGATTTAGTCCCCGCAGAACTCTCAGCCTCTGCTCTGCTTTTGTAGCTACAGTATTTTTATGGCTAGTTCAGTTTAGTTTCCTGTCAATGTTCACCACCAGGATGTTGATAGTGAGTATTCAGTGATGTTAACGCTTTTGAATGGCAAGAGACAATAATTAGATTATCTCTAGTTGGAGATGGTCATTTCCTGGCATTTGCGTGGTGCAAATGTTATTTGTCACTTTTCAGCCTGTAGAGTAATAGGGTAGGGGAAAAATCTGGGTGGGATACTCTTTGGAGGGTTGGTGTGGATTTGTTGGGCCAAAATAGCCTGTTTCCGCACTGTAGGTATTCTGAAGAAAAAACCTGGTTATTGACCAGGTCTTCATGCATTTGGACTGCTTCCATATTTGAGGAGTCACAAATGATACTGGACATTGTGCAATTATTGGTGAACATCCCTACTTCTGACTTTATCATGGAGGGAAGGACATTGATGAAGTGACTGAAGATTATTGGGTCTGGGATACTACCCTGAGGAGCTCCTGGAGAGATGTCCTGGAACTGAGATGACTGATGTCCAATAACCACAGCTATCTTCCTTTGAGTTTGGCATGCCTCCAACTAGCAGACAGTTCCCCCCTCCCCCCATCCCCCAATTCCCATTCATTCTAGTTTTGCTAGGGCTCATTGATGCCACACTCAGTCAAATGTGGCTTTGATGACAAGGGCTGTCACTCTCACCTCACCTTTGGAATTTAGCTCTTTTGTCCATATTTGAACCAAGGCTATAATGAGGTCAGGAGCTGAGTGGCCCTGGCGGAACCCAAACTGAGTGTCCGTCAGCAAGTTATTGCTGAGCAGGTGCTGCATGACAGCACTATTGATGTTACCTTCCATCATATCACAGATGATTGAGAGTTGACTGATGATGGCTAATTGGCCAGCCTGGGGTTTTGCACACCAGACACACCAGTGCAATTTTCTACATTAGTAAATAGACAGCAGTGTTGTAGCTATATTGGAACAGCTTGGCTATGGGGCAGCAAATTCAGGGATACACCATTTAAGTACTATTGCCAGAATACTGTCAGAGCCCATAGCCTTAACAGTATCCAATTCCTCTAACAACTTCTTAATATCACATGGAATGAATCATGTGGGCTCAAGAGACAGTGGTGATGGTGTGGACCTCTGGGGGAGGCTGAGCTCGATCATTCACTTAGCTCTTCTGGCTGAAGGGCATCATGAATGCTTCAGCCTTACCGTTTGCACTGACATGTTGGACTTCACTCATTATTGAAGATGAGGACATTTGTGAGTTGTTTAATTGTTTGCCATGATTCATGATTGGATATAGCAGGAGTGCAGGGCTTAGTTCTAATCTGATGGTTGTAGAATCACTTAGCTTTGTCTATCACTTGCTGCTTATACCATATGCCATGCAAGTAGTTACAATCAACTAATGATTCTTGAACCTCAGTCAAGCTTTCATAACGATGCAATGTGGGAACTGTGTTAATTGAAACAGATGGCTAGATATCCTGATGTCCCCAAATGTCCTCTTTATGAATGCATGGCTGAACTCCAAGACTAACTAATGTATTAACTCTGCTGACATTTATTTTCACAGGCTGAAAATAAGCATGTACTTTTATTTAATGAGGCTATAATATGTCATCCATTCTTTGATCTGTGTGAAGTGGGGTAAAGCTTCTGTTCCTGAAAATATGAATGAGTGTCTGATTGACAGGATTATAATGTCATGAAGGTAGTAGCCTTTTCAAAGCAAATTCTGATCTTTATTCCATATCTATACTTGACATTGTTATTATATGGTTCATTGGTACTGTACATATTACATACCTGGGGTGGGTAAACTTGGAAGTGACATGGGGCATGGCTGTGGCATTGGGGACAGTGAGGAAACGTGGGGAATGGTTGGGCATTAACCAGTTGGCGAGGTGAGGGCTAAAAGCTTTTCATATAACTGAAAAGTGGCATGTCTTTTTATCTGGCAATATCCATATTGCTTTCCACCTCTACATTCTTCTGGCTTGAAAATAATGCTTCCTGGGCCATTTATATGGAGACTGATACATGACTGGGAGATTTTCATTGACATGTTTTTGCTGATATTTGCATGAGAACAGTTAATATTAGAAAAAAGCAAAATTAACAACTAACTTTGAAATGAACCAACTGACATCATTCAGGGCTATGGCTGTCATACTATTCTAACAGTGGACTAATTAAGTGAAGAGGAAAAATCAGTCAGGAATCTCACTTCTAAACAATGTGCAAAACATATTAGGGAAGTTGCTAGCACCTGTGAGTAACATTACTCTGCAGAAGAGTTCTTCTTTCTGCAGAAGAGAAAAAAAACTGAATTACAAGAAAAAAAACCACATAAAATTGACTTCAAACCCACATGGAATCTCAGAATGCAGAATGAGGATAAAATGGTCCATCACGCCTATGCCATTGGGATCTAATGAACAAATCACAAATACTGGGGATAACATTCCAACCTTACATTGTCAACAGAAACTTCACAAGTGCATACATATCAGAAAATCCAGTATACACTGCGTATGAGGTTGAAAGCATTGACTTTAATGCTAGGTTACCTGCCCAACTTTCTAATGTGATATAAATGTGCAGTCAAGAAGGTCTATTCCCTTATCCTTCAGCTACCCCATTCCCCAAACAATTTAATTTTTAAAAACTCACGAAATTGACTTGCAAGAAAGTTGCATAGATCGATAGGTAGATATTAATGACTAGAATATCTAATCACATCATGCCCATTGATAGACAAATGATGTTCAGGAGAATGAACTTCCTCGCTTTTTCTCGAATAGTGCCACAACCTCTTTTACATCGAGCTGAGGGGCAAATATCATTGGTTTAAAGGCTCATAAGAAAAACAGATAACTCCACTAAGAGTAAACCGAATAGCAACAGAAATGCATTACACCGAAGCATTTGTCTCTAAAAGGCAGTCTACAGTGAATGCATAGAATCTGAAAAGAGTGCTTCTGGTGTCCCATTAAATTAGAAGAGCCTCTGCAGTATGTTGTGCATAGATGAACCCTGATGTGCACTTTTTGAAGTCACTATGTAAAATGTTCTTGACCAGAACACTTGCGGGGAGGAAGCTAATTGATTTTGAAGCAGGAGTTCATGCAAGTGAACATCATCATGTTCATTCACATAGAACTCTCCTCAGTGATTTCTTCTATGGGACATTACAACATGACTAATCCTGGTTTTCTTTTGGGTTTAATACAGTCTACTCTTGTTACCAGTGCATTATTTCCTTTGTCTTCACCTTCAAATAAAGGAATAATACTTCAATGCATTGTAGAAAGTGTGCACAAAGCAGTTCTTTATGTTTCAGCATAAGCTCACCAATAATTATTATTTAGTTGAATATTTAGACACAACAATATACATAAATGAATACAAGTGAATGTATTCTTTCCTAACATTGTGCTTCCTTTGGGTATCTACAAGTGCCTTTCTTTCATTTATTCTAATTCTTACACCAGATTGCTTGTTTTGTATAGGAAGGCCAGGCCTCTTCCTGTGGTAGCTTGGCACTGGCAGTAGGATATTGTCATCAACATCTCTGGAACATGTTCATGACCTGCCTGATATTTCCTCTTGTGTTCTACTGGTGGTGTTTTAACGGTATCTGACATAAGGGCCCCAGGCATTACCACTCCTAGGTCCTCTAAGTATGTCTTCACTGAGCATTGCTAAAGCTGTTCTATCAGGAAACCATTAAGTACAAAGACCAGAGAACAGTGTAATGTTGAAAGACATGAAAGACTTTATGACTAGCACGTTTAGAATGATGATTGTTCTCTTGGCTATTCTACCAGTGCTGTGGATCTTTTCTTCAGTGGTGTTGCATGTACCAAAAGATCCTTGATCATTTCTCAGATTTGATCACCAACTTAGATTTCACTGAAGATTCTTTCGATGTCGGCATTGTTTTATAAATAAGCTGCCCAGGTGTTTCCCTGCATTGAATTTGTCCCAAATTGAAATTGTTGTTGTGCTTCCTCAGAGCAAATGATCTCAATGTGCCAAATGGCAGATTCTTGCAGTTATAAAGCACTGTTAAACTGTAAACTGTTCCAAGGTCTTTCAGTGGACATTACCAAATATTACTTAACATTGAACTAATTAAGGGGAAATTAGGAGAGTTACCTAAAGCTCAGTAAGAATTATTTTTTAATGAGACTCTGTGAGGATGAGAGAGAGGTTAAATGGTTTAGAAAATGATTTCTAGTAGATATGGCTTGGCAGTTGAAGACCTGTCCACCATTGGGATTCCCTCATTTAAGATTGTTCCACAAGTGTCAACATGAAATATCAAGTAGATCACAAATGTCTCACCTCTGTGCCAAATGTTTCAATTGCAGAAATGCCACAAATCTGAAGCTACATGAGAACTACTATCCTAGCCTTCACTTACAGGATGCACACACTGATCCATCTTCTACTCCCACCTCATACTCTGTGAATCTGTTTGATTACCACATACACTAAACACAACTACATTTGAGTTTGTTCATAGGAACAATGAAACATAGGATGCACAATAAAAATTTGAGAGGTTGAGGCAGAGGAACTTCAATGCAGGAGATTTGAAGGAAGTTATGGATTGACTTCAGTCCAAATTGTCCTTCTTCGCTTTCCTGTTCATTATCTTCCCCCTTGGCTTCCTGATAGTACACAAGGAGGTATTTGTGTCAATATTCACCTCTTTCTCCTCTGAATCATCATCATCCAGTATTAAGTTGTTCCTTATTTATCTCTTGCCCTCACCCCATCATTGTTGCACCAATTATTGGTCAGGACATTATTCATGGGGCCCATTATTTTGATTTGTGCTCCTGTTGTGTGATGTTCTGGACTGACAGTACAAAGTGGTAAAATTTGTTTGATAAGATTTCTTCATCAAAATTAAATTGTGTAGTTTTCTTGAGTGGTTAAAATGTGTACCATCTAAATAGAAACCTTCTCTAACCTCATGTTTATGACATGTAGTCTGAAGCATGTCGTAACATCACACAATTCCACATGATGTCATTGTAACCAAAAGGACCAATCGCTTTTCTTCGACGCCAAGCTGAAAAACCGGCCAAACTTTTATTTCAAGCCTTTTTTTAAAAAGGCAACTGACCTTTTAAATCATCTTATTACACTTTAAGTATTGATCTTACCTGGTGAAATGAATCCATATAGAATCATAGAATGGTTGCAACATAGGAGACTATTCAGCCCATCATGTCCTTACTGGCTCTCCACTGACCAACTGACTTACTCCCCACCCTTTCCCAAAATCCAATAATGATCACATTGAACTGGTGCATTAAAGCTGATTGCAGTGACTCACAACAAAAAATTCACAGCTGATATATGTTCATGATGTCGCTGTTTAAGATTGTTTCATCATTGGAACTAAATCCTTGTGCATGATGACATCATAGGCTTCTTTATGTGGTATCACAGAATTAGAGAAATCTAAAGTCAGCCAGTGACAGGAAGTCCTTGTCTTCATCATTATTTGTGGAACTCACTTATGCTGTGGGTTCTGATCAAAAGTAAATATTTAACATTTAATTAAGTAGATTCTAGGAAGCCCTTCCAATTGCTTAGTCAGTAAGCACAGTAAATAACCAAAGGTCTGGAGTTCAAACCCAAACGCTGTGTTAGTTGATGTCAGTTGGGTAGTTGGAGATGAAAATTTTCCTCAACTGCCACATTCCAGAAAGGAAGTAAACAATGCATCTGAGGCTATCCTGCAACAGTTGTGGCCATGTGGACCTCAGGTGAGGATAGGATTGGGCTCAGCAACATTGTACCCATCTACCCATCTAGGAGAGGCATACTGACACTGGAGAGTGTCCAGTGGAGTTTCACATGGATAATCCCTGAAATGGTAGGCCTAACATACGATGAATGGCTGGGGATTCTGGGATTGTATTCATTAGAGTTTAGAAGGTTGAGGGGAGACCTAATAGAAACTTATAAAATAATGCATGGCTTAGAAAGGGTGGACGCTGGGAATTTGTTTCCATCAGGTGGGGATTCTAGGACCCATGGGCCTTAAAATTAGAGGGGGTCAATTTAGAATGGAAATGAGGAGACATTCCTTCAGCCAGAGAATGGTGGGCCTATGGAATTCACTGCCACAGAGCGCAGTGAAGGCCAGGACGTTAAATATCTTCAAGGCAGAGATCGACAAATTCTTAATCTTGCAAGGAATTAAGGGATACGGGGACAGTACGGATAAGTGGTGTTGAAATGCCCATGATTGAATGGTGGAGTGGACTTGATGGGCTGAATGGCCTTACTTCCACTCTAAAGTCTTATGATCTTATGGCCCCCCATTCTTTTAATGTTAACTATTACCTTATTTCTTTACTTTCCTGTTTATGCTTAACTTTTGTTTATTTTACTACTTTGTACCAAAGATTTTTGTACCCAGGTACCTTTACCTAAGGTGACACCAGGCGTGGCAACATTATACAATGTTCACTGTACTCCTGTACTTGAGTACACATATCAATAAAGTCTAAATCTAAATCAAACTCCCCTTATGTATTAGCCACCTGGTATTTACTTTCTGAGTTCTAAATTCTGTGATATGAAGTTCTATAGTTATTTTGAAATAACTCATTACAATTCAGGAGTTTTTCTTTCTTTTGTTCAAATTCATATACAGGGAAATAAATGTTTAATTATGTCGGCTGTGGATTAGAAGTTTAGCCATGTTTGTCATCCTTAGTTTTCAGAATTAATGAGTAAATAAACAGTTTGTTTATATTCTAAATACTACAAGGACTCAAGAGAAAAAACAAGATACTTCAAAAAACGCTAAATTACAAGTCACAATTATTTACATAGTTAACCATGTCATTTTTATAGCGCTCATCATCAAACTCTCAACTTTCAGATAGTTTTCTTCTGCCTTTGTATGCTGGAGTGTTTAATTGCCTTTCATTCCAAATGTAGCTGTAATGTATTTAATCTCAATCAATCTGTGCCCCTTGGATGTTATCTGAAGCCCAATTATTATGCCACTGAGTCTATCATCATTGGATAAAGTAAATTGGACATCAAAATGTTTGATGTAACTTCATCATCTTAGCCACAAGCTATAAAAATTAAACTAAAAGAAGTTTTTTTTTCCCAAAATGTCATTTGGATAATTATCTGATTGCCCATTAAAACAAATGCCACCATTCATAATTGTGATGTTTTGGTATTCAGGCAATAATTAAATCAGTTTGCAGACTTTTGGGAGTGGAGGACCCCTGTGCCTTTGTTCCCCTGAGGTAATTTGCATGTTAATTATCATGGTGGCTGATGGCTTAGATCGAGAGAAACAAGTTATAAACAGCTTTAATTAGCAGCTTAATCATTTTTACAAGAAATTGCAAAGCACCATGATACATTAGTATGCATAAAATTAAGCCAGATCAGCATGGATGCTCATGTTAAATCTTCAACACTGTGCTGAGGTGACAAGATGGCTGACTATAAGCCTTCAACTCACAAAGCTTTTGCTGAAAAATCATTAAAATAATAATTCCAGAATCCTGTGACTTAGCAGATAATTAGAATTTTTATGCATTCACTACAGGCAAGGTGCCCATGTATCATCCTGGCGCAATTGTGCAGAGGAAATACTTACAGATCACTAAGTCTAAGGGTTAAATGAAACTAGTTCATTAAAGCAAACACTAAGTGCAGAAATCCTGATACATTTACTCCCCTTTCTTCAAGTCTCTGAATTCAAATGATTAAAGTTTTACCACTAAATTCTTAATACACTGTTTTATAAATATTGCTTAATTTAAGTAAGGTTTCATGCAGTAAATGGTCCAGATTTATCACAATTAGACACTGAAGTAGATTCTGAACTGAACAATTTGTATCTTGACTAAGCTGACCAAAACTTGTTTTGTTACAAAATATTAGACACTGATTTTGAGCAAAGTGCTGGATAACAACAGCCTATTTGTATGTTCAGGTGATTATAAAAGTTCCCACCATTTGAGGTTCTCCCAGTGACTTATGTAATGGCAGGTAATGGCATTTGAGGTTTACTCATCATTCATCTTGCTTGCTGTGTGACTGCTATGTTTGCTGGCTTAATAACAGTGACTAAATTTCAAAAGCAATTAATTCATTGATTGCTCAGTAATTGATATGTAAAAACATAACTGCCCTCTGAAATTGTTGCAGATGAGAGATTGATCTGGTTCACTTTGCTGTTGTTTTGGCATTTGTGACATTCTTTTCAAGGTATTTCCATTGACAAATTTCCTCTATTGTTTTAAGTTCTTCCCAAGTGCTGATATCTAAATTGGAAAGGGGAGAAATTTGTCTCAACCTGTGGCACAAAACCAGGGCCTGATATTCAGCTCTGCTGCTATCAATTGAATTTAATATCAACAATCAGAATTAAATACTAGTTGAATTTCTACTTTTAAATCCCTTATTTAATTTAGGTATACTCATGTGAAGTTGATTTTCCATACCATAAAGCAAAGTTTACCTCTTGCTCCATTCATTGTTTCCTGCACAGATTTGGTGCATGAAAAGGTGCCAATCCAATCTGACATTCTAAGCATGCAGTTTGTCAAAAGTATTTTAGCATTGTATTATCTGGGTTGTATTGCAATAGTAGCTCTATAATCTTTGAACCAATTCAAAGTACATGATAATACAATAATTAGTAAGTATTAATAATAGCGTGAAGTATTACTAATTACAGTATTAGTAATAGAATGAAACCTGTACTTATAAACATTTTCAAATCATCTTTACAAGTGCTTAAAAGGGCTTCAATCTATGAACTGAAGGCCTGTGCAAGGATTTTGGTAGTATCTGAGTTCAGTGTTCTTAATTATCTTTTCAATCTTTCTGAGAAATTGACTTATATTTGATTAACGAGAAAGTGAGGACCGCAGATGCTGGAGATCAGAGTCAAGAGTGTAGTGCTGGCAAAGCACAGCAGGTCAGGCAGCATCCGAGAAACAGGAGAATAGCCATTACAGGCATAAACCCTCCATCAGGAAATCCTGATGAAGGGCTTATGCCCGAAACAGTGATTCTCCTGGTCCTCAGATACTGCCTGACCTGCTGTGCTTTTCCAGCATCACACTCTTGACTTTTATATTTGGTTTAGCCTCCATACACTTAGTGACATGGATTGGAAACACATTGGTGTTCCTTTCGTTTCCATTGTTTGTGACTTGGGCTTGACTTTCAGTTAACAAGTCTGAATTTCTTCCCAAATTGTAAGGGGTGAAAAATTGTCACATCTTGTGACACAAAACCAGTGCCTAATATTCAGCTCCACTGCAATCAACAGAATTTAATATCAATAATCAGTGTTAAATATCAGATGAATCTCTACCCCTACTTCCTTTATTTCATTTATGTAAAAGGATGTTGCCTGGGTTGGAGGTTTTGAGCTATAGACTGAGGTTGAACAGGCTGGGGCTGTTTTCCCTGGAGTGTCGGAGGCTGAGGGGTGACCTTATAGACTTTTATAAAGTCATGAGGGGCATGGATAGGATAAATAGATAAAGACTCTTCTGAAGGAGAGTCCAGTACGAGAGGGCATAAGACCCTAAGGGGCAACTTTTTCACACAGAGGGTGGTATCATATGGAATGAGCCGCCAGAGGAAGTGGTGGAGGATAGTACAATTGCAACATTTAAAAGGTATCTGGGTGGGTATATGAATAGGATGGGTTTGGTGGGATATGGACCGGGTGCTGGCAGGTGGGACTAGATTGGGTTGGGATATCTGCTTGGTATGGACAGGTTGGACCGAAGAGTCTGTTTCTGTGCTGTACATCTCTATGACTCTATGATTCTATGTCTTCACAGTCTGTTAGGGAAGAGGGTTATATAAGCAGCAAAAGCACATGTTGATGATTTTTTTTTCCCCTTTGTAACTACATGAATACCAACAACTTGCAGTCATATGGTGATGTCAACATAATGAAATGTCCAAGGCTTAAACTAAACACAGAACCAAAGAAAAAACAGTTGACGAAATGACCAAAAGCTTGTTGAAAGTGGAAGGTAGAAGTGGAAAGTTTTAAGAAACAACTTAAAGGATGAAAACAGTGGACACAGAGAGGTTTAGGGAGGGAATTTAAGATCTTGGCCCAGTTGGTTAAAAGCTCCAGCCTGTAGTGGTGTGAATATGGGAATGCACAAGTGGTCAACATTGGAAGAACATAGATTGTGTGGGTGGCTGGAGGACTTTATAGAGATAAGGACTGTGAAGGCATAGGAACGTTTGAAAATGATTTGACAACTTTAAAACCAAGTGTTTGGTGGACCAGAAGTTATTATAGGTAGGTAAGTACAGAGGTGGTAGGAGAATGGGACTCAGTGTGAGTTAAGGCACTCCATCTTCAACTTATTCTGAACCAAGAGGTAGTACCAATTCCTTCCACTGATAATGCTATCCCCAAGCAGCTTGGTTTTCTCACTTTATGGAACTCATAATAACATCCCAAATAGAAGCAGGACTAGGCCATTTGGCACCTCACAGCCTGCCCTGCCAATCAGTGAGAACCTGGCTGATTTACTCCAGATCTCAAATCCTCTTTCATGCCAACTCATAATAACCTTCCAACACCCTGATATTTTAAAAATCTATCTACTGCCTCGTTAAATGATCTATCTTTCATCATCTCTCTGAGTCCCAGAATTCCTGACAATCACTACACTCTGGGAGAAGGAATTCTTTCACAACTCAGTTTTAAATAAAGGTCCTTTATTCTGTAATGATATTCTCTAGTTTGAGATTCCCCTAATAGTGGAAATATTTCCTTAACATGTACCATGTCAAGTCCTCTCAGAATCTTAAACAAAAAAAAACCTGAAAGAACTACAGATGCTAGAAATCAGAATCAAAAACAGAAAAACTCGGCAGGTCTGACAGCATCTGTGGAATGAGAGCAGAGTTAATGTTTCAAATCTAGTGACCTTCATCAGAACTGTTCTTAAATACAATGAGAAAAAACTGCAAACAGTATTCCAGATAAGAAGACGTATCTGTAACAAGACTTCCCTGTTTTTAAACTCTAATCCCCTGCTATAAAAGTCAAAATTTCATTTGCTTTCTTAATTACTTGCTGCACCTGCATGTTGACCTTTTGTATTTCATTTACAAAAACACCTAGCTCCTGCTATGCTGTGTGCTTTTGAAGTCTCTCTACATTATTTATTTATTTTTTAATTCTTCCCACTTTAATGCATGACCTCATCTTTTGCTATAGTAAACTCCATCTGTTATGTTTTTGCAGTTACTCAACTTATTTATATCCCTTTGCTGGCTTCCTGTGTACTCATCACAACATGTCCTCCCATGTATTTTCATATCATCAGAAAATTTGAACACATTAAACTCTACCCCCTACTCCATGTCATTAACATAGATAATATATAATTGAGGCCCTAGGACTTATCCTATTGCATGCCTTTAGTTCTGACTTTCCAACCTGAAAGAAGACCTGTTTATTCTGACTCTCTATCTTCTATGTGTTAGGTAATCCTCAATCCATGCCAATACATTAGCCCCAACACAGTGAACTTTTATCAGGTGCAATCAGCATTTATGTGCCACCTTATCAAATGACTTCTGGAAATCTAAATACACTATATTATTTCCCCTTACCAACTCTACTTGTACCTAAATACAAGCAAATTTACCAAGCATCATTTAATTTCCACAAAAACATGTTGATTCTGTTCGATTCTGTTCAGCTTTTCTAAACAAACTGCTATTTCTTCATCAACAATGGACTTGAACATTTTCCGAACAACAGATGTGAGATTGACTGACCGACAGTTTTATGCTGTCTGCCTCTGCTCTTTCTTAAACAAGGTGGGGTGGAGTCACATTAGCGGTTTTCCACTGCACTGAAACCCTGTTGGAATCTGGAATCTTTCAACCGATGCTTCCACTCTACAGCCTTTCCTTCCTCCTGTTGGAAGCAGGTCATCAGGTTCAAGCAACTTGTTTAGATGTAATCCTATTTGTTTATCAAATATTTTGTTCAATATGATAAAGACTGTCATAAGCCCTTTCCCTTCCATTTGCATGTTGTTTATCTGTTTTCTTTGAGATTTGTATGATACCCTCAACTGTGAAAATGGATGCAAAATGTTAGTTTAACTTATCTGCCATTTTCCTGTTCCTCAATATTAATATTCCCCAGTTGCATCTTCCAAAAGTCCCATACTTACCTTTACCTCATTCTTAACTTTTCAGTCAGCTGCTGCCGCTTCCTAAAAATATTCCAATCCTCTGCCTACCATTAGTTTTTGTGCTTAATGTACCTTAGTCTTTGATTAAATACCCTCCTTAACCACTTTTGTTAAACACAGGTCATTAATGTTTTGCACTAAGTATTTCGTTTTGACCTGAGTGTTTGAAATATCTGTGTAAATACCATTGCTCATCCACTGACCTTTCCCTTAGTCTATATTCTCAGTCTGCTTTCAGCAACTTAATACCACTGTAATTACCCTTATTTAAGTTGAGGACACTGGTTCCCTTCCTTAAACTGAAATTGAAATTCGACATGAAATTCTACCCTAGAGAAATATTAACTGGAGATCTCTTATTAATCCTTACAGGTTGCTAGTTCTAAAATAATTTGTTCCTGGGTATATTTTGCAATGTACTTCTATAAGAAATACACACTGGGTTGTTTTTCTGTTTTAAACTCATGTCATGGAGACCATAATCCAAGTTTCTCGATTAAAATAAAAATTCCATGCTGTATTTGACTTAATAGGTCTTAGTTCTGCTGAGTTTAACCATTTCTAATTGAATCCATTTCGGGCAGTTGGAGAGAATACATTGTATCTATTTTTTAAAGTAACCAATTTAGCAGTAGAAGGGCCAATGCCCAATATGTAAATTGGTATTGATCCAGCTGCTAGATTTGTGAGGCCAATTTTCATACAAGCTAGGTAGAGGCCTAAAGGAAATATGAGACCTCTTGGAGGTAGTTGGTACATGGTAGAAGATAGTCTTGCTAGTTGAAGAATCTTTTGGAGAAGCTTGGTATTGATGAGCAGGTCACATTCTGTGTGACCATCAACTAAGCATGAATTTAATGATGGTCAACATGTCAATTTACTCCATGGCCATAAGCCATTCTAACCTCATTTGTGGGAATTACCTGTGGTTTGTTGCTGATTCAACTGTGATGCATCTCTGGTGAATTGCCTTGAGGTGCACAAAGAGTATCTGTCGCTTGCCAGTCTAATTTAGACAAGGGCACTCAATTTTGTTCAGGCTTGCTTGATGCAGTGAAATTATGTGTTCTCAGTTTGGATCCACTGTTCCACTTCCACCTCAATGGCATTTAGGCAGCAGTGCCTACTCATGACTGGTTTTCTACATTACCAGAATATTCCTCTAGGAGCCAGTAAATAGCTTTAAGCAGTCCAGAATAGCCTCCCTTTTACCACAATGCAATCTTTTTGATAACATCACACCAATGTAGATTTTGCAGCAAGTTACTTATTTCAAATGCTGCTACAACTAAAATTAGTCTTTCCTCCATGTACCAAACAGGCAGTCTGTGTATCAGTAAGTATTTAATCATAATGAGTAACAGAAGGGACAGGATGCCTCCAGTTCTGAGTAAAATGGACAGGCTGTCTTTCAGGTTTGAGCAAGGCAATCTTGGCAGCAATCAAAGGGATATTATTCAGCCTAATTAAGGGAGCCAGCCTTTTTTATACAGTAAAAGGTAGATGTAAATACAATGGTTTTATTTGTTCAGAACTCACTGCTTTATAACATATCAAGCCACAAGCAGATCATGCAAAGTAAGCTCAGTTCCCTGCCAGCTCTATGCAATTGACCATAATGAAGGCTTTAAATAATTGGTTGCTCAAAGCTTCAATATCACTAAGCTTTAAAAGGAGTAAATTCTGGAGCAAATTCCCAGACTGCCCAAGAGCAAATTCCAAGCTAAATCACAATCATACAATAGATCTGATATCTCGGATGAGAGGTTAGGGGCCAGACACTTGGCAAAGACAGTTGTTACCCCCTCCCTCCCACATTATCACAAAATGTCATCAGAAAAGTTGTAATTACAGCTCACTGGGATTGAATTTAAAATAAGATAATGAATGCTTATGTGCTTTGATTTCCATGTTGAGTTGAAAAGCAAGTAGTTATGGTGGAAAGTAGTGGAAATTAATGGCAGTTGTTTAATATTTATGTTCCAATAAACACATTCAAAAATAACCCAACTTATTTTACTGCTTTGTGGAAATGAAGATTATGCATATGCAGAGAAATTAGTAAGGCAGAGAACAGAGATGCAGTTCTGAAAGAATCATATTTGAACCAAAGCCTTAAATTCTGTTTCTCTCTCCACAGATGCTGTCAGACCAGCTCAGTATTTCCCACACTTTCTGTTTCCATTTCAACATTTTCAGTATTTTCCTTTTATATTAAAACCGAATTAATTTAGATTAGGAATTTATTTAACAAAAAAAAAATCCACATATAGTTTAGTGTATCAGGGTAGAAATGGATTAAGTTGAAGATGGATCAGCACGGTGGTACAGTGGTTAGCACTGCTGCCTCATAACGCCTGAGACTCGGGTTCAATTCCCGACTCAGGCGACTGTGTGGAGTTTGCACGTTCTCCCCGTGTCTGCGTGGGTTTCCTCCGGGTACTCCGGTTTCCTCCCACAGTCCAAAGATGTGCGGGTCAGGTGAATTGGCCAAGCTAAATTGCCCCTAGTGTTAGGTAAGGGGTAAATATAGGGGTATGGGTGGGCTGCGCTTCGGCGGGTCGGTGTGGACTTGTTGGGCCGAAGGGCCTGTTTCCACACTGTAAGTAATCTAATCTAATAATGCGATGACCAGAATGTTGATCATTCAGTATATAGATAAGTCACTGAATTAACTTTCCCTGGAAACAGATTTGGGATCTCTGGCAGTCCAAATAGATGAGACTGAAAGCTTTGACTCTGTTTTTTGTTTATAAAATGACTTGGGGCAGTGATGTAACATGAGGCTGCCTTAAATTTGGTACAGATTTACGCAGAATTTTCATTTTCACTCTGAGATCATGACCACTCTGAGATCATGGGAAGTAGAGATGTTACGTTGTTGCAATGGGGAGCTCACTCCTGAAGATAAGAGACATATATTGCTGGATGCTCTTCTGCAAAACTAACCAGGGCTACTTTGCATTTGGAGGCTGTGATACTCAGCCTTGGTGTTTAGAGTGCAAATGTTTTTCATGTAACAGGAGGGACGTTGTTAATGGTGAATACAAAGAGAAAGCAAATAGACAATGAAGCCTAATTGCATATCTGGATGTGGGTATCACTGACTTGGCCACCATTTATTGCCTATTCCTAATTATCCAGGAGAGGATGGTGCTGGGCTGGTTTCTTGAACTGCTGTAAACCAGGTAGCATAGGTGCACAAGTTGCTCCAAGGAAGGGGATTCTAGGATTTTAAGTTAGTGGCGATGATGGAAAAGCAACATTTTTCAAAGTCAGGGAAGGGAAATTTGAAGGTGGTGATGTTCCTATGCATCTGTCCATCCTAAGTGGAAGTGGTCGTGGATTTGGAAGGTGTTGTTAGAAGAGGTTTTGGTCAGTTGCTACAGTGGTATGTATTTTGTGTTGGCGGTGGTTGGAATGAATGTTTAAGGTGGTGGAACAACTGCTATCTCTGCTTTGTCCTGGATGGTGCCAAGCTTCTTGAGTGTTGTTGCAGTTACACTCATGTGGACAAATGGGGAGTATTTCATCACACTCCTAGCTTGTGCTTTCTAGATGATGAACAGGCTTTGTAGAGTCAGGAGATGAGTTATTGCAAATTTCCCAGCATTTCACATGTTTCAGAAGTGATAGCATTTATATGATGGGTCTGGTTCAGTTTCAAATCAATTGTTAGCCCTCTAGATGTTAATAACAGCAAATTCTTACGATAATGTCATTGAATGCGAAAAGGGGTTCATTCTTGTCAGAGGCAGTCATTGTCTGGCATTTCTGTGGTAAGAAGGTTACTTTCCAGTTATCAGACCAAGCCTGAATGTTATCCAGGTCTTGCTGCTTATTGTCATGGACTTATTCAGTATCTGAGGAATAGAAAATGGTACTGAACACTGCAATTATCAATGGACATCACACTTTTGACAGAGGGAAGGTTATTGATGAAGCAGTTGAAGATAATTGGACCAAGGACACCAATCTGAAGAATTCTTACAATGATGTCATCTGACAGTGGAGTTTGACTTACATCAACCCAATAACCTTCCTTTGTGCTAGACAAGACCGGAAACAATTGGTATTTCCCCCTATTTCTGTTGTCTCTACTTCTGTCAGAGTTTCCTGGTGCCACTCTGTTAAATGCTGCCTTGATGTCAAGACCTGTCACTCTCACCTTACCTCTTACCTTAAGTTCTTTGGTCATGCTTTGGACTAAGGCTGTAATGAGGTCTTGAGCTGAGTGAGCTGAAAATGTCCTTCTTCAGACTTATGCCTGAAACGTCGAATCTCCTGTTCCTTGGATGCTGCCTGACCTGCTGCGCTTTTCCAGCAACACATTTTCAGCTCTGATCTCCAGCATCTGCAGTCCTCACTTTCTCCTTGAGCTGAGTGACTCTGCCAGATCCCAAGTTGATCGTAGTGAGCATGTTATTGCTGAGTAAGGGCCACTGTATTGCCAACAATCCCTCCTGTCATTTTGCTGATGATCGAGAGTATATTGATGATGCTTTTGGCTCAATTACACTTGGCCTGCTTTTTGTGGAGACAGTACTTGGCTGGGTCATTTTCAACATTGCTTGCAGATGCTCATCTTATAGGTATGCTGGAACAACTCGGGGCATGGGTAGATCTGGAACATGTTTACATGTGCTATAGCCAATATCATGTCAAGCTCACAAACTATGCAGTCTCAAATTCTTTCAGGCTTTTCTGGATATCATTGGAAGTGAATGGAATTGATTGAAGATTGGCATCTGTGTTCTTTTATTCTTTTGCTGGCATTGCTGTTGAGGCCATCATTAAATGCCCTTTTGGAATTGCAATGGAGAAGGTGATTGTGAGCAGAGTTTTAAACCACAACATTGTATGAGATATAAACACAGCCATAATGCTGTAAGGAAGGGAAATCCAGCATTGTGCCCAGGTGACGGTGAAGAAATGGCTATGTAATTCCTAGTCAGGGTAGTCTGCGGCTTATAGGACGACTTATAGATGGTGGTCCTCCCATGCTTTCCAGATGGTAATGGGTGCCCCTTTAAAAGGTACTGTCAAAGCAGCCTCAGTGAGGTGGGTGCGATGCTGAAGACTTCCAGTGAAGATCAAGGTGGACTAGCCACTCAATGCTTTTAGGTGAACACAGATGCAAATGTTTCAGCCTTTTGTTTACTGATCTGTTGTGTTTTCCCATCATTCAGGAGAGGGGCATTTATAATAATAATAATAATTTATAAGAATAAAAACTTATGGCATAGGGATAAACATCCTGTCATAGGTAGAAGATTGGCTGGCTACCAGAAAGTAGAGAATAGGAATAAACGGTTCTTTTTTGATATTGGCATGGTCAGTGCTGAGACCTCAACTGTTTGTAACTTACATAAATGACTAGAATGAAGGGATGGAAATTTGCTCATGACACATTGACACCTAGGGGAGTACATTGTGGAGATGGTACAAGGAGGTACTAAAGAACAAAAATAGGTTAAATGAATGGGCAAAGAACTGGCAAATGGAGTATAATTTGAGAAAATGTGAAATTATCCAATAAAAAAAGGGAGCATATTATCTAAATGATAAGAGATTACAGAGTTCTGAGATGCAGAGGGACATGGTGGGTGTCCTCATGCATAATTCACAAAAGGTTAGTATGCAGTTACAGCACCTAAGTAGGAAAACAAATAAAATATTATAGAGTATTGCAAATGGAAGTGAATGCAAAAATAAGGTGATTATGTTTCAGGTTGAGAGTACAGGTGAGCCCACCTCTGGAGTATTGCGTATAGCAATGGTCACCTTTTACATGTATAGGAAGCAGCTGAGAGGAAGTTTACAGATCAATACCTGGGAATGGATGAGTTGGCTCATGAGGAAAATTTGGGCAAGTTAGACTTGTATCCACTGAGCGTTTGAAGAACAATATGCAATCTGATCAAAACAGGTCAAGAAGGCTGTTACCAGGTTGGATATGGAGAGGATGTTGCCTTGCTTAGGAGAGTCAAGAGCGAGGACTCAATGTTTTAAAACCAGAGATTGCCCATTTAAAACAAAGATGAAACTTTATTTTCTTTCAGAGGGCTGTGTTTCTTTGGAACTCCCTTTGTGAAAAAGGCAATAGAAGCAAATGCCCTGAGTATTTTAAGAAAGAAGTGGATAGATTCTTGTTAAGGGGATGAAAGGTTATTAGACGTAGTCAGGGCAGTGAATTTGAAGTTACTATCAGATCAGTTGTGATCTTATTGAATGACAAAGCAGGCTGAAGGAAACAGAATAGCCCCCTTCTGCTCCCTGATTATATGTTTGTATAACTGCACACCACATGCTGGCATTTCTGATGGTTCCATTTTGCTGGTGGGACAGGACATACCCAGGGATGGTGATAGCAGTGTTCGGTTGTGCGTCATTCACAAGGTATGATTCAGCCTTTGCTTGGAGCAGTTCTTCAAATCTTGCCCCTGTATTTTAAGAAGTTGACAGGGATGGATTTACCTTTGCAATTTCCAGAGTATGGGTGCTGTAGGATAGTCTGGTTTCATATCTGCTTGACTTTGTCGTAGTTTATACAACTGAGTGGCTTGCTAGATAATTTCCGAGGGCATTTTAAGAGTCAGCCGCATTACCGTAAATCTGGAACCTCAGGGGCTTTATAATGATCAACAATGTTTCATGGTTATCATTATCGAGACTAGCTTTTAATTTATTAACTCAAATTAAAACAAATATTATCTGTTCTATTACCTTATGCACTTGGTAAGCTATGATCTGTCTCTACTGCACACCAAGCAAAATAATGAATCAAATCAAATCTAACCAAATCAGATTAAGTCTTATTAGGTTTAGTATTGGGATTCAGACTCACCTGGGTCTTGGGATTACTAGTCCAGAGGTATTGCCACACTTACCTGACCAACTTTGATTCCCATTGGAGAGTGGGAAACTTGGATGACTGCCTCTGGAAGGTGAAATCCTGCACGTATCTTTCACTTGGACTGACGAGTGGCGACTAAATTCTGACAACATCAAATGGGCTGCGCTCTCTTCTGTTGCCTCCAACACAACAGAGAATTGGCCGGGAGTGGAAATACACAGGAATTTTAGTTCTTTGCTTAAGCTGAAAGTTGCTTCTACAGTGGTGGGATAGGAGAAGCTCTGAGGAAAGCTATTACGGTCATCTATGTTCAAGAGAGCAGAATACTTCAGTTTCGCAGAAAACCCACAATTAAAGATCCATCAGCTTTCTGGTCAAATCCTGGTAAAAAGACTCTTCACTGGAAGGCATTTGACTGATCAAAACACTTTGCTGCAACAACATTAAAATGGGACTGTGGACTCCCATTTTAAATCATAGGTAATTCTTACATTTTCCTTTAGAGGGTGCTGGTGCATTGAGATTACTTGCAACAAGATGAAATATTTCAGCCTGAAACTTATATTGGATCATCCAGAATGGAAAATAAAAGTTATTGAGAGCCTGTATTAAAGTTATTGAAGTTTTCCACACACATGCAGGAAAATAATGACAAAGTAGCCTGAGGGTTGGAAGTCTGAAACAGAACCAGGAAATGTTGGAAACACTCAGTAGGTCAGGCAGCCTCTGTAATGATTGAGACAAGAGTAGAGTTCATACATGAATGGGGAATCCAGGATCAGGGGTCACAGTCTAAGGATAAGGTGGGGGAGCAAGTTAAGACAGAGATGAGGAGGAATTTCTTTACCCAGAGAGTGGTGATCCTGTGAAATTCCCCACCACAGGAAACCTGTTGAGGCCAAAACATTGAAGACTTTCAAGAAAGATCATAGAATTTCCACATTGCAGAAGGTGACCAGTTGGTCCATCAAGTCCACACTAACCCTCCGAAGAGGATCCTATCCAGATTCAGCACTCCCGTAACCTGGTATTAACCATGGCTAATCCACCTAACTCGCACATCTTTGGACTGTGGGAATAAACCAGAATATTCCAGTGGAAGCACATGCAGACACAGTGAGACTGTCCACACAGAAAGTCACTCAAGGTTGGAATCAAACTGGGTCCCTGGTGCTGTGAGGCAGCAGTGCTGACCACTGAGACACCGTGCCACCCACAATGATATAGTTGTTAGGACAAAAGCAACCAAAACACATGAGTGAAAGTGGGAACAGCGTACTGATTTGGATGATCAGCCATGATCACATGGATCAAGGGCTAAATAGCCTACTTCTGCTTCTATCTTCTATGATTGGGCTGGATTTTCCTGGCCTCATGGTGATGGGTGGCAATAAGGCATGGGAGAGTGGGCATGGGAGTGGTGGTTGTAGGTGAGTACAAAGCACTGCCAACGATGGTAACTCCATCAGTAGGGCAACAACTCCTTCCCATAAATTTAGGCCCAAAGCCTAAATTGTCCACCTTGGTGAAGGAAAAGCCTGCCCACCACCAAGCAAGTTCTTGGTGAGTGTTGGGGAGGTGCTCCTCCTTGTTGGGTGCACTGAGGCTCTCGGAGGGGTCCCCGACTGCAATGTCCAGCCCTGTACAGTGTCCTGAGGAACCCCTCTTCAGGTCCAGTCAAGTATCCACCTGCGTGGCCTTGGCTTCACCCCAAACTCCCCAAAGATAAAGCATCTTTCAGCTAGCAAAATGTGATCGCCAGTGTGAGCTCTCAGACTCGTTCCGGGAGCAAGATTTTGAATTCCTCAGAAATTGCAGATCCATGACCTTTAAACAGCAGTGGAAGATGGCTACCGACTGAATGATAGATTTTGGAACCCACCGTAGGAAGGATGGGAATCCAATGGGGAAAGCATGTTTTGGGGAAAGATTTGCTCACAGGCTGTGAGGGATGAGGAGTGCTCCCATAATGGCGAGTTGCTTGGGGCGTGACAGGGCTTTCATTGAGGTGAGATCTAATAGATTGTCAATGATACTGATAAGTTAAATACTGTGATTGGTTTTCCCTGCTCAGTTCGGCAGCAACCGGGAGGGCAGACATTTCAAATATCCACAAGACGAATAAAAGGGCAAGTCAGAAAGACATCCTTTCATGCAGGACAATTTGATTATAAAATTCCTGCTCCTAAACATTTTGGAAACGGAGTCCTTAAAGTTTTTTAAGTTGGGGGAGGACTTAGATAATTGTAATAAGGAATATTACAGGGTGGGGATCAAACAGAAAAAAAGTGATTAAAACAAGTGGCATATCATGAGAAAGCATTGGATCTGCACAGTTTCAATGTATTCAGTGGCTTTTCTCTGTGCTGTGTACACAGCTAGCATAGTGGTATTGTGGTCACATCAGTGAACTGATGATGCAGATTTACCACACACCTGATGCTTTTAGTGTCAGTGGTATGCTCTGTGAAGGGTTCTTATGGTGCAGTGATAATGGCCCTATGTCTGGACTAGGAGGCCTGGTTAAAGTCCCACCCATTCTCGAGGTGTGTCATAACATCTCTGAGCAGGTTGGCTGGAAAATGTTGACATGACTGTATTGGTAGCTGTCAGCTTATCCTTATCACTGTTTTTAGTTGGTGCTCTTGGATACCATAGAAGGTATCATAGTCACTCTGCCACATGTCTTTCTTGGTCAACTCTACTGTGATGATGAACTACTGTAAAATGAAAGTGTTATGGGAGCTACCTGAGTCATGTCATAGTTTACATAATCTCATGGTGCTTGTTGAACTTTCAGTTAACAGGAAATACACAACTTGTAGTGAAACAGATCGTGTCACACCAGGTACAATCTACAAACTCTTAACCATAGGAGGCTGTAAAATTCTTTGATGCTGCTTCCCACAGCTGTGGAATTTAAATTGCTCGCTTGAGTGAAATAAATTTCATCATTTATTTTATGTGTCTATTTTCCACTACAAGGGAATCTTGAACTGGGACTGCTCATTTAATTGAAGGTGCCAAGGAATTACCTTGCCCAGAGGGGAGTAAATGTCTGGACCTTTCCAACCTCCTGAGAGTTGTAGAAGTTAGATCACTGCGAGTAGTTAATGAGGAGGTGGACAGTTTTTTGAAATATCAGGAAATTGATGGCTACGTTAAGGTAGCATGAAAAGGGAGTTGAAGCCTGGGGCAAATCAACCATAATGTTATCGAATGGTGGGGGGAGGGGGGTGGTGCAGCAGACTTAAGGGACTGAATGGCTCATTCCTGCTCCTACTTTTTTTATTTTTTATGTTCTGTGCACTCCACTTTGACTACTTTGGATGAAGTTATTGTTGATGCCTTGCAGTAATCCAGATGCGTAAGGCATTCAGGACTGTGTGTAGATGAGTTATGTTGGAGGTCACTTTGCAGGTTATAGCTCAATTCAATCAAGGGACATCTTGATGCCAAATTAATGCACTATCAAGTAAGTCTATTTGAAAACAAACCACATATTCATAGACTTAATATCTGACAGAAAGATAATCATTTCAGAAAAACAATGTCTCGGAAAGAATCATAATCTCAGAAACTGTATTTTAATTTTAAACTTTAACATCATAAGCATAGGTGCAGGCCCTAAAGGCCTAAGTTGGTTGTCAAGTAATGTGTCATAGTTGTGAGACTCCCTATATATTTTGTTACACTGGTGCTATTAGTATATAATAGCTTTTAATACTTCAGAAGGAATTATCTTATACATATGTTCCTGATAAATGCATAAAATCCATGGAAAGGGGATTACACACTTGAAAAGGGGCTAACTTTACAGGCATATCAACTACATCTGCAAATGTGTTGCTGGTCAAAGCACAGCAGGTTAGGCAGCATCTCAGGAATAGAGAATTCAACGTTTCGAGCATAAGCCCTTCATCAGGAATAAGAGAGAGAGAGCCAAGCAGGCTGAGATAAAAGGTAGGGAGGAGGGACTAGGGGGAGGGGCGATGGAGGTGGGATAGGTGGAAGGAGGTCAAGGTGAGGGTGATAGGCCGGAGTGGGGTGGGGGCGGAGAGGTCAGGAAGAGGATTGCAGGTTAGGAGGGCGGTGCTGAGTTGAGGGAACCGACTGAGACAAGGTGGGGGGAGGGGAAATGAGGAAGCTGGAGAAATCTGAATTCATACCTTGTGGTTGGAGGGTTCCCAGGCGGAAGATGAGGCGCTCCTCCTCCAGCCGTCGTGTAGTTGTGTTCTGCCGGTGGAGGAGTCCGAGGACCTGCATGTCCTCGGTGGAGTGGGAGGGGGAGTTAAAGTGTTGAGCCACGGGGTGATTGGGTTGGTTGGTTCGGGCGGCCCAGAGGTGTTCTCTGAAGCGTTCCGCAAGTAAGCGGCCTGTCTCACCAATATAGAGGAGGCCACATCGGGTGCAGCGGATGCAATAGATGATGTGTGTGGAGGTACAGGTGAACTTGTGGCGGATATGGAAGGATCCCTTGGGGCCTTGGAGGGAAGTGAGTGTGGAGGTGTGGGCGCAAGTTTTACATTTCCTGCGGTTGCAGGAAATCAACTACATCAACTGGGATGTGCACTTAACTATTCCAGTGTTCCCAAAACTTGACATTGCCTTAACCTCATCTCCTGTTTATTTGGGAGGAGCCCCATCTCCAACTTTTAGACCAACCAGTGGCATTCCAAAAATTGTTCCTATTTCAGTGCATGACATCGAAACTGAGAATGAAAAGAGGTTTCCCCATTCCGTGTCAAAATTTGGGCATGCACAGTTGATTAACAGGACAGTCAGTTGCATTGTAAAGGTTCGTCAGTCTGTCCCAATACGTGGCTTCGCCCATGCCTCAGCAAAGCAGCCACTGATGAAGTAATTTTGAGTAAGCAGTGAAATGACATTCCGAGGTCCAGGACTATGTGCTGAGGGACGCAATAAAGCTTGGGCCAGTTGCAGCCAAGATGCAGTTGGGAAAGATCACCATATGAGGTCTTTCTGCTGAAGTTAAATGGGGGTCCATTCAGTTACCGGACCTCCCCGGTATCTCAATTAAATGTCAACATAATCTTGCACAAGTAAGGGATGTGTTTGTTTTGTTTATTTTCCTCATATGCTCTTGTACAGAACAGACCTGCCTTAGTGACTAGATATGTATGTATATAATAGATATCTTTTATGAATAAAGTATAATTTTGAAATTTGAAAGTAAACGGCCAATACATGACTATGAATTTTTTTGATTTGGTTTATTATTGCTACATATACTGAGATACAGTGAAAAGTATTGTTTTGCATGCTAACCAGATAAATCGTACCTTGCATAAATATGTCAGAATAATTGAACAGAATGCAGAATATAGAATACAGCTACAGAGAAGGTGCAGAGAAAGATCAATTCTAATATACAAGGGAACCATTCATGACTCTGATAACAGCAGGGATAACAGTTTTTAAATCTGTCTGTATGAGTTTTCTAACTTCCGTATCTTCTATGATGGAAGGGAGTTTAATTGGGATGGGAGGTGTCTTTGATTATGTTGACTGCTTTTCTGAGGCAGTGGGACGCGTAGGCAGTGTCAATGTTTTTGCTGTGGAATGAATGAAAATTGAATTAAACTGTCCACATAACTATCTCCAGAGAGGATACTACAGTCAGTGTAGATAGGATACATCAATGAAAGACTGAAATATGAAGGGACACATACCCTAATGTGTTCTCCAACTCCACAGTCTTCATCTTGGTATCATCTTGTCAAAAACTTGTTTTTTGCGTGTGAAAAGATTTTTCCCTCAATGTTACAATAGTAGAACAGGGGAAGCCCTGAGGAAATTCAAACCCTTACGATAAGATCTAATACTGTTTTAATTTACAGCACTACCTTGCGCCGAGCACTTGACTTGGGAATAAATTTTACTGCTGTTCTTTCCAGCTCACTGTACATTGGAAAAGGATTGGAAACTATACGGAATATATATGCAGTTTAATCTTTTACAATAAATGGACTACAGTTCTAGATTGATCAAATCTGTCTTACATTTTGTTGACACACTATTTTTCCACTCTAATATTCTGCCTTATTCTCCTAAAGGCACTGACTTTTGTGTATTATTTAACAGATGTCAGTTGTTCTTCAATATCTTGCTTAAGTGTTCATTATTCACACATTTGCAGGATATTCAGTTGAGGCTGAACTTGATCTACTGCTGACCTCATGTCCTTACACATATATTTCTCTAAAAGCTTTGCTGATTTTTCTGTTCCTTAACTTAAAAAGGGGTGCAAGGTAACAAACATCACCCTCAAACTTGCTCATTAATTTGTTAAAGAACAGTGATTTAATCTGAGGATCCTTTACAGTCTGCACTGCTCTGTAGCATTGTGATGGTGAATCAACCCTCAAAATTTTGAGGTCCTGCGTTTTGGGACAGGTTGGTATTTTACCCCAATCAGACCATGAAGCCAGAAACAAAAAAAAAGTCAAAAAGAAATTGGCATTTGGAAAT
Organism: Hemiscyllium ocellatum; assembly: GCF_020745735.1. Classification (NCBI taxonomy): domain Eukaryota; kingdom Metazoa; phylum Chordata; class Chondrichthyes; order Orectolobiformes; family Hemiscylliidae; genus Hemiscyllium; species Hemiscyllium ocellatum. Next base: position 33,930,783 of record NC_083437.1, on the reverse strand, counting down.
GAAACAAATTGACCAAGGTAACATATGTGAATGAGGACAGAAGCCAAAAAATCAGCCAATAGTTTCTTTATATTTCTAACAGTGGTCTTTGTGATTTCCTAATCCAACTCTCAAGGTAAATTTGATCCTACTCTATTTTACCAATTTTGGGTGAAGTGTGGGGTAATTGACTGAAACAAAAGCAGTTTGTTGCAATCAAATAGTCTGCCAGTGATCAGAAACAGAGCATATACAATGTTGGAATCACTCTCAACAATACACATTCTCTTTGTCTTGTTTAAACACATTGAAATACAAACAATTGAGCAAGTTTGAACTAATTGACAATTACATGATAGAAGCAACAATGAATGTATAGAATATAGACCCCCATTTTCTCTATGGGTCACTAGCAAGCCAAGGAAAACTGTAATGAAGGCTTAGTGTCTATCCTGGTACAACTAAAATGGAAATAGCTGTATGTGCAATTGGCCCACTTCCTTTGGTATAACTCCAGCAAATGCAAACTGTCTCTTTAACCAGCCACTCTATCAACCTGACTGTGTTAGCTAGCTTCTTCCCAGTGACTGATCTCTTGTTTTTTCAGTGTTATTTTCATTGTGGTTCTTCTGACCTTGCTTGGAATATCTCAATGCTGAAGTATTAGGGTTATGTATCCACCTTGTCATTGAGACAATTGTTGGGTTTTACTAAGACTATCCAGCTGAGATTAGTCTTAGTTTAATATGGCAGAACACAGGTAATTATTTCCAGTATTATACACAGCTTCTAAACCTCAAAGTTGTATTTTGCCAATGACAACTTGCCATCGCAATTAGTAGGATTTTTGACTATTGCATTTTTTTGTCATTTACCTTCTGTAAAGTCTATTATGTCCTGCTTACCTTTAAAACTTCTTGTTCCTATAGGAGCCAGTATTTTATTTGTATTCCTGAAGAATATTCTGAAATTTTTGTCCTAGCTACTTACTTTTTCATTAATATGTATGATTTGGTTGAGGTGTATGGCAGCATAATGGTTATAATGCAGGAGTCTAACTTCCTGGATTAGAAACTCTAGAAATATAAGTTCAAATCCCATTACAGTGATTGGTAAATTTACATTTAGTTTATTAAATAAATGTGGAATAAAAAGCTAGTGTCATTAATAGTGAGCATAAAATTCAAGATTGTTGTGAAAATCCATCTGGTTCACTTAAGAGTCTATGAAATCTATTATCTCTACCCTTTCTGGACTACACGTGACTCTGCGAATCACAGCAATGTGGTTCAATACTTACTGTTCTCTGACATGGAGAACATGTTGAAAGTAGCTGTCAAGAATTTGCAGCAAGTAATAATTTCAAACTTGATGACATCTAACTCTAGATAAGCATCTCTGTAAAGAAAACACATTGCAATCCTTCAAATTCAAACTCTAAACTTTCCACAAGAATTGGGTTAGTCAATCTTTTTGAAGTCTCTGTATATCTCTAACAGGCATCTTTGGTACGTCATAGCCTGATTCTCCATGCTGAACTTGACCCTGTCACTTCATCACGTTTGGATGAAGGACCCATACAGGAGAAAGACACAAAGATTGGCCCTCAGTGATGCCAAATATTAAACTCACACTCTCAACAATACGTATACTGTGCTTGGTTACACTGAGGATTTGTAGCAATTTAGTCATCAGCCCATTTACACAACATTTTCCCTCAACAGAATTACTTTATAAAAGATTTGCTGCACTGACATGAATTTTAATGTTAACGATTCATTTTATGAATCCGCCTGTCAAATCATTGGATCGATACTTTTAAAAATGCACTTGATTATCCACCAGGAGTAATCAACTCTAATGTTCAATTAATTACCAGACCTTTTCTTTTATCAGACAAAAACGGCATTTTTGGAGGTATTAAATAAATCCACTCCATTTAATGAACACACGCTCTGTGTCTGTCACAAAAAGGCAATGAAGTGAAGAGAATAATTTAATTTTTTCATTAAATAGAATTACAGCTGGTTACTTGAGGCTACTGCACACTTAATTGAAAGGAAACCATTTTGTCTTAATTTACTTCCGCAGTTATGAATTACAGTCAGCTTGGCAGAAAACATATTGAGAAAGGATTAAAGTGATTCTGAAACTTTTTTGATAAAAATAGCTGAGTACTAAAGGGGACAAAAGACACATATAGACGAGTACATTGAGGCCTTCTTGCTGGCATTGATGTTGGAGAAGCATTTACTGCCCAGTTCCTATCATTCCTTGAACTGTGTAAATCCATCATCACCACTTCAGTTCCCAACCTCTCCCAAGGATCTACTGAGGGAGGCTGGACTCCTCTTCATCAATTCAGGGTAAGAGATGCAAATGAAATACAATTTGCACAACTCAGCCTGTTGCCATTTTAACAGAATAATTGGCTCTGTTATTGATCTTACTTCAAGGTCATTGAGTCATACAGCACGGAAACAGACAATATGGTCCAACTAGTCCATGTTGACCCATAATCCCAAACTAAACTAATACCACTTGCCTACATTTATTCTATATCCCACCCAACCTTTCCAATCCACGAATTTATCCAAATGTCTTTTAAATGTTGTAACTGTACCTGCATTCATCACTTCCTCTGGCAGTTCATTCCACACACGAACCACTGAGAAAAAATTGCCCCTCAAGTCCTTTTTAAATCTTTCTCCTCTTCCCTTAAAAATATGTTCCCTAGTTTTGAACTCCTCCACCTTAGGGAAAAGATCTTTGCTATTTACCGTATCTATGCCCCTCATGATTTTATAAACTCTGTCAAGGTGACCTCTCAACCTTCTATGCTCGAGTGAAAAAAGTTCCAGCTTTTCCAGTCTATTTTTATAATTCAAACCTTCCATTCACTGCAACATCCCGGTAATTTTTTTCTGAACCCTATCCAGTTTAATGATATAACAGGGCAATCAGAACTAGACAGTGCTCCAGAAAAGGCCTCATCAATATCCTGTACAACCTCAACAAGACATCACAACCCCTGTACACACATCTGAGCACTAAAGACAAACGTACCTGCGGCACAATGGCTCAGTGCCTCACAGCACCAGGGTCTCAGGTTCGATTCCAGCCACGGGTGACTGTCTGTGGGGGTTTGCACATTCTCCCGTGCCTGCGTGTGTTTCCTCCGGGTGCTCCTGTTTCCTCCCACAGTCCAAAAATGTGCAGGTTAGGTGAATTGGCCATGCTAAACTGCCCGTAGTGTTAGATGAAGGGGTAAATGTAGAGGAATGGGTCTGGGTGGTTTGTTCTTTGGAGGGTCAGTGTGGATTTGTTGGACCGAAGGGCCTGTTTCCACGCTGTAGGTAATCTAATCTAAACATGTACTAAATGCCTTTTTAATCACCTGTCCATGTGTGATGCAAATTTCAAAGAATTATGTACCTGAACCCCTAGGTGTAAATCAGAAATTTGTGATTCCAATCCCAATTTTAGTAACCTTAACACATGACCTATCCTGGCATATCTATGTAATATTGAGGAAGCTCTGCACCATTATAAGTATGGTATTTCAAAGTGAAGTTAAGCAAAAATGTATACAGTATTTTTCAGGAAATAAAATGTCTCAAAATACTTGAGCTGATTTATGCACAACATTGCCCCAAAACACGAATGCACTACCTTAACAGATATAATTGTATCTGTTAATTGTAGGATCAATATTAACTGTATATCAAGAAAATCCCTAGATCTTCTTCTAAATGATGTCATTGGAATATTTTACATCTTTCCAAGTGAGTAGTAGGATTTTAGTTTAATGCCTACTCTGAAAGTCAACATGTCCACCAGGGCGGCACTCCCTCAGTTCTGTACTAGAGAGTCTGCCTTGATTTTTGTGCTTCATTCCTAAAGTAGAACTTGAACCCTTGACCTTCTCTTTATAATAGAGTCATGGCTGACACTCAAAAGCCTGGATGTCCTTCTCAGATGGATGTGGAAGATAGGAACTAAGATGGACAAACGTGCACTGGATACTATTTATCACTCAGATAGTCTTCTCATTATCAGATTTTTGTTAGGTCTTGTTTTTACCCCAATTTTTTACATTAAAAAGTACTTTCACTCTTCTAGAGGCATAGAATTGTACATAAGAGAAACAGACTCTTTGGTCACCTTGTCCATGCCAATTCGATATCTTAACCAAACCTAGTCCCATTTGCTAGAACTTGGCCTATGTCCCTCTAGTTAAATCATTGGCTGTAAAATGCTTTGAAACATCCTGAGGATCATAAAGGCACCATCTTTTTAACTGGGAGAAGCCTATTGCTCCCCCTAGTGTCAGCTGGTGGTCCAGACGAAGCGGTTCCTTCACCTCCTGGGCCAGCCTGCTTCTGGCTCAGGCCAGATGGTCTGCCCTGAGTGCTCAGTTTCTTTGATCAGTTCAGAGACATCATGATAATGAGGTTTGGATCACCAAATGGACCAGGTCCTCCAGCCACACGTCCAATTGATTACTCAGCAGTCAAAATCCACCCCACACTCTCAACAGAAGTCTCTGTTGGAATTAAGAGAGATGCAGTTGGAGCAATCCTATGGAAACCAATTAATATGTCTCTACCTGCTGGACACCGGGCTCACAAAACGGCATGACAAAGTTTAAAAAGCTTGCAGCATAACTTAAAAGATTTTATTTTAAACTGAATTAAATCACTTGAATGCAAAGGAATGAGCTGAATGAGAAGAGAGCATTCAATCCATTGAGTTTGCGCCTTCTATGAAATCATGGACACATTCAATTTCCCTAAGTACACATTCTACATACATGCTCTCAACCTCAAAAATAATCAGGCATAACACAAGGATATTCATTTATTTATGTTATATGCAAAAGACAACAGGATTATACAGCATTTGCATCACCCTTACCCCACCCTCCCTGGCCAAGAACAGAGGAACAACATATTTGTGTTCTTTATGTCCAGCTTATATGTCTCCCAGCCTGTTTTCAATCAGATCTCTTTCCAGCTCCTTTTTAAACAAGTTGATCAACTCAGCTTCAGTTAATTTTAACTGGCTGTTCTGGAAACTAGGGCAGTAAGTGAACTGATAAAAATGGCGATGCATGAAACCTCCCATGAAAAATAAATGAACCTTATTAATGCCACATGCTCACTAACTGCCAGTACTAATGATAACCTCTGATGTTCATTCAAAGTAAAGAAGGCTGTTTCTCTTTTACATGTCTGGAGATTCCTGTGTTTGCTCCTACAGGGGAAACAGAGATATTCTGCCCTTTACTACAGTGAATTTATTCTGTGGTTTCCTTTACCAGTAAAATAATAAAATGATAATGTTGCAATAAAAGAGAGTGCTGCAAATGCAATTCTCTTCACACTGTCACAGGACAAATTGTGGGGTAATTTTTTCTGGAAAGACTGCACAATAGGGAATCAAAAATCAGCAAGACAATTTCACATCTTGCTCAATCCACTGATAGAAGGTGAGAGAGGGCTAAATGAAGGATAATGGAAGGAAAGCTGCAGTATAGGAATAAACTAAAGTAAAGACAACAATAAGCAAGGAAGAAAGTATCCTAGTGTTTATGATACTGAACCAGTAAAATAATTCAAATTCCATCATAACAGTTTTTTAAAAAAATTGGACCAGCAGCAGAAAAAAAAGAGCTGGATTTAGATTCTGCTACCTCTATATCTGGTCTGACCTCCATGTGACTCCTCTGTGACACTGCGTGGCTGAATTCTTCTACTTATAGAGTAAATGGTGATGACAATAGATAGCACAGGGCAGGACTAGTTAGCTCAATAGATAGAGCATGGGGCTTAATGATAATGACAATGTGTGTTTAAACTACATACCTGGTAAGTTAGTTCTTGTTGTTCCCCTTCTTCCACTTGTCCCACAGATATATCATGACATAATTGAATGATAATGAACAGCCTTTGGACAATGAGGAAATTGTATGAAGAGAGAGTATAAATAGTGCCTTGTTGCCCACTTACCAAGAGCAGCCCTATTTACGATAAATCTGGCCAGGAACTTTTCTTTCAATTTTCCTCCTTTTGTCCTGTGTGTGAGCCCGTACACAGCAGTCACCATCCACTACCCAGTGAGCTTTGACTTGCTAAACTAGAAAGCAGGCTTTTTGCTTGTGGAGAGGATTACGTTATTGGACATATAATTTGATGTTAAATGGTGTTTATCAGTCTCAATGCCTGTAGAACTAATGACAAGGTTTTTTCTTCTCATTCCACAGACGATTTATTAAGGCAGATTGCACTTAAATACCAAACCAACAATTTCAATCCAAGGTAACAAAGAATGGTTGTTGAAGAGCTGGACCTGAGATGTAATGAGAAGAAATTATATGGTGTACATTTAAGTGCTTGCAGAGCATCTGATCATTGTGCTGGCACAGTGTAAATGTTAAACAGAACAAGTGAGTCAGGAGGCCAAAGGGAATCACCACGGCTCTGGTGACAGATGAAAAGAGCAACGGTCACGACTTATGCATATCGCCATCCATTGCAATCTGAATAGGCAATGGGAGGAACAATGCCTGCCCTCTCTGTTGATAGACACCAGACTGAAGAGGGAAACCCATGTTTGTCTTCCAATGCAGTAAAAGAGACTGAATGATGATTAGACTTACAGTGTGGAAACAGGCCCTTCGGCCCAACAAGTCCACACCGACCTGCCGAAGCGCAACCCACCCATACCCCTACATTTACCCCTTACCTAACACTACGGGCAATTTAGCTTGGCCAATTCACCTGACCCGCACATCTTTGTGACTGTGGGAGGAAACCGGAGCACCCGGAGGAAACCCACGCAGACACGGGGAGAACGTGCAAACTCCACACAGTCAGTTGCCTGAGTCGGGAATTGAACCCGGGTCTACAGGCGCTGTGAGGCAGCAGTGCTAACCACTGTGCCACCGTGCCGCCCACAAACAGCAGCTCAAAAGCAGCTCAAACAGCAGACCCCAGAAGTAAATGCGCTTTAATGAACCAGTCAAGAGAAAATATCTGCTGCATACAATGTCAAAATGGTTTATGTTTTCCAGTCTGATTCATATAGAGAATGACAGGCAGGAATGAGAAACAGCTTGCTAAGCAAACAGACCTATTATCAGGGGGTTGTAGTTTCAATGAGCAAGAGAAAAGGATGTTTAATAAATTCTTTTTTTTCCCAGCACCTGCATCACTCCTTTGACGGTGCAAATATGTCAGTGGGTCTGTATAATAGAATAAAAATACTCTACTGATACATTCCTCTGATAGGCCAGGTGGCAAGTGTACTGTAGTGCTGAAAGTGGTGCCGATCAGAAAAATGCCACATCCAATCCTTGGACTGTATTCAGTTCGCTGGTATCTTTGGGCCCAGATGCCCAAATAAAGTGGGCCCAGTTTTCTTTTCTCCTGGTCAGCCTTTTTGTCCTGAGTCTTTACTTGGATCCACAAGGGAATTCTTTTGAAAACCTTATTCAAGTAGTCATTATTAATATCAGCCGATGCAATAATTGTCAGGGGGTAAGTTATCATGACAGAGTTTTACTCAGCCTTCATCTGCCATTCATACAAACATAGCTTTCCGTCAGTAATCCCTAGAGAGAAACCAAGTCATTTTTTTTTCTCTTTTGTAGGCAAACTGAAGCTAATGAGTGTGCTAGCATCACCTTTGCCTAATTTGTCATCATTTACCGAGTTTCTTTTAGCAACAATTAAGTAACAGAAGTTTCCCTGATGACGTCTTAAAGGGTTAAGGTTCACAATTTTGTCCTCCTGCTGTACCCAACCACACCTTGCTTCATCATCTTTCATCTGTTCAGCAACATCCTTAGATCATCAACAGGGAATTCAGACAGAGTCACTACACCATTGCAATAGCAAAGTGGTTATGTTACTGAACCAGAAGCCTGGATTATATACATTTAAATCCTACCAGAACAGCTTGGGAATTTAAAATTCAGTTGATTAAATAAATTTGGAATAAAAAGCTACAATCATTCCTCTGAACCTGCCTGGATCCATTCCTGAGAATCCCCCATGAATGATCAAAATTGACGAGTGTGGCACTTGATAAAAATAGGTTAAAATTGCAGATATACGAGTTTTGCCCACGAATATTGATCTTTGTTGTTACATTTTTTTGGTGCTTCAAGGTAAATTCATGACTTTGCAGATATAGAGGATTTACTGTAGTACTAGTGGTAATGACCATGAAACAACTGGACTGTTGTTATAGCTCAGTTGGTTCTCTGATGTCCTTTAGGGAAGGTGAGCAACTGTTTTTTTAAACCAGGTTTTGTTTTTTTGTGATTTCATGTCCACAGCAATGTGATTGAATCTTAACTGCCATTTGAAATTGCTGAGCTAGTCTTTAGCTGTTGCGAGAAAGTATGACAGACAACAGTTCAGAGGTTTGGAATTCTGCAGTGAGACACACACTTTGACTTTCCACGACTTGCTGTTCAGTCAAGAGTATGATGGAATGTACTCCATTTGCCTGCATGAGAGCAGCTTCAACAATACTCCAGAAGCTCAACAAATCGACTCCCAGCCACCTCCTGAAATGTTCAATGTTTCCACTGCTGGTGCTCAGTGACAGCGACCGTTACCATCTATGAGATGTACTGCAACAACTCCCTCAGGCTGCTATAGCATCGTCAAAACATCCGACCTCTACTGGTATCCCATCACCAAGTCACTTTTTATTCACACACAACACTGATCCATCGCCCTCAGAGTCAGCTTTCAGAGTGAATGTAACCTCTGACCCTCCTGGTTCTTTTTTTTTTAGAACTCTCACCTCCTTCTGCCTCTGTCTTCTTCTTCTTCTTCTTCTTCTTCTTCTTCTTCTTCTTCTTCTTCTTCTTCTTCTTCCTCCTTCCTTCCTTCAGCTCTCTCGATGTGGGGCAGCTGGTTCAGGGATAGTCCCCTTCCCCTCTGACACCTTCAAGGAGGAGAGTCCTTGCACACATGCACACACTCACACTGATACCCTCCTGGTTCTATCTGTCAGCCAGGGCCCCCTGATTGGACCAGATTAACAGCTCCAATCAGGGAACTTATTCCATGTATCTACCTGGCTGTGGGTGGTATGTAACACACAGTAGTTTACTTCTTGCATCTACAGCATCTTGGAAGAAATTCATCTTGTCTTCAGGTGGCAAAGACATCGAGGTAGCGATATTCGCCCTGTCTATCTCAGATTCCGAGGTCTCAAAGCCTGACAGACAGGGAGAACCCACAGGTGCTGGAACAGTTGGAAGTGCAGTTGAGGGACCAGGCATGTTTTGCTCCCGCGCCTGTTTGCGAGTTTGCAGCTTTTATATGGTCATGAGCTTGTTGCAGACTGTCGCACCTACCCGAACTTTATAAAATCACTGGACCTGACCTCACATCAATCATGCCTCTTACCTATTCAGGGCCATTCCAGTGGCTCCTACACCAGACTTCCCCTGAAGTAAACTGTCTCTCACTTAGTGGAGTCTTGGGTCCTGTATTGGCGTTCCTAATGTCATTTCACCCTCCTCAGCTTGGGTCCAGGAATGTCAGATTTAACCTGGTATGAAGTCCTCACCCCATTAGTAACTCTGCTGGAGCTATCCCTGTAGTTGCATGAGGGGTGGTGAGTATCAAATAGGAACTGGGATAGTTTGGAAACTAGTGAAGCTACAGGTTGGTTCTTTAAACCTGCCTTCAATGTTTGGACTGTTCTTTCTGCCTGACCATTGGATGATGGATGGATATGGAGCTGACAAAGAAGAGCTTATGCCAGAAATATCAACTCTTCTGCTCCTCGGATGCTGCCTGACCGACTGCACTTTTCCAGCACCGCACTCGTCAACTTTAGGAAATAAACCCTGCTGTAAGCTGTGGCCTGTTATCTGTGACCAACTTGGAATCCATGCATTGAAAAGATGCACACAGTTTTTCTATCATTGCTCCCATGTTTGATGAATAAACTGAATGCATATCCAGCCGCTTTATGTGGGTGTCTACAATGACTAATAACATTGAGCTCATGAAACAAACTGTCCATGCATTGGCGTTCCTAATGTCATTTCACCCTCCCCAGCTTGGGTCCAGGAATGTCAGATTTAACCTGGTATGAAATCCTCACCCCATTAGTAACTCTGCTGGAGCTATCCCTGTAGTTGCATGAGGGGTGGTGAGTCCAGGGTTTACTCAGCCATTCCCACAATTGTAGGGGAGTTGCTGGGGGTAATTTTTGTCCTTGTTGGAACCGAGACCCCTTTGATCACCCTTACTTTGTCTTTCAATTGGTGTACCCTGGTCTTGTCGACTCTGCAGCCCACCTAGGCCACTTGGGGTGCCTAGAACACATTTTTCCCTCTAAAGCATGTGCCTAAGGACTACATCCAAATTCTCCAAGTCCTCCTGATTCGTCTTCCATGTTATTAGCACATCATGCAGATAAATGGCAACCTGGAGTCGACCTTGTAAAGTGTTCTCCTTCATCCACTGAAAGATTGCACAGGCTGACAATACCCCAACTGGCAGTGTCTTTTATTGGTATAAACCCTTATGGGTATTAATTGTGAGATATTTCTGGGAATATCTAACCACAATTACAGAAACGCAAGGCTCATGTCAAGCTTTGTGAAGAATAGCTCCCCTGCCAGCCTCGCACATAAATCCTCAATGTGAGGGATTGGGTATTTATCCAGCTGGAGAAGTGGTTTACTGTTTATTTAAAAGCCCCACAAGGGTGAACTGACCCACTGGGCTTCACAATCGGTACAACCAGTGCTGCCCATTCTGCAAACTATGCTGGTTTGATGATTCATTCACTTTCCAGCCTTCTGATTTCTGTCTCTACTTTTGCCCCATAAGGCAAATGGCACTGGGCAGGCCTTGCAGAATCATGGGATTGCTTCCTGGTCAACATGTAAGGTGGTCCTGGCACCTTTGATAAACCACAAACCATCCTGAAAAACATCCAGGTATTTCATTAGGACTTCACTCGGGCAGTCATTTTCTAATTGAAAAATGTGGAGCCAATCAAGGTGAATCTTTTTCAACCAATTTTGCTCCATTAGGATTGGGTCCCAAGCCTTTTACTACAATCTGTGGGAACTGAACCAGCTGCTTCTCATATGAGTCCAGAACTATACCTTTACCCTTAATTTGTAAAGGTTCCCCAGTATAGGTTCTCAGTCAAGATTAGAGTGGTGCTGGAAAAGCACAGCAGGTCAGGCAGCATCCATGGAGCAAGCAAATCGACATTTCAGGCAAAAGCCCTTCATCTTTCCTGATGCTTTTTCAGCACCACTCTAATCTTGACTCTGATCTCCAGCATCTGCAGTCCTCACTTTCGCCTCGGTATAGGTTCTCAGTCTAGTTGAAATCTTTGGCAAACTTAAGAGCAAATTTTGTTAAAGACTGGTTCTGTAATCACTGATACAGCTGCACCGCTATCAACCTCCATCCGAACTGGGTGACCATTTAACCAGATATTTATTTTGATTGGTTCTGATTTGGATGTTGCTCAACAATTTAATTGTTCCAAACCAGATGTAGGTGGGCTTTCCAAGGTGTGCACACTCTTTGGAAAGCCCATGAGTTCATGCAATTCAGGCCTAATGGGACTCTTTTGCTATCTCAAGTCCATATATCAACAGCAACTTCAACGGTTTGCTGATCCAAATCCAGAAGAAAATTTTAATAATTTGGCTGAGACTTCGCTTTATTTTGCTGATGGCTGACTTAGAGACCCTCTGCTCAGGATATGTCTTGAGAGAGGCTGTGCAATTGCCTTCTCTTGTGATGGTGTTCCCCAAGCTTAGTTGCTCTGGCGAGTGTGTCCACTTCCATTGGCATACCCTATAACTCATCTGCTCTACTTGCTGCAGTTGTAGTGCCTGTTTGAAGTCAAGTTGAGCTTCAGCTAGTAGGCGCTTTTACATGCTTACATCATTATCCCACATACCATACGTTCTCTCAGTATCTCATTAAGGGTTAAACCAAAGTCACATGCTTCTGCCAGTTATCTTATCCTCATCAAAAATCCCAATATGGATTCCCCTAGTTCTCAAATTGCCAAGTAAAACCAATAATTTCAGAATTAGGTGAGGCTTGGGGTCAGAATATTCCTCAACCAAATCCATTGACTCTTGAAAGGTTTTAGTGTCTGGTGACTGAAGGAAAGTTAGGCTCCCAACAGCCGAAAGAACTGAGAGTCCACAAGCTGTCAGGAGAATTATTTGTTGCTTTTCATCTGCCCCAATGTCATTTGCTTGAAAAAGAAACACATTCTTTCCACATACTGGACCCAGTCTTCAACGGCAGGACCAAATAAGTCAAGCTTCCCAAATAACAACATGATGTCAGAAATGCTTACCCCAACTCAAAGACAATCATTGTGAGTGAACTTCTTCAGAAAAGTGCTTTTCTTTCATCTCCACTGAAATAACTCCACAGAGGCCGGTATCTGTCACCAAGTCATCCTTTGTTTACACATAGAGAGTCCCTGACACTGATCCAGCTCCCTCAGAGCCAGATCTCAGAGTGACCAGAACCCCTAACAATCCTGTCAGCCAGGGTTCCCTGATTGGACCAGATTAACAGCCCCAATCAGGGAATTCATTTTCTATGTGCCTACCTGGCAGACCTCATACAATCACTACAACCACCACCTAAAAACATCAAGGCATATTTATGGAAACATCACTACCTGAAAGGTCCACTTCAAGTCTCTCAGCCTCATAACTTGGAATCATATCGTCTTCATTGTTGCTGGGTCAAAAAACTGGACTGGACTCTCTTCCTAATTAAATGTGCTTACAGATGGACATGCAGCAGATCTTGGCAACCAGAGCTGTATCCTGAACAATTGATATTATACACCATGAAGGGAGAGTTCCCTGCATGACTATCTAAAAGCAAGTTCTTCGTCACAGAGGGTCGCGTGACAGAAAACCACTTCCTCTGATGTCAGGCTGCTGCCTTGTACCACCCTTTTCCTTTTCATCTTGTCCGTGTGTTAACCCTGTCCCGTCATCAGCATGTATGCATTTTTCCCTACATTGTTCCATTTCTATTCATTATCAACTTGCATCCCTCAACCCCACCCTCGCACCAGGTCTCTTGCGGTGAAGCTTCAGTTGTTGACCATTCTCTTGGTTTCCCTGGAGGATGGATAAGACTGGCTTGAGGTCTTCTGAGGAGCAAAGAGGAGCATTGGCTATTCCTTTTACCATGGAGAAGTATCCACTGTGCCGCTCTTGTGGATGGGGTGAATTGTTTAAGGTGATCCCTCAGCCGTCATTTGGCTGAATCCATCTTAGAGTCTTTCAGTTCCGCTCAAGCATGGGGTGGACTTGGCATCAGTTGTCCAGTGAGAGAGGTGGTTGAGAGCTATTTTCCAGAAGCCGATGTAGTTTGTTACCCAAATAGGGACATTCTCAACATTCCTGGGCTCTGTTGTTCTGTAGCTGCCTGGCCCATCCCCTGCTGTCCTCGATGAGCTGTGCAAGCTCCAGAGTTTCTTGCTGCGGTTGGTCACCATGAGGTATCTTCCAGTCACCCCACCTGGCCCCTTCCTCATTCCCTTGAAGAGTGTGAGGCCCTGAGGTTCTTGGTTTGACTGGTTGCTGTGGTTTCAGCCTGCCTTCCACTTGCCTGCTTCCTGAAGGGCAGTGCCCAGTCTGGTACAGCCCACCCTGCGGCCGCTGGCATGGAACACCATTAACGATGGCATTCTTGAAGTAAGCCCAATCTTGCCAAGTTTTCTCTGCTACTGACAATTAAAGAAGTTATCAGGCAAGGCTTGTGCTTCCCTACTCAATAAAGAATAGAAATGATTCTGATGGATGTAGCAGATTGGTGAAATTTCTCATTCCCCAGGGTGGAGTCACATAGTCATGTAGCTGAAAACCCTCAATGGGGTGACCTCTAGGCCATGAAAACATTCTGTGAAGGATTGCAGGAGCTCTGCTCACAGCCTGTGGGCAGTATTGAGATGCTAATTAGGATACTGATTAGGAATGATCAGCCATGATCATATTGAATGGCGGTGCAGGCTCGAAGGGCTGAATGGCCTACTCCTGCACCTATTGTCTATTGTCTAAATGAAAATGGTTGCTCCCATTGAAATTAAATCTTATTTTGTCTTTTATTCACAAAGAGCTCTGCACTCCAGAAATCCTTGGTCATCTGAGCTACTTTTTAAAAAGCTTCGGATCGAAATATGAATGCTTCCAATGGTAATAAAACATCAGTTTCATGTCAAATTTCACCATTTGGATTAATTTCCTAATTTTCCCATATAAACCAAGTCAGATTGTCCATTCACAGCAACAAGCTGGATCACATTCTATTCTGAAGTGGCTTTAACCCAAAATATAGAATTTTAAAGTGAAATCAAACATGTCCTTTAAAATATCCAATCAATCCATCCTCATCTGAGACACTCATAACCAATTTCATCCTGTTCACATCTGGAACCTTGCTCTTGTGATCAACTCTATCAAACTGTGTGCTTGACTGCCCCTATCCCAAACCTCCTCACCTATAATATCTCCAAGTTTGCAGATGGTAGAAAGCTGGGTGGGAGGGTGAGCTGAGAGGAGTTTGCAGACATCTTTCTGAGTGATTTGGACAGTTGTGTGAATGGGCAAATACTTGGCAGATTATAATGCAGATAATGTGAGTTAATTCACTTTGGTAATTAAAACAGGAAGGCAGATTACTATCTGAATGGCAATTGATTGGGAAAGGGGGAGGTGCAATGAGACCTGGGTGTCCTTGATCACCAGATATGGAAAGTGTACAGGAGCAGGGATGTCTTGCAGCAAATGTACGGGGCGTTGGTGAGACCATACCCAGAGTATTATGGCAGTTTTGGTCTTCTTCTTTGAGAAAGGATGTTCTTGTCATGGAAGGACAATAGCTTACCAGACTGACTCCTTGAATGAGAGATTTCTTCACCCAGGGAGTGGCGAGCCTGTGGAATTCACTGCCTGGGACCAAAATATTGAATGTTTTCAAGAAAGAGTTAGATATAGTTCTTAGACCTCAAGGATCAAAGGGTATGGGGCAAAAACAATAACAGAGGACTGCGTTGGATGATCAGCCATGATCCTATTGAATGGCAGAAGAGATTTGAAGGGCCAAATTTCTATGTTTTTATAATGCTTAAATGTCCAGTTGTCCCCTCAATGTTCTGTATGATGGGTGAGAAAGATCAACCACGCTTTCTCGATCAAGCCTAACAGCTCCCATGGGGCTATTTGATGATAGAGAGTATGTCCAATTGAAGTTAGTAGCCAGCTAACTGCATTTCCTTCTACTCGTGACCTGCCCCCATATTATTGAGGCATAGTGACGATGTCAGGCAATCCAGCCATCCTTAGGTCTATTGTGGCCTGTAAGTGGACAAATTGTGCCTACTGAAGGACCTGGTGCCACCTTTGCTGTAATTTTATGTGTGGCTGGCAAAGTGGAAAGAATACAGTCAGCCTGGCAATTTCAAGAATGGGTTAAATCAAGAATACCACTTTGGTGTAGGGTGAGTGCCCTGTACAATTTGGGGCACTTCCCTTAGATAGTAACTACACCCCCACCATTTTCCTCTCTGCCCTCCAAAACCTGACCCCAGCTCATCCCCCACTCCCATGTACACCCCCATTTCGGTGCCCAATCCTTCTCTGACCAAAATGATATGATTTACCCTAGGTCTGCACTTCTTCTCAGGAATCTTTGTCATCCTAGCACTGGCTATTACCTGCTTCTGGTTCTGCCGAGGCTGCTTGAACCTTGGCTAATTCTCAGGCAGTCTGTTTGACCAGTAATTTGTAAAGGAGGGACTTCCTGTCCTGAAGAGGCAGCCAAATTTATAATCAAGTTATTGACCAAATGTTCAATCAGAGGTAAGATGAGGACTGTGCCCCTGTAAAATTCACTCCTTCATTTCAATTTCAACTTCAAGCCATTCCAGTAGCTCTACCTCATGTAAATTTCATTCTGTGTATTTCATTATATTATTTCCTATATGTAATATATTCCATAAATGTTCCTTGAGAGAGGGATGGATGACAATGATTACGGAACAAGCTAAAAAACATTAAACTGAAAATAATAATTAGCAGCTGTACGTAATGCCTCATCAATTTCCTTTGTCCACCATGTCTTCCTTACTGGTATGAATACCATGTATTAGACTGGCAAATTGGTTGGGTGTAAGAACTGTGGTAGTCTTTTTAAATAAATGACCCATCTTCAAGCAATTTTCTACCAGGTGATATTTTGAACATCTAACCCACCCAGTCATTCATAGTGAATGTGATTCAAAAGAATATAATTCCCGATTGTCCTGACAAGTCTTGGTCATCAATAATATGCTGTAGGTCTTAGCCGAGCAGGTAAATTTCAGCCGACAAAGTACTATCATTGGTATTGGAAAGAATACATTGGGAATTCTACCACTTTTCACTCACCAATATATCACTCTTTAGTACTTGTTTCTTTACCCGACTTTCATAGATTTCATTGAACTAATCAGTACCATCAGCAGGATGGGACTCAGCAAGATCTTGGGGAGTGTTGACTGTCCGCCAAAGTTCTGGTCCGATCTGCCTCTTTCTGACAATGTCTGCATTGTACTGTATAGTATAATGGTACCATTTCCAAATGCTTCATAGTGAAGAATGGAATTAAATAGGACTGTGCCCTAACCTCCGCTTTGAAGGAGTTTAGCTCCATACTAGATCAGATGGCAATTTCTATAACCTGTTTGTACTGAAAATGAATACACACATTTTAACTGCAGAACTCCTATATGCTGATGATATCTCTCACATGGAAACACAGCTGCAAAGATTCATAGTTTGTCTCTCCCTTGCCAGTAACTTGTTCTCCCTTACTATGAGCTTTAAGAAAATTGTGGTTTTGGGATTGGGTATCATATTTCACCCCCAATTACACTAAATAAAACCTTGCTGGAAGTGGTTAACACATTCTGCTACCTTGGGTGCATGGTAACAGACACGCTGTCTCGAGATCCAGAACTCGATACATTCATAGGGGAAGTAGTTACCAGCACTGGCCAACTCACATACAAAGGATATCATCAAGCTGACTCTTCAGGACCACGTCACTGCGTTTGAGGCTGGTGCTGTCAGGGTCTTGATGTATGACTGTGAAGAACTTACAGCTATCAAGAAGGGAATGTCAACACCCTTTATCTTTACGGTTTGCAGGATATTCTGGTAATCCAATGGGAAGATATAATAACCAATGTGACAGTCCTCTTAGGTGTGAATTGCTCAGGTATGACAGTACTCCTCAAAAAAAAAACAAGTTCACTGGCTTGGACATGTTCCCAAGATGGAAGATGGTCACACACCTCAGGATTTTCTGTATGACGAGGTAGTTTCAAGGATGCTTTCAAGCTTGACATGAAGGTTCTAACAACTGAATTTTGCACCTACATGCCCCTATTTGACCAGAGAGGACAATGGTGACTTAAGCTGTGAGTTGGCATGTAGCACCATGATGATCAATATCTACAGCAGCTTGGCAGTGGGTACCAACACCAAAAACAGCCATGGAGCCACCTACTTCTTCCGCAGAACCTACTTCTTGCAGATTGATCTCTTTAGCTATGAGCACAAGTGCACCATTTAAAGCAACCCCATACCCAATAGATTTAATTTGCTGCATGGCCATCATCATGTGTAGATAGAAGAATCCTGAGAAGAGATCTTGAAAGTTTAGGGTGTTTCACGAAGCAACATATTATTTTTGGACGGGGAGATTTAATAAGCCTCAGCAATCAATATATTAAGACTGTCATTGGAAGGTTTGATGAATCTAACTCAATGATATATTGGTACACATCTTGGAATACATCCCAGGTTTCCCTGCCCTCTATGTAAGCTTGAGTAGAATCACTGGCTGGTCTACTGTCATTGATACTTGTAAAGTTGGGAAATCCTATGGACCAGTATATTGCCATTATCATGAATAATAATGAGGTGAAGGCCTAGTGGTATTATCACTGGGCTGTTAGCCAAGGTTAATACTCTGAGGACCCAGGAAATCCTGCCATGGCAGACAGTGGAATTTGAATTCAATAAAAATATGGAATTAGGAATCGAATGATGACCACAAATCCATTGTCGCTTGTTGGAAAAACCCATCAGCTTCACTAATCCCCTTTTAGAAATGGAAACTGCAATCCTTACCTGGTCTGGCCTACATGTGACTTCAGATCCACAGGTTGACTCTTCAGTGCACTTGAGAAAATTAGGGTTGTGTAATGAATGCCAGCTTTGCCTGTGGCACCGTCATCTTGTGAGTGAATAAAAAATAATATTGTGAGTCTCACTCCCTAAAACTCTGAAGGCCTGTTGAATTGCACAATATTTTCAATGTGCTTCAGCTAAGATATAACTGTTTTTTTTTTCTAATTTCTTCCACTCTGAATATTGAAAAAGATGCCTTTATACTTTAGTGAATATGGCAATTGGTTTTCTCTTTGTTCCCTGCGCAGAATTAGAAAGGCAAATCATGTGACCTTAATGTCAGTGAAGGTTTAAAATATGTGACCCACTGTAACTGGAAGAGGCTGGTGCAAATGTCACAGTGATGTATACCTTGCAGCGCCTTAACCCAGCACTATGTGCCTGGAGAACCTGTTTGGTTTAGCACATCAAATCAAATAGCCTGTAGGTTTGGATATTTCACATCAAAACCATGCATTCCCTTGCTGTGTCAGGTCGGTATATTACAGACAGATTCAACATTCAGCCAAAGTTAAAAATCCGATGGAAGTAAATGGATATGACATGGATTAGAGAGAACTAGTGTCTTGCTCAGATTCACCTTAGCATTTGTTTAATTGCTTGTAGACCGTGCCTTCACATACACTCTATGTGTTATGTGATTCTTTGGCAATAGGATGCACATGTTCCCAACTATATTCAGGCTCAGATTCCCAAAGGGATTGGAGGCTTATGTACACCACCGCACAGTTTTTCAGCCACTATTTCGGCCACTAAGAAATGTGGACTAGAGAGTAGGAGTTGCTCATTTAAGTTGATTTGTACAGAGAATTCAATCCATTTAAAGAAAGCAGTATCTATGGTAGTGCTCAGGTTTTACATTTGGCAGTTCTTTAAAGAGAGGTGTAGCTAGTGAAAGAGGTAAGCAACTCTTGTTTAAAGCAGTTCAAGATTACAGAAAAAGAAGTCAACTGCTAGATGCTTTATCTCTAAGTCCCAGCGCAGACACTTTGCTAATTATAAAGCATATTCACCCAATTTAGTTATATCACACTGTGTCATATCCACGTTCAGCAAAAGATGTTGACTCATGTTGAGCTCTGACTTTCTGGTTGCCTGTCAGAACCTTACTGAAGTGTCTATTCTTTGATGAGTGTTGACAGGCTATTTACCTATGGTCCAAGTGTTCCTTTACCAACACACGTTTACAGTAAAAAAAACCTTTGCCTTTGTTTTCCTTCCACAGCCCAGATGTTCATGAAATGAAGCATGATTTCCTGTTTTTGAGGAAGGCAAGGAATGAATGCAGGCTGGGGTGAGTGGAAGATGAACTTCTCAGCAACCCATTTATGGTTTGATCAATCATGTTATGAGAATGTTGAAAAAACCTTTACATTTACATGGATGTGGAAATTGCAGTTTGCTGTGTTCTGTAGAATCTCAAAGATGATTGTGTAGACCTGATTTATCCACAACAGAGGTTTAAAACATGTGACCCCATCCACTCCCCCCATCCACCCCCCCAACCCCAACCTCCTCCTTGAGAAATGCAGCTGCGTTTTAAGAAGTGGTCAATGGTTTTGAGTAGTACAACTTAAGGGAGAGTGGTGGCCTAGTGGTATTATTACTGCACTGATAATCCAGATACACAGGCAATGTTCTGGGGACAAGGGTTTGAATCTAGCAATGGCAGTTGGTGGAATTTCAATTTTTAAAAAAATCTGGAATTAAGAGTCTAATGAATCCATTGCTGATTGTTGGAAAAATCCATCTGGTTCACTGACGTCCTTTCGGGGATGAAACTGCCATCCTTACCTGGATTGGGCTCAGATGACTCCAGACCCACAGCAATGTGTTTGACTCTTAATTAGGGATGGGCAATAAATGCTGATGCAGACAGTGACACCTCATCCTATGAATTCATTAAAGAAAAGTTACTGATGATATTGAGTACCCTACTGGGGCAGGCAGTCATTTACCATATGGTTAATGGTGGCTGAACTCAGTAATCATAAAAAACAGGTAGCACAAAATTGACACCGTAAAATCCCAAGATACTCAGAGGAATAGGCAAAAAATTGACACTGAGTGAATAAAGGAAGATCTAATGCATGGTGAAAGAAATGACTTGGGCGACACATTCATAATACAGGATCCAGGATTGTGCACTATTTCATTCTTTTAACAGTCATTCATTATTAGGCCTCAAATGCATTCACAAAGAGGTAAACAAAGTAATAATGCCAGGTTGGACGTGTTCTACTTCAACTCTAAAATATTTCTTGATGTTGAAATTTTGAATACAGGGCAGTATGCAACTGAACTACTGACACGGTTCCAGTCAATGGGATTTGTTTACACAAAGATGCTGACATATGACTGTGAATAGGTCTTTAAGTGTTTTGTTTTTTTCCACTTTAATTTATAAAGGATTCCTTCTACCCAGTGAAATTACTCTACACCTAACTGAGAGTCCCCTGTCAAGGTGTTTAAGATGATTACAATAGTTACAGTTGATGAAGAAAAGTCATATCCTCTGCTGTTGGAGTGTCAAATAATGGCCAGTCCCTAATATTAGAACTGGGTCATTTATATCAGGAAACACTTCTTCACACATAAGTTAGCAGAAATCTGGAACTCTAATCCTTCTGAAAATGGGGACCAATTGAAATGTCAAAACTGAGATTGATAGATTTTTGTTAAGCAAAGGCATTAAGCTTATGGAGCTCTTAAAACTAAGCTTTGGATTATTCATCACGTTTTTGAATCGCAGAACAGGGTCGAAGGGCTGAATATCTTACTCCTGTTTCAATTATTGCCCTGTAACCACATTGGTTATCTAATTTTCTTTTAGTTTTTATTAATTAATTTGAATAAAATGATAATTTCACAGTGTAAGACTTCAGCAAGGATGATGCAAACCAATAGAAAGGTATGATGAAATGATACTGGGTATAAGGCACCATGCTTGCTTTCTGTACACATATTCATGTGTCCACTTACCTTGACAGATGGCGTTGCTGATACATCATTTCTGGAGGGCTTCTTGTTAATCCTCCTGGCTTGTGAGCCACTACCTCTAATTGGATGGTAAGGACGCTCTGACCATTAATTATTGTTTAATGACTACTCCTGACACAGCAAGGTTGTATCCTGCATTTGATTCTGATGTCCGTTCTCAATCACACATGGAAAATCCTGCCTCTACTATCCTGGAAAAATGTTCCTAAATGAGCCAGCAATTTCAGGACCAGAAGATAGAAGAGAAACAAAATATGAGTCAAACATTTAAAGAAAAGTCTCACAAAGTCAAACAACATTTAAAGGTAAATAATTGGATTGTATACTGCTGATGCAAGGTCCAGTACATTGGGAAATGACTTACATGTAAACTATAATTTGAAATTTGTGTACTCCCACATGGAGAATGCAATCACAAGGTATACTTTAGAATATGTTATTATATTGTGTTTCACTGTCAATAATGGTCATATACCCTTCAGAGACATGTTCAGATATAATTACTATGTAGGAGCATGCAACCTGTGGGTATGAAGATCTCATACTCCATCATACTTGGGGTTACTTGAAGCATGAAACATTACTGGAAGCATGCTCCTCAAGGCTAATAAATGTCTGTAGCATTCTTCAATAGCATGAGGTCCATGTCCTGTTTTGTGAGAGATAAGATTAGCATTTCTGCTGGAGGCAAAATCGTATTATACTGAGCAATGGAGGCCATCTGTGAAAAGTCTCCAATACCTTGGTAGTAGATATTTGTAAATTAATTGAAGACAATCTGGACAACAGCTTTTACATCAGAGAATTTGAACATTCAGCAACATTAGTTCTGTGAATATGGACTTCCACAAAGATCTGTAGCTAGGTCATTGACCACCAAAAAGACAGAACTAATTTTGAATTAGACTGTAAGTTTCTTCAAAATATAAGAAATTCCAAACAGTCTCATACTTAATTAAAAACCAAAAGTCTGAAGATACAAATATAATAAAAGACAAGGGCTACAGACCTGAACAGAAATATGGCAAGAAATAAACATGACACATTGCTGATCCAATTTTAAAAAGGTGGTTAACTAACCTTGAAAGTCCAGCTCCAAAGCTCACCTAGAAGCAAATATCGGTTAAAACATTCCTTGCCTCAGTTCAGACCTCGGTCAGTTTAGCTGTTTTCTTACTCCAAATTGACATGAAAATAAAAATAAGTCTGTGTGATATTGGCACCCCTTACATAATGTAAACAGCATGATTAGGCAGAAGTCAGCAACTGCAAACTTGCCAATCTGAAACCACAGGCCTGTAATTCCTGAAGCAACAGTTTTAAAAAGACCAAGGCCCATGGATCAGCAGTTTTAATTTACCCTGTCACGGTAAGTGACATGTGTTTAAAATAGTACAATGTAAAGTTTATAAAGCAAAATTATGGATAACAGAACCCTAATTTTTAGTTGGGCATCCAGTAGCCCCTTTACTGAATTGGAACAGTTCAGGACACTTACACAGTTTTATTTTACTGATCAATTAATAGAAAGTCATTACAAAAGAGCTCCAAAACTCTTGCTTGCTATTGGCAAGGAGGGCTTTGCAGAATTAATTGGAAATATCCAAATAAGATCCGGCAAGTTCTTGAAAACTAGTGCAAGATAAGGATTAACTCCATCAACAATAAACTCCAACTCAGGTAAAATGCATAGCCATGGCAAGAGTCTAATGATTTGTCTGTCAGAAGATGTTGCAGCAACAGGCAACATCTCTTCAAATAGGAAAGAGAATCAGAGAGACTCATTTAGTCAGTCACCACCTCTATAGCAACTACATTTAGGAAGAATCTCTTAGAGTCCTATCATTGTCACTTTACTTGAGAGTAGTTGCAGGTACACGATGGCTGGAGGAAGAGCGCCTCATCTTCTGCCAAGGAACACTCCAACTACAAGGGTTGAATACAGATTTCTCCAGTTTCCTCATTTCCCCTCCCCCACCTTGTCTCAGTCAAATCCCTCGAACTCAGCACCGCCTTCCTAACCTGCAATCTTCTTCCTGACCTCTCCGCCCCCACTCCCATCAGGCCTATCACCTTCACCTTGACCTCCTTCCACCTATCGCATTTCCAACGCCCCTCCCTCAAGTCTCTCCTCCCTACCTTTTATCTTAGCCTGCTGGACACACTTTCCTCATTCCTGAAGAAGGGCTCATGCTCCTTGGATGCTGCCTGGCCTGTTGTGCTTTTCCAGCAACACATTTTCAGCAATAGTTGCAAGTATAAAAGCACCGTAGCAGGTAAACACCAATCACATACTTTTAGGTGCATCTGATACTATTGTTATAGTCAAGTGGACCAGCCAATCGAAAGGCTGCTTTTATCTATTTTCTTGGAATGTGGATTAAAAATGGGAAAGTTACTGCTTTAAACTAAGGTGAAAGAAAATGTTGCAATTTTTAAAATATGGAATTCATTGCCAGTTGTATCGACGGTGTTGCCTAATTCAAGAAGCGGGGAGTATACTCTATACCTCAGCTCTGTTGATGTGTTTTCAGGGCAGTTTTGCCCAGTGGTCCAGACTTTTGATTGTTTTGTTCAACCAGAACCAGTTGTGTGTGTTTGGGAGCACTCAGCACAGTAATAACGTTTTTATTGGTCCCTGGGTGAGTAGTTGCACCCTTGTGTTTGAACAATCCAGCAGTAATGTCCAGCTTGAGATAAAGAAAATGCCCAAATCCACAGTGCTTTCTCTGTCCCTTCTGTGAGAGGAGAAGTAAATAAGAAAATTCTAAGAAGCTCGCTATTTTCTTTCTCTGGCAATTAAAAGACAAATTGTCAACCACTGATTGCAAAATCGTGTAGGTGTTCTCACCAAAGAATCACATGAAATCAGAAGGAAACAGAAGAAAAACAACTCATTGACAACTGTAATCAGACTGGTGCCAAAACTGCACTTCACTGAATTTTTTAGTTCCTTTAACACTGTAATGTTTACATCATGTCATAGAGTCATAGAGATGTGCAGCATGGAACCAGACCCTTTGGTCCAACCCGTCCATGCCGACTAGATATCCCAACCCAATCTAGACCCACCTGCCAGCGCCGGGTCCATATCCCTCCAATAAAGTTCACCTGATGAAGCAGCAATGCTCCAAAAGCTCGTGATTTCAAATAAACACTACAGCCTTGTGTCATGTGACTTCTGACAGAGTGGATAAAGGGGAACTAGTAGATTTGTCATATTTGGACTTCCAGAAGGCATTCAAGAAGGTACCTCACTAAAGGTTAAGTCATAAGATAGGACCCCATGATGTTGGAGGTAGAATATTGGCATGGATAGAGAATTGGCTTATGGGCAGAAAACAGTGAGTGGGGATAAGGGGTTCTTTTTCAGGTTGGTGACTCATGACCAATGTGGTTCTGCAGGGTTCAGTGCTGCGACTGCAACTGTTTACGTTATATATTAATGATTTAGAGAAGGGTGTGAATGTACTTTAGCTAAGTTACGGAACAGAAGAGCCTTGGGAAAAGTTGATGGGCAGAGAGATCTGGAAGTGCAGGTCCATTGTACCCTGAAGGTTGCTGTACGGGTGGATAGAGTGGTCAAGAAAGTATATGTGGGGTATTGAATATAAAAGAGCTGGCAAGTCATGTTAAAATTGTACAAGACATTGGTTCGGCCGCATTTAGAATACTGTGTACAATTCTGGTCGCCACATTACTAAAAGGATATGGACGCTTTGGAAAGGGTGCAGAGAAGGTTTACGAGGATGTTGCCTGGTATGGATGTCTTGATTCTTTGTGTGTCTGTTTGTATATTTATGGATAAAGGGTACAGTTTAAGTTGTAGAGAATTATTTGTTTATAATTCTTGTTTCTTTCGTGTCATTGGTTAAATATGATTTGATTGCAATAAATAATGATCTGCTTGTTGATGATAAAAGCCTGGTATGCATATTCTTGTAATTTGAATTAGACAGTTTGGTAAAATTGGGTAACTTATTGGTTTAATAGGATTTTCATCTCCAGGAATAGTGGAGCTTGATTTCCAATACATTACAACAGGGAGGCATGCCAACATTTTCACACAGAGGGTGGTGCCTGTATGGAATGAGCTGTCAGAGGAAGGAATCGAGGCTGGGACAATAACATTTAAAAGGATATCTGAATAGGAAGGGTTTAGAGGGTTATGGACCAAGTGCTGGAAAGTGGGACTAGATTAACTTAGGATATCTGGTCGGCATGGATGAATTAGGCCGAAGGGTCTGTTTCCATGCTGTACATCTCTATGATTCTATAAACATGATCTGTCAGAGATGCATTTTGTTCCAACTACCTAAAAGCTGTCAAGTGTTTTTTTGGTATCTGCAAAGCCAGTGGCACCATATGAATACTGGCCATGCATGTGCAAGAAATCTGGTTCAAAAGACCATACTTAGATCCCAGAACAAAATTCAGGCGATCAACAAAATGGTACAACACCATAGCACTGGCAGCAAGAAAAGTTTTAAGAATGTGTAAAAATGTAAACTCATCCATGAGGTTCAGAGTCAACCAAGCAGAAGGAAAATTTTAAATGATGGCTAAGCTTTTCATGTTGCTAACCTCACACATGATGCCAATGGTGTAAGTTGACCAGGAGCTTTTCCAAGCCATTATTATCATATGTCCTGAAACAGCTAGCCTTGGACACTAGAAGCTAAAATTGGCACGGGAGTTTGTGTCAACATATTACCACAATGCATCCTTGAAAGTAAGGTGTAGTGAGGTCAGCCAGGTAGACCTCATAGAATATGTATTCTCTGATTGTGGCTGTTTATGGTCCAATCAGAGGGTCCTGGCTGACAGACTGAGACAGGAGTATCAGAGGTTCTGTTCACTCTGAGACCTGGCTCTGAGAAATCTGGACCAAAGTCTATGCACGTGCAAATGAAAGATGACTTGGTGACAGGATACCGGCCTCTCTGAAATCACTTGGTGAGATCTCATGGAATACAGGGAGAGCTAGTCATTTGGATATAGGACTAGCTCAAAGTTAGAAGACAAAAGGTGGTGGTGGAGGGTTGTTTTTCAGACTGGAGGCCTGTGACCAGTGGAGTGCCACAAGGATCGGTGCTGGGTCCACTACTTTTCATCTTTTATATAAATGATTTGCATGTGAGCATAAGAGGTACAGCTAGTAAGTTTGCAGATGACACCAAAATTGGAGGTGTAGTGGATAGCGAAGAAGGTTACCTCAGATTACAACAGGATCTTGACCAGATGGGCCAATGGGCTGAGAAGTGGCAGATGGAGTTTAAGTTAGATAAATGCGAGGTGCTGCATTTTGGGAAAGCAAATCTTAGCAGGACTTATACACTTAATGGTAGGGTCCGAGGGAGTGTTGCTGAGCAAAGAGACATTTGAGTGCCGGTTCATAGCTCCTTAAAAGTGGAGTTGCAGGTAGATAGGATAGTGAAGAAGGCATTTGGTAGGCTTTCCTTTATTGGCCAGAGTATTGAATACAGGAGTTGGGAGGTCATGTTGCAGCTGTACAGGACATTGGTTAGGCCACTGTTGGAATATTGCGTGCAATTCTGGTCTCCTTCATATCGGAAAGATGTTGTGAAACTTCAAAAGGGTCAGAAAGGATGTTGCCAGGCTTGGAGGATTTGAGCTGTAGGGAGATTTTGAATAGGCTAGGCTGTTTTCCCTGGAGCATCAGAGGCTAAGGCTGAGGTGTGACCTTATAAAGGTTTATAAAATCATGAGGGACATGGATAGGATAAATAGACAAAGTCTTTTCCCTGGGGTGGGGGAGTCCAGAACTAGAAGGCTTAGGTTTAGGGTGAGAGAAGAAAAATATAAAAGAGATCTAAGGGGAACTTTTTCCTGCAGAGGGTGGTACGTGTATGAAATGAGCAGCCAGAGGAAATGGTGGAGGTTAGTACAATTGCACCATTTAAAAGACATCTGGATGGGTATGTGAATATGAAGGGTTTGGAGGGATATGCACCAGGTGCTGGCAGGTGGGATTAGATTGGGTTGGGATATCTGGTTGGCATGGATGCGTTGGACCGAAGGGTCTGTGTCTGTCCTGTACATCTCTATGACTCTACAACACTAAAAGGTATCTCAGTACATAGCTTCCTATGATACAGCCAATGAGAGACTATCTCATTGTGTACAGTGGATCACCAATTCCATGCATTGGCAGAATCACAGTGCAGTGTCAATATACAAGTTGATATTTGGTTCCCAGTATCTTTTACCTCATAGATATGCACAGATTTTGGACTAATTAAAATTCATTGAGATTCAAATCATACCCTTTATGATAGAATAAATCAGGTGAAGATCTCCAAAGGTATGCCTTTAAAGTAAGATACAAGACAGATTTACAAGTCCTAATACCAAAAGTACTATACCAAGATTTCGTGGCATGTTACATTGGGGTTGAATGCATAAGGTGACTAGCAGGACTCTGCATACCGCCCAGGGAAAAATCAAGATTTTCAATGATCCATGAATTCATGTAATGTATGTCAGAGGTATCAGCACTAGCAGCAGAGGGGATGGCCCATGAGAAAAATTACACCCTTGTGACAGATGACTGCTTGAAATTTGATGCCTTAGCCAATGCAACAAGTGTGACCACCACTGATACCGAAGTGCGATATTCAGTCTATTCCATTTTCTGGAGTGATAGCACCAGGTAACAGGCTGCAGTACACATAACACCATTTTAAGACATATGTATTTTATGGGGAGTAATCCATATCTCAATGTCACCACATTACCTCTGTTCAAATAGTCTAGCAGAATGAATGATAACTTCTGTCAAATCAATGATCATTAAGTGTGGAACAAAATTTTAACATTACATTGTTGCATTTTTGTGTAACACCAATGAGAAGGGGCCACCATCCATATGCTCAGTAGGCAAATGCAAATGACGCTGCCTCGCAACCAACCATCTAAACATTCCCAGACACAGAACGTTCTTCTTTAAAGACAAAGGAGAATGAAAACCAAAACTGTTCACTGAGCAGAGTGTAAATTAGAAATACAAATACATGGACACCAACCAAAGTTTCTAAACCATTAAAAGCAACCAAAGCCTTACAAATCAATTGTTGTTCATGACGACATATTGTGAAGGAACAGAAAGCAGCCGAAACCAGTATATGGGATATCAATCATGCACAAAGAGAATGAGGAAGACCACTCTGACGATAATGATTGTGTGGTGATACTGAGTGACAGCAACCAGCAGCAAGACAACTAAGTTGTTAAGTAAATGCAACCAAGGACAATGTATAACCCTTCAGAAAAGTACACAAGCACCAGGTCGGGATGAGCTGTCAAATGCCAAAGTTTTACTTCAAAATTTCAAATATTAATCTTGCAAACCCAATTTTACTTGTTTGTGTAATTATTGAATTGACTGCAAGTGC
Organism: Hemiscyllium ocellatum; assembly: GCF_020745735.1. Classification (NCBI taxonomy): domain Eukaryota; kingdom Metazoa; phylum Chordata; class Chondrichthyes; order Orectolobiformes; family Hemiscylliidae; genus Hemiscyllium; species Hemiscyllium ocellatum. The sequence goes on along the minus strand of NC_083437.1, from coordinate 33,902,106 downwards.
CTATGTATAACCATGTTCAACAGTTTAGGATAAGGTTTTATTTTTGGAAAAAGCGGGATATTGTGTTATGTCTCATGATCAGTATGGCAGTACACCTTTAAGAAACAAACTCATGATGTGATCACTGTGTCATAGCATGTGACCTCAGGATATAAAGGTCTCACATTGCATCTTAGGCCACGATCACTTGAAGTGTGTGATGGCATTCTGTATAACTTCTTAACTTAATGTCAGCCCAGACACTGATATGAGTGTGAATGTAATGTCTATATCTAATATACACTTGTAATAAATATCTGTTGTATTCATCAAAACCATGATATCCATGTCCAGTTTATGTTACAAGGCTGACTTAAGCATTGCCAAGTCAGTTAAAATAGCTAGCTGGAGGCAAAATCCCATCGGTTATAAGGTCATATTTTCCTACACTCACTAATGCCCACTTCGCACTCTCACTGAAATTCCACTAATATAGGGAGACAGAGAAATCTCCCTACTGTTGTCTTAGTTAAACAGGTAAGGCTTGTGTGTTGCTGTCTGTGAGAGATTTTCCATTCTCCACTCTGGCTGTGGCTTGCCTTCTGTTTTATGAATTGCTTCAAAAAGTAATGTCTTGCACCAGTTGAACTTAGAGACGCGACACCATCAAAGTATATGAAACGCAAAAAGAACCTGGTGTCAGAACCTGATGTCATTGCGTAATGGATCAAAATGAATGAAAACATTCACAGCAGTGTTCCTCATCAGCCAGTAATGGCATCCCATACTTTAAGCCAGAGGTTCTGGATGAAGAATATAGATTTACACAGGATGGAGGAAGACAACTATGGAACTCTTCGAACATGTTTAACTGGGAATAATGCCATCTAGTCAGTTTGCTGGTTCTGTTCTTTCTGCTCCCCTTTTAATGTAATTATCATCTGCTCAAAATTTAGTCATATCAACTTTGTTATTTTTGTAATATTAAGCACATGATATGTAACTGATTTGTAAATATAATACAACTTCCAATTTTTCTCAGATGAAGTACAATAACATTCCATGCTTATAGTCTTTATTTTGAAATTGTATGTATAATAGATTTTTATCAAATGGAGAAGCTGAGCATGTGTGAACTCAGCCCATTAGATGTTAGAATGCACAGTATAATGTTCCCCTGAAATTTGATTTTCTTTCATGTGAGTCTTAGGCAGATCAAAGCATAAAGTATTTCACTATCGAGGAGTGTGAAGTTTTTTTTGCATCCAATGTCAGCAACATGCACTCCCAGGCTAAATACGCTGCATATTAGATGTAGCATAAAGCTCCCTCAGCAATGTCTGATGAAGTACTCCCAAATGAGGTATAGAATGGTTCAGGTTTGAAGTAAATCTCCCATCAAATATTCCCAGCTCATCTATATCAAAGTATGAATGCACAATAAATCTCCCATTATGGTCTTTCCTTTGGTTTCGTATCGCAGCCACTGTTTTCAGTCTTCCTCTTTAGGTCTCTGTCTGACTGAATGTGTGTCCAGCAAGACCAGTTGCCTCTCTTTAATGTCAGTTTAGTTTCTGTGAGCTGCAGCTCTGGATGCAGCTCTGTGCCAATTCAATATGGTCATGTGATCTTTGTGTGTGGAGCAAGCTGTCACTAGTCCCCATTCCTTGACTGGGTTAATAAGCCTATTTGATTTACAATGATAGAGGAACAATCAAAAGTGAGCCTTAACAAGAGAAGACTCTAGTCTTCAAGAGATCTCATTTGTTGCATAATAGCAATTAAATACTGGTTATATTAGTTTGACAATGCTAATAAGACTATTGGGAGACATATGATTTTCTGATAAATCTTCTATCTGTGGAGCACAAGTATCTTAGAAGGCAACGAACATCCTACCCCTGCCAATGAGATAACTGATTATATTTCCCACCAACCAACTCATTAGTGGTGGCACGGTGGCTCACAGCGCCAGGGACCTGGGTTCGATTCCTGCCTCAGGCATGTGGAGTTTGCACAATCTCCCTGTGTGTGTGTGTGGGTTTCCTCCCACAGTCCAAAGATGTGCAGGTCAGGTGAATTGACCATGCTAAATTGCCCACAGTGTGAGGTACATTAGTTAGGATTAAATATAGGGTAGGGGAATGGGTGTAGGCGGGTTACTCTTCGGAGGGTTGGTGTGGACTTGTCGGGCTGAAGGGCCTGTTTCCAGACTGTAGGAAATCTAATCAAAAACTGAGACAGGAGCAAGGACAGTTATTTTGCTTCATGGCTGATCTCGGTACTGACAACACAGATCACCAAAAGGGTCTTAAAATTGACTGGTCAAAGGATCCATTTAAGTAATTTTTATCCTCTTCTCAGAAATTTCAGAGGCAAGGGTAGGAATGGATCTTTCCAAGGCCATCTCTTGCCCACTATCTGTGTAGGTGGGTCACAATGGTTTCCCAGTTGGGAAACTAGCCATCTTCCTCATCCATCAGGGAGGCAAGTGATCAAGGAGTTGGTGACAAGAGGCCCTTAAGTGCCCACTAATTGATAAGTTCAGTGTCTTAATTGCTAATGAGTCAAGAAAGTCACTTGTGGACTTTCTCACCCAGCACTACATTGCCAAAGAATATAAAAGTAATGATCTTATGCTTTAGTTATCCAGGGCATTGGTAAGGCTACATCTTGAACACTGTGTGCAGATTTATCTATTTATTTTAAGAAGGTACTGGAGGTATCTCAGAACAGGTTTACTAGATTGACATCTAGGATCAGTGGGCTGTCTTATGAGGATAGGTTGCACAGGCTGGACTTGTTTCCACTGGAGTTTCAAGATTGCAAGGTGACTTGATTGAAGTGTATGAGATCCTGATTGGTCTTGACAATTGGAAATGGAAAAGACATTTGCTTTTGTGGGTCTGTCCAGGACTACTGATTTGATTTGATTTGATTTATTGTCACATGAAAGGCTTTGTTTGCGAGCTGTACAGGCAGGTCAGAGTAAGCAAGGACGTACAGATAATAGGGCGAAAAAAATTATTGGACAGACTAAGGCATACGGGTTATACCACACAGGATGTGCACTGGGCAAGATTAACGTTAACAAGATCAGCATTATTTGAAGTTAGAGTGTCCATTCATTAGTCCAATAACAGCAGGGAAGAAGCTGTTCCCAAACCTGATGGTGCATGTGTTCAGGCTTCTGTATCTTCTACCTGATGGAAGAGATTGTAGAAGATCATTACCGGGGTGGAACAGGTCTTTGGCAGCCTTCCAGCAGCAGCGAGCCATGTAAGTGGAGTCTATGGATGGAAGGTTGGCTTCTGTGATGGTCTGGGCTGTGCACATTACCTTCTGTAGTTTCTTACACTCTTGGGCAGAGCAGTTGCCCTACCAGGCATTATACACCCAGACAGTAGTCTTTCAATGGTGCATCTGTAGAAGTTGTTGTGGGTCCATATGGACATGCCAAATTACCTGAGCTGCAGGTATTGTTATGCCTTCTTGACCGTTGCAATTATATGTTAAGTCCAGGACAGGTTTTCAATTATCGCTGTTCCTAGGAACTCTACACTCTCAATCCTCTCAACCTTCACTCTGTTGATGTTGGTGGGGTGTGTCCTTTTTTTCAGTACTCTTGTTTTGCCGATATGAGAGAGAGGTTGTTATCACAGTACCATCTCATCAAGCCTTCTGTCTCCTTTCTGTCTCCTGACTCATCATTGTTTGATTGTCCATCCTACCAAGGTGGTGTCATCAGCAAGCTCATAGATGGTGTTCATTTGGAATTTGGCTGAACTCTTGGGTGTACAGTATGAGAAAGTGAGGACTGCAGATGCTGGAGATCAGAGCTGAAAATGTGTTGCTGTAAAAGCGCAGCAGTCAGGCAGCATCCAAGGAGCAGGAGAGTCGACATTTCGGGCATGAGCCCTTCTTCAGGAATGAGGAAAGTGTGTCCAGTAGGCTAAGATAAAAGGTAGGGAGGAGGGACTTGGGGGAGGGGCGTTGGAAATGCGGTAGGTGGAAGGAGGTCAAGGTGAGGGTGATAGGCCGGAGTGTGGGTGGGGGCGGGAGAGGTCAGGAAGAAGATTGCAGGTTAAGAAGGAGATGATGAGTTCGAGGGATTTGACTGAGACAAGGTGAGGGGAGGGGAAATGAGGAAACTGGAGAAATCTAAGTTCACTCCTTGTGGTTGGACGGTTCCTAGGCGGAAGATGAGGCACTCTTCCTCCAGCCATCGTGTTGCTATGGTCTGGCGATGGAGGAGTCCAAGGACCTGCATGTCCTCGGTGGAGTGGGAGGGGGAGTTGAAGTGTTGAGCCACGGGGTGGTTGGGTTGATTGGTCCGGGTGTCCCAGAGGTATTCCCTGAAACGTTCCGCAAGTAGGCGGCCTGTCTCCCCAATATAGAGGAGGCCACATCGGGTGCAGTATGAACCTGAGAATGCATTCCTGGGTGGTTCCAATGTTGAGTGTTATTGTGGAGGAGGTGCAGTTATCTATCTTCACTGATTATAGTCTCTGGGTCAGGAAATATTTAAAAATAAGGGGTCATTCTTTCAGGACAGAGATGAGAAGAATTTTGTTTCTCTTAGAAGGTGTGCAACTTTGGAATTCCCTGTCGTTAAAAGCAGTGAATGTAGATTCATTGAATATTTTAAGAAAACAATGGATAGATTCTTGTAGGGTGGAGGATTGAATATTATTGGGGTGGATTGGAATGTGGAATTCAAAACAAACAGAACAATTATGATCTTAACGTATGGTGAGGCAAATTCAGTGTCTACTTCTGCTCCGATTTCATAGAACCCCTACAGTGCAGAAAGAGGCCATTCAGCCCATTGAGTTTGTACTCTGAACAGTGTTAGCACTGCTACCTCACAGCACTGGGGACCTAGGTTCGATTCCAGCCTCGAGCAATTGTTTGTGTGGAGTTTGCGTGTTCTCCCAATGTCTGTGTGGATTTCCACTGGGTGCTCTAGTTTCCTCCCACAGTCCAAAGATGTGCAGTAATTTTGATTGGCCCAGTTGTGTGCAAGCTAGGCAGGTTAGCCATGGTAAGGGGTTATGGGAATAGGGCAGCAGGATAGGTCTGGGTGGGATGCTCTTCAGTGGGTCAGTGCGGACTCAATGGGCTGAGTGGCCTCTTTCTGCATTGTTGGAGGTCTATGAAATAGGAGTGTCTTTTTACCTTTTCCATGCTCTTCATGATTTTATAAACCTCTATAAAGTCACCCCTCAGTCTCCGACGCTCCGGGTAAATCAGCCCCAGCCTATTCAGCCTCTCCCTACAGCTCAAATCCTCCAACCCTGGCAACATCCTTGTAAATCTTTTCTGAACCTTTTAAAGTTTCACAACATCCTTCTGGTAGGAGAGAGACCAGAATTGCACACAATATTCCAAAAGTGGCCTAACCAATGTCCTGTACAGCTCCAACATGATTTCCCAAATCTGAAACTGATGCATTTACTTTAAACTTCTTTGAACGATTCAGTTTGTAGTGATATGGTATTGGAAATAAGGAAAAAGAGCTGTTTGTCTGGGTGGAGTTAAGGAGTCAGGATGCTCTGATAAAATGGTCCTCAATACATACAACAGGGAGTAAGCAATCTATTGTATCCAGGAAAGCATAGTAGACATTCTATGCAGCCTCCAGAAACAAGCAGGAACAAACTTGCTCTTTTGTTTTTCACTTTGTGTCTTCTCAATACTGACAAGGACAATCAAAGTCCCTTTAAATCTTCAACTTTCTTTGTTTATTTTCACACTGGCACAAGGATACCTGACTGCTCTGTCACCAGGCAGCCATAACACTAACTACTGTTAACTTGGCCACTTTTTCAGTTATTTCCCAAATTGCTGTCTTAAGAGATTTACTGTGCCAATGAGCTGCAGAGACATAAATTCAGGCTGAAACTAAGATAAATTATTAAAATAACATAGGCCAATTCTAGACACTGAGTATTCCTGAATAAATTATGCAAATACGCAGATATTATTCAGCAACAAAAATGTGCACAAGATCTGCATGTCTACATAAAGTATTTTTAACACTGGATCGAAAAATAGTGCTTGTATAATTAATGTATTTTAATGAATCGTGCCCACTGGCTTTAAAACTTTCGTTAAACTTCATTATATTGTCTGAAATTGAATGGAAGATTCCTTAATCTGTCCCAATGATTGGCCAGTGAGTGGACTTTTCAGTGTGAAACAGTGTGATCAACAAAACTCTGACTTCAGCTCTGTGCTGAGTAGGTGAATCTCAGCTGGTTAGAGTTAAAAAGGACACCACAATTCGCCTTAACATCCCCTCTCTGCTCCAAATTCCCTCTCTCTGGCTTTAATCCAAATAAATGTGCATCCTTGCCACTATCAATTAAAAAGCCAACAGACCTTTCACTAACAGACTAGATTACTCTCAACTCCAGTTAAATGGCTCTTGTTCCAATTTTTATTTTTTTGCTTCTAACTATTTGAACAACTGGTCAAAGAAAATGAAATACCCAAATTATTTTCCTTCAGTGTTGCTTGTTGCAATGTGGTAAACATCAGTTAGAGAGTCATGGAGATGTACAGCATGGAAACAACCCCTTTGGTCCAACTTGTCCATGCTGACCAGATATTATAAATTCATTTAGTCCTATCTGGCAGTATTTGGCCCATATCCTTCTAAACCCTTCCTATTCATACACCCATCAAGCTGCCTTATAAATGTTGTAATTGTCCTATCCTCCATCACTTTCTCTGGCAGCTCATTCCACATGTACCACCCTCTGCATTGCCCCTTAGGTTGCTTTAAAATCTTTCTGCTCTCATCTTAAACCTATGCCATCTAGTTCTGGAACCCCCCCCATCCTAGGGAAAAGGCCTTATCTATGCCCCTCATGATTTTATAAACCTTTATAAAGTCACCCCTCAACCTCTGGCGCTCCAGGGAAAACAGCCCCAGCTTATTCTGTCTCTCCCTATAGCTCAAACCCTCTAAGCCCTGGCAACATTCTTTAAATCTTTTCTGAAACCTTTCAAGTTTCACAACATCCTTCTGATAGAAGGGAGATCAGAATTGCACACAATATTCCAAAAGTGGCCTAATTAATGTGCTGTACAACCGCAACATGACCTCCCAACTTCTATACTCAATGCACTGACAATTAAGGGAAAGCAGACCAAACGCCTTCTTCAATATCGTATCTACCTATGCCTTCAATTTCAAGGAGCTATGAACCTGCACTCCAAGGTCTCTTTATTCAGCAACACACCTCACCATTAAGTTTGTCGGTCTTGAATTCCCAACACCTGGCCAATAAAGAACGATCCTTCCTTCACACCACAGACTTAATTGGAGTAGAAGTGCAAAGCTAGTGGAGTGTCCAGCTGCCATTGTCCCACTTATTCAATCCTCTCCTCACCAATCCTACCAGAGGCCTGGGCACATGATTCAGCTCCAAGTTTGGAGAAGTGGAACACAAACTGTAGTTTATCGGTAACAATCTGTGTTACAATGAAAGCATTTGTTTAGGGAAAGTGTAACGTGACACCTTGAGCCTTGAAAGTAAAATGAATGACATACATACAACTATGCTGGGGATGTCGTGGATTTATGAAGGCACAATGCTATCAATGTGATAAATGTTAAAAATTCCATGTGTGAATTTGAATGTATATGCAATTGGCATCAGGAAAATACATGGAATCAATATAGAATGCAGAACATAGAACAATACAGCACAGAAAAGGCCCTTCAGCCTTCGATGTTGCGCCAACCTGTGAACTATTCTCAGCTCGTCCCCCTCGATCCCAAAATCATCCATGTGCTTATCAAAGGATTGTTTAAATCTCCCTAATGTGGCTGAGTTGACTACATTAACAGGTCGGGCATTCCACGTCCTTACCACTCTCTGCGTAAAGAACCTGCCTCTGACATTTGTCTTAAATCTATCACCCCTCAATTTGTAGTTATGCCCCCTTGAACATGCTGACATCATCATCCTAGGAAAAAGACCTTCACTGTCTACCCTATCTAATCCTCTGAACATCTTGTATGTGTCTATCAAATCCCCTCTTAGCCTTCTTTTTGCCAATGAGAACAGGTTCAAGTCTCTCAGCCTTTCCTCATAAGACCTTCCCTCCAGACCAGATAACATCCTGGTGAATCTCCTCTGCACCTTTTCCAATGCTTCCACATCCTTCCCGAAATATGGGGACCAGAACTGTATACAATATTCCAAGTATGGCTGCACCAGCATTTTGCATCAGGACTTATATTAAATTGACATCAGATACAAAGGAAATTATAAATGGAACAGACAGGAAGTTGGCACCACACTGCGTGTGAACCTGTTGTTAGCACTACAAAGGTCAGGTTTCTTTACATATCCTCATCTGATACTGTAACAATCTGTCAGATATCTATTTTAATACACTTTTCAGAATTCTGCAATGCCATTAGTCTCCTTAACTAATCTTCTGCAACACTGACACAGGATTTTGTATTTGTCTTGATGGAATGTCATGCATTCTAGTTGCCCTGAAGTGTATTCAGATTGGCATTCCTGCAGAGAGTTAAACTGCCTTCAGAAATAGGAAACTGCTACTTAAGTCAATGTCCATTTTAGTATGTGATGCCAAAGACAGACATGGTGTGAGATGCACAGTATAGCAGCCAGGTGTCCAGGTCATCACCATGACAACTGATTTGGCCACTACCATCATCGTAAATGATGTATCGAAGTTGAATCAAATTATCGAATGCTTCATCTGCGAACGAGCCCAGTTTGTTGGTAAATATTGAGAAATTGCTCATTCCAGTTACCTGAACATATAAATTGCATCAAAACGGATAATGTATGTATATCAATGAGATAAATATTGACATTTTTTCCTTAATTTTAAGACCTTTTCATACTGCCGTAGGGCATCATGCCTGAGACAGTTGGATAAGTACAGCAAATGTTAGGTGTGGCTCAGTGACTAGCCCTGCTGCCTCACAGTATCACAGACTTGGGTTCAATTCCACCCTTGGGTGACTATCAATGTGGAGTTTGCACATTCTCCCTGTGTCTATGTGGGTTTCCACCCCCAGTCCAAAGATGTGCAGGTTAGGTGACTGTGCCATGCTGAATTGCCCATAGTATGTAGAAATGTGCAGATTAGTCATGGAGTACACAGGTTTACAAGGATAGGGTAGGGAGGGATACTGTTTGGAGGGTTGGTTGGGCCTAATTTGTAATGTAGGGATAATACTCTAACAACAGAAACTTCCATTTTAAATCAGCTAAAATACCCCCAGGCACTTCACAGAAGTAGTATCAAGCAAAACTTTATATTCAAACACATAAATTAATGCTAGGACAGTTTACTAAATATTTGGTCAAAATGGTAAGCTTTAAGGAGCATTTTAAAAGAGAAGAGATAGTTAGAGAGGATGTTACATTTAGGGAGAAAATTCCAGAACTTATAGCCTTGGCAGTGCAAATTACAGTTGTCAGTAATGGACAGAATAAAAGCGATGCATGAAACCAGAAACGGAATTGCGCAGAGGCCCCAGCAAGTGCATGCATGTTGCTGATGAGGAGCCTCATCCATCAGCAAAGAGACTCAATGACACATATATGGATTTCCCACAGAATTAATAGCTGGCAATTGGTAGTCAATATATTGAGAAAGTAATTCCTGACATATTGGCAAATGTTGATCCAAACTCAAAGCAATTTGGGACACAGAGTTAGACTTCTCAAGTTGATTCAACCATGGATTAAAGATGTAACCATACAAATTAGAAAAACCAGGCAAGCAGATGACTCTGCACAGCTTGCCATTCATTCTGATATAAAATTCCCTATTTCCCATCACCCATTGTCTTTCTTCATCCTGAAGGCCCTGATATATGCTGAGATACTCCTTCCACATTCTTGGCCTAATCTTGTGTAAATAATAACTGGATACTTAAAGATAACATTTGGAAAGTAGTGATCATACTGGTAATGGGCACCAGACTGTGTGGCATTCTTGATGACAGTAGGTACTCAGTGAATTAGATCTTAATATCTCGATTTTCTGTGCCCAATCACAGATAGCATTGAACAAATACTGCCCCTTTTCTATAAAGTTAAAAATCACACAACACTAGGTTATGGTCCAACAGGTTTAATTGGAAGCATTACCTTTCAGAGCGCCGCTGCTTCATCAGGTGGTTGTGGAGGACACAATTGTAAGGCACAGAATTTATAGCAAAAGTTTACAGTGTGATGTAACAGAAATTATACATTGAAAAATACCTTGATTGTCTGTTGAGTCTTTCATCTGTTTGAATACCATGATAGTTTCACTTCTTTCATGTGTAAATCACAAAACTTTTTGTTAGAAGTTGCATTCTCAGGTTAACTGTAACAATTGGTGTGAGCTATACAATATGTTGAAAGTGTTAGCCCCCTGTGTTCTCTGTCTTTGCCAGAATATTTAGATGGATTCTAATCTAAAAAGTGAGATAACAGAGTTTTACATGAATTCATGCAGTTTTTGAGCAAAGTACAATGTAACTCTGCAAATACAAATTCACCCCACAAAATATATGTATATGTGTGCATGTGGGTCTTTGTGTCTGTGTGTGTGTTTGTCTGGGTTGGGGGGTTGTGAGTGTGAGAGAGAGTGTATATGTGTGTGTAGTGAGTGTAGAATGTCTTAAGTCTGTCAGGGGGTGCATGTGAGAGTGTGGGAGTGTGTACGTGTGTCTGGGTTGGGGGGTTGTGAGTGTCTGTGAGAGAGTGTATGTGTGTGTGCATGAGTGTAGACTGGTCTAAGTCTCTGAGAGGATGCATGTGTGAGTGTGGGAGTGTGTGTATCTGTAAGAGTGTGTGTGAGTGTCTGTGTGCATGTAAGTTTAAATTAATACGTCTCCGTGTATATGTGTGTCCGTGTGTATGTGTGTGTGTGTGTGTGTGTGTGTGTGTGTGTGTGTGTGTAGGAATGTCTGTGTGTGTGTATAGTGCAATGGTGGTCATCTGTAGTGTGACATGAACCCAAGGTCCCAGTTGAGGCCCTCCCTATCGGTACCGAACTTAGCTATCAGTCTCTGCTCGGCCACGTTTTGCTGCTGCCTGTCACAAAGTCCGCCTTGGAGGATGGTCACCCGAAGGTCCGAGGTCAAATGCTTTTCTATTATACTGTCATATAAAATTTAATTACTAGCTAACAATATGCCTGTAATTCAAAATTTGCAGTACTACACACAGATTCCTACATACAATATCCTTGGTAATTGTATTTCATAAGCGCAACATGCCTAACTTAACAGGATTTTTTTCTCTTTACTTGCTGGAACAAAACTTTCATATTGCTGAACAGAGTGTCGCATTGCCAACATTTATTATCTGGCATTCATCAGGACAAAAGCAAGAGTGTCAAATATCAATTGATCACAGATTTTATAACAGGACAGAAGGGTGCTGGTTGGTTGATAAGTCAATCCTGATTGTCCAAATTGTGGCCATGGAATAAACAGGGCTCCTGTTTAATTAAAAACAAATGCTCAAAGCTTAACTACAGTCCTTTAGTTTGAAGTGAGTGTGTCCCTGTGCTGAATGCATATCACTTCCAGCAGCTATAAAGAAGCCACAATGTGAGCTCAACTAATTCTAGTAATTTGGCTGTTACTATGGCTACTAACACATTCATGATTATTCAGCACATGCTGCCTACCATGGACTCATATTTAAATGTAAGCATTTTGGTTTGGATTGCTTTTCACAAATACAATTTGTTTGAATATGGCCTATTTTCTGTATATTACAATCAAATTGAAGGAACATGCTATTTGGATCAAGAAGTTATGTGTTGGGGTATATGGCCTATGTATCTGACATTGCAGTGACAATTCATACATATTGTGGTTCAGTTGAGTGGTATGTAGAATATCTTTTGGGTTGACGACAACATCCTGTTAAAGGAAACTCCCACTTGAGTAAGCCACTGCATTGTAAAATGGCTTGTTCAACCCAATGAAAGCAAAATGTTGCGGATGCTGGAAATCTGAAATAAAAGCAGAAAATGCTGGAGAATTCAGCAGATCTAAGGTGCGTTTTATGAAAGAGAAACAGAATTAATGTATTGAGTCTGAACTGAAGAAGACTTCACATTAGACTCAAAATGTTAACTCTGTTTATCTGTCTGCAGATGCTGCCTTACCTATTGGCTTACTTCACCTGTTATTCAAATTTTTCAAATATATTGCCCCTCTAGCTAACTTGAGGTTGACTGGTCACTTTTCGTATCTGAAAGTGGCTCTGACAATATTATTGCAAGTCAATTCAACTTGAAAATATACCAATAGTATTTTTACTTTTCATGCTTCCTTGAAACCTAGCATTATTAATATTAAATACAAAACACCTGTCTGTCACATTATACCCTGGATCCTCTATCTCACTGCCGTGTTTATTTTCAATAGCTGATTATTTAGTTGCAGAATCACGGAAACCAGATTTGGCATGTTTCATGAATCCCGCTACTAGTGTTTTTCACTTACATCAATGTTGGTGTATAAAATAACTGTCAGTCTCATTCAGGAAGTGATATGGACACTCAGTTTGAGTAGTGGATTGAAAGAAAGGATCTCTGGTGTCAACATTTCTGTTCAATTTCCTAAGGATTTTCCTGAAACTAATTCTAAGCAAAACAATTCATAATTATTTTATATCCTCTATAGAATGAATTTACTACTATTCTGTACTCAAGCCACACAAGTTTCCTTCTCTATTACACATAGAGGTCCAGACTATCTTGCAGTCCATAATGAAAATAAGGATAAGAACATCCTTGCTCAAGTCGTCGCTTGTTGTAAAGAAATCTCCATGGAAATCCCCATGAACTAGCTTGATTGAGTTGTCATTTTCCTTGGGTTCACAAGTATTTATTTCTTGTTTACTTGCAGGAAGCTCACAAGGCTCACAGTGAAAGGGATAGAGGTAGCTCTTTTTATTTGTCGGTTTGTCGGAATGTGATGGACCCTATTTCCTCTCCAGAATAGCTGACAGCAATCGACAAAATTGTATTTTACATTGATGACCAAATGACTGACATTTCTCGGTTGTAGTATATTAATGTAGCTGGTGAATTGAGATGAATGTACCTTGAAAGACAGTGAAGTGAAATTCACACACTTTAATGCTCCTTACCAAGAACATAATAGCTCACTGATAATATGTGAAATAATTACTGCTCTATAAGTCTATCCTAGACCAATAGCAAAGTGTTGGAAGGAAGTCATTATCAATGTAATTAAGTGATACATGCTCAGAAATGGGTTGCTCACGGATGCTCAGTTTGGTGCTTCATTCCTGATGAAGAGCTTATGTTCGAAACATTGACTATCCTGCTCCTCAGATGCAGCCTGACCGACTGTACTTTTCCAGCACTGCACTTTTTGGCACTGATCCCCAGCATCTGCAGTCTTCACTTTCTCCTAGATGCTCAGTTTGGGTTCTGCCAAGACCACCCAGCTTCTGAGCTCATTACAGCCTTGGTCCAAACATGAACAAAAACGCTGAACTACAGATGTGAGGTGAGAGGGACTGCCCTTGACATCAAGGTAGCATTTGACTGAGGGTAGAACAAAAGAGCCCCAGCATAGCTGGAGCCAAAGAGAATCACGCAGAAAACTCATACACACAGCTATTAAACACACTTCTATTGCAGGTAAGGAAAAGGAAGCAGTCTTTCACTCTAGTACTGCCAGTCAACTAATGTCAAAAGAAATCATGATGAAAGAATTTTAATCAACTTACGAAAAAAATCTTGAAATTTACAGTTTATCTATTGTTATGGTGGTAACATCCACTATAATATGACATTCTTCATGAATGAGTCAAGGTCTGATCTTTAACTTTAGTTTTTTTATAGGAGTTTATTTCTTATTCCAGTATGTATGTCTATTGTTGTTTATTATCATAACTAGTAACTAATAAACTCACTATTTGTGCATTCAGGAAAGCCTGATTAAACTGGTTTCTTTCAAAACATAAACTCAATTGGTAAGAGAAAAATATCGATGAAAGGAAGGGATTCTTTCTAAACTAATTTTACTGCTACCACTAAATGAGACAGGTAAATAAAGAAGAGAAGATAGTTCATCTTCCTGACTCAGAAGCCTAACAATTTGAGCGATCCTGTTTGCAGCCATAACAACTTGAGAACTTTGCCCATGTCGTAGTCGTAACACGATTAACGTTGGTGTTTCGTCACCATGTATACAAATACAAATCACCCAGTCATGTTCCTATATCCTTTTGTGTTGACCCAGCTATCCAGTCTAATATTGAATGTTGATGTATTTACTGTCTTAACCCACTAGCCCAGAAGTGAATCCAAGTCTCACAATTCTTCACTTATCTTGTTTTCCATTCTAAAACTTTTACACTTAATATTATACTATGGCTTCATCATTCTTACCTCCACACCAACTGAAAATAATTCATTTCCATCTACCCTATCCAACCCTTTCCAGCAACACACTGTATTTTTTTACTGCTTGCTTTCCCCCAAATTCAGTCACTTTTTTTCAGTCATGCAAGTCCAGTGCTGTCAACATGTTTGTCTCCTTGTAATTGGAATTGGCTTTCCTTTTTCTCAGCTGGTTCTACTACTCCTGCACTGTAACAAGTGCTGATTGTACACAGATGGGGCTTTTATGTCAAAGCTGTCAGCATTGCACAAACCCTAGGTGTGAGATTTTCACTTGTGAGCTATTCACCTGAGGCAATAGCTAGCACTAAAGACATAAAACATGGTAGAGTCTGAAAGCTTCACAGGCCATGGTCAAATGGCATCAATTTTCCATTCCTAGCCTAATTTTACGCTACTTATAAAAATAACTCTTTCCATTGTCTTTCCCTTCCTCTTTTTTTCTTTCCTCTTCCTTTTGCTTCTGTCTTTTTTGTGTATTTCACATTTTACCTTCAAAGCTGTCTTGTTGTGGGATATTTGCAATTTCTTTACTTGCTAGAGCTTAAGGGAAAAATGAAATCAATTGGAAGTCTGGCTCTCTCAGTACCTGTAGTTTGATGAAATCCCTTCACTAAGACTGCTGGTCCCATTCATTCTTGTTCAGCTATCATAGATCCTGGGATCACCTACTATATCTTTTCTCATGCTCACCACTGAGAGAAAGCAAAAGAATGACGGGGGTTAGTGATAGATACAAGCACAATTGTTATTTAGAAGCAGGAAATTGTGGCCTCATTTTGCAGGCTCCTGATGAATGTAAAAAATTAAAGAGCTATTTTACAATATGGAGCTTTCTGTGTGAAAATTGGCTACCGCATTGCTGACAATACAACAATAACTACACTTCAAAAGCACTTAATTAGCTGTAAAGTGTTTTAGGATGCCCCATGGTGATGTAAGGTGCTATAAATGCAAGTCTTACTTTTCTTATTGTACTATTATTCCCTTCACTATGTTTCTGTGCTCATTGCAATTTGATACTTCGTATTACACTATGGTTCTCCTTAACATACAATTTTTTTCTTTGTTTCAATGTACATTCATGTTCTTAATGAAATCTTAGGAACACAGAGCACTAAAGGAGTTAATTTAGCATTTAAAGCTTATTTGAAAGTCCAATGAATCCCTGTTGTAAATGTGCTTGTGGATGGGTCTTGGTAACCAGAACTGATTTCATTGATTTGGAGATGCAGGTGTTGGACTTGGGTCAGGCTGGAATCACCTGATGAAGGAGCGTCGCTCCGAAAGCTGGCGTGCTTCCAATTAAATCTGTTGGACTATAATCTGGTGTTGGGTGATTTTTACCTCTGTTTTCATTGAGTTATGCATATCGTGTACATGAGATTAGATTCCCTACAGTGCAGAAACAGGCTCTTCAGCCCACCTAGTCCACACCGACCCTCTGAAGAGTAACCAAAACCCATTTCCCTCTGACTAATACACCTAGTGCTATGGACAATTTAGCATGGCCAATTCACCTAACCTGCACATCTTTGGGCTGTGGAAGGAAACCTGACTACCCGGAGAAAACCCACGCAGACACGGGGAGAATGTGCAAACAGACACAGATAGTCGCCTGAGGCTGGAATCGAACATGGGACCCTGGTGCTGTGAGGCAGCAGTGCTAACCACTGAGCCACCATGCCTCAGGCAGTGATTCCCTTCCTCCATCACTGTGTTAGAGTATTAGAGTAACTCCTTACACTAAGCCTCATGTGATCTGGTCACTTCCTGTGATTTCATCAACCATTCCATTAACAGTTGCTACCTTACACCCCATCTTCTCCCTTTCGGTCACCTTCAGGCATGGCTGAAGGGTGGATGGGATATTTGGGAGCTGAGTACAGAGATTTGTGAGCATCAGAAATTCTGATCGGGCAAGACAATTAATGTATTGTGCAGAATGATGCCTTAAATCATAATTATTTTTCCATAAAACCTTACAGTTCAGAACCTTCTTTTAGATCCCATTAACCTGTAGATATCTGGATGAATTAGTGGTCTATGTAAAACTGTAAGTCTTTGTAAGATGTTTAAATCAGTCATTGGTGAATTATTAGTCATTATCCAAAATAACTAAGTCTATCAATGCCATGTATTGTAAAAAATTCCTTGAACAAGCCAATGACAGCAGCCAAGATGGGATCTTGTGGTTGTTTTAACTTTAATTCAGTGAGAGCTATAATCAACTACAATGAGGTTTTCTGTTTGAAGGCAAAGAGATCCAATCTGAGGTGTCCCCATGGTTACATGGGATTGAAGAGGCCATCAATCCCTTCTTTCAGTTTTGAGCATGCATGGAGCAGGTAATGCAATGGAAGTCATGCCTTTAATCGTTTTGGAGCTCAATGGCCACCAAACTGACTTTTGGGATCTTACTATTTGGTGGTACCCTGATGTCCTTGTTTTGTGTTTCAGTATCAGCAAATCGGCCATGGCATGAAGATGTGGGCACTATTCTGCACTGCTTGAGAATGAAGTTGCTGGAAGCGAACATGGGCTAGTCATTGAGGTAGTGTTCTCCTGTTGTGAGCTCTCTGTGTACACTTGCTGCACTGTTCAAATTTCCTTGAGTCTTTGTGTTGATGCAAATAAAAAATTGCTAGTCCAAGAAATGTAAGATTCCTCATCCTTGTCAAAATTGATGTTCTGTGGTACCAGTGTCCTCCAAGAATGCTGCAGACTGATGTTTACCTCGCACATACTCTGTGGTGACATCTCAGCTCATGAATTGTGGGTGAGATCTTTGTATTTGGGGTGGTATCTCTGCTATTTTCTGAGCAAGATGATCCATGGTTTATGGTCTGTCTGGATTGTAAATTTAAGTGTCAAAATGTATGCTGACAGTTTCTGTTTGATTTGAAAATTGTGGGCAACACCTTGGGCTGCACGAAGCCAAAGTGGTCGACACTGCTGCCTTACAGCACCAGGGACCTGGGTTCAATTCCAGGCTTGGGCAACTGTCTGTGTGGAGTTTGTACATTCTCCCTTGTCTGTGTGAAGTTACCACTAGGCCCTTCAGTTTCCTTGGAGAAAGTGAGGACTGCACATGCTGGAGAATCAGTGTAGAGAGTGTGTGGTGTTTGAAAAGCACAGCAGGTCATGCTGCATCTGAGGAGCAGGACAATCGATGTTTCTCCTGCTCCTCAGATGCTGCATGACCTGCTGTGCTTTTCCAGCACCACACACCCTCCAGTTTCCCTTCACAGTGCAAAGATGTGGAGGCGAGGTGGATTAGTCAGGGTGAATGTGGGGCTATGGGGATATGGTGGGGAGGATGGGTCTGGGTGGGATACTGTTCAGAGGGGTGCTGTCAACCCGATGGGCCAAATGGCTTCTATCTGCACTATAGGGATTCCCTGACTCTTTCAACTGTTTGTTCATCCCAAAAACAGGAGCAATCCTGCTTAAATAATTGCCATAGTGACTCATTCTGCTACACCTGATTGAGGAGGGATGTCCTCAGCTGTCTGACCATGCACACAAGGCCATTGGAACTTCATAACACTGTCAGGTGGAGGAGGCAGAGGAAACTCCCAAGTAGCCCGTCTTCTGGGAGTCAGCTCTCGTGCTTGATTCATGGACAATGTATCCCAAAATGTTGAATGTAGGCTTAGAGAATTTATAATTATGATTACATGGGAATGCTGTACCCTGCATGCACTGCAATAATGCCCATACACAAGTGTTGCATTACTGTCCTGTAGATAAGGGTGTCAGTCCTGTGTTAAATGGCTCCTGTTAGTGCATCATTAATGGCAAAAAATAACTAGGAGAAAGTAAGGACTGCAGATTCTGGAGATCAGAGTCGAGAATGTGGTGCTGGAAAAGCACAGCAGGTCAGACAGCATCCGAGGTGCAGGAAAATTGATATTTCGGGCATAAGCCCTTCATCAGGAATGGCAGGCATTGTCTGTGGAAGGTTTCTGGTGCAGATATGATTCTGAAAGGTAGCCAATTGATGCAGTATCCCCCAAATGGTACAATGAAAGTTGCCAGCAAAAGCCAGGCTCTTCACAATCTTTGCCTGGCTGTCATCAGTGGATACTATGGCATTGACCTGTCTTTCCACAGGCTTGTTCAGTTGTTTAAGGTCTACATAGATACGTAGTGAGTTATTAAGTTTGAGGACTGGACTATCCTTGATCACTAATTGGTAGGTTGTGTTACCTGCGATTTGACAATCTTAGTGTATTGTAGGAGGGACTTGGTGGAGGGGCGTGGGAATGCAAGTGGAAGGAGGTTAAGGTGAGGGTGATAGGCTGGAGAGGGGGTGGGGGCGGAGAGGTCGGGAACAAGATTGCAGGTCAAGAAGGCAGTGCTGAGTCCAAGGGTTGGGACTGAGATAAGGTGGGGGGAGGGGAAATGAGAAAGCTGGAGAAATCTGCATTCATCCCTTGTGGTTGGAGGGTTCCTAGGCAGAAGATGAGGCGCTCTTTCTCCAGGTGTCGTGTTGCCATGGTCTGGCGATGGAGGAGGCCAAGGACATGCAGGTCCTTGTCTTCCTCCATCGCCAGATCATGGCAACACGACACCTGGAGAAAGAGTGCCTCATCTTCCGCCTAGGAACCCTCCAACCACAAGGGATGAATGCAGATTTCTCCAGCTTTCTCATTTCCCCATCCCCCACCTTATCTCAGTCCCAACCCTCGGACTCAGCACCGCCTTCTTGACCTGCAATCTTCTTCCCTACCTCTCAGCCCCCACCTCCTCTCCGGCTTATCACCCTCACCTTAACCTCCTTCCACTTATCGCATTCCCAACGCCCCTCCCACAAGTCCCTCCTCCCTACTTTTATCTTAGCCTGCTTGGCACACCCTCCTCATTCCTGAAGAAGGGCTTGTGCCCAAAATGTCGATTCTCCTGCTCCTTGGATGCTGCAACACATTTTTCAGTTCTAATCGCCAGCATCTGCAGTCCTCACTTTCTCTTAGTGTATTGTAGCAAGGCATGCTCAGTTTTCCCAGAACAGCGAATATTGTTTGGAATTTTGATCTAATTATACTGAATTGACCTGGTTGCACAATTTGCCCACTTTGAAAATGAGTTGGAGATTTGAGCAAACTCACCAGCTTAGTACTGAACAGAAGTCTATGCTGGGGCATTATCCTTTTGCAATTTACATCAATGACTTACATGGGGAGAGTGAATGTGTGGTAGCTAATTGAAGATAACACCAAGGTAATTAGGAAAAATACGTTGTAAAGAAAACATCAGGAAGTTGCAGATGGGTATAAATTAGATTAGATTAGATTCCAGAGATTGTGGAAACAGGCCATTCGGCCCAACAAGTCCACACCGACCCTCTGAAGAATAACACACCCAGATCCATTTCCCTCTGACTAATGCAGCGAACACTATGGACAATTTAGCATGGCCAATTCACCTGACCTGCACATCTTTGGACTGTGGGAGGAAACTGGAGCACCTGGAGGAAATCCACACAGACACGTCAGTCGAGTAAGCGGACAAAAAACTGTCAGATGGAGTATAATACAGGAAACGTGGAGCTGTTCTTTTGGCAGGAAGCA
Source organism: Hemiscyllium ocellatum (assembly GCF_020745735.1). Classification (NCBI taxonomy): domain Eukaryota; kingdom Metazoa; phylum Chordata; class Chondrichthyes; order Orectolobiformes; family Hemiscylliidae; genus Hemiscyllium; species Hemiscyllium ocellatum. Next base: position 33,882,106 of record NC_083437.1, on the reverse strand, counting down.
TAGTAAAAAAGAGTATTGCTTAAATAGAGAATGAATACAGTATTCCATGGTGCAGAGGGATTTTGGTTCCAGTGCAGTGACATAATCAAGAAGACTAATGGATTGTTATCTTTTATTATGATAAAACTTCAACATAAATGTAAGAAAGTTATTAGTCAGCTATACAGAGCATATTTAAGACTTTGTCTTAAATACTGTGTACTATTTCGGACTCCTTATTAAAGGACGGATGTAAATGTATTGGATACTTGGAATGAGCAAGTACTCTTGTGAGGATCGGCTGGGCTTATTTCCACAGGGGTACAAGAAGAGTGAGGGGTGACCCTGGATGGAGTTGACAAGGTGGAAATGGAAAGCTTACTTCCTCTTGTGGGTCTGTCTAGAAATAGGGGACACTGTTTAAAGATTAAGGGTGATCCTTTCAGGACAGAGGTGTGATTTATTTTTTCTTCAGGGATTGTGTGCCTTTGAAATTATCTTGCTCAAAAGGCAAAGTCAGAAGTCACACAACACATTGTTATAGTCCAACAGGCTTGTTTGAAATCGCAAGCGTTCAGAGTGCTACCTTTCATCACCTGACAAAGGAGCAGCACTCCAAAAGCTTGTGATTTCAAACAAGCCTGTTGGACTATAACCTGGTGTCGGTGAGGACTGCAGATGCTGGAGATCAGAGTCGAGAGTGTGGTGCTGGAAAAGCACAGCAGGTCAGGCAGCATCTGAGGAGCAGGAGAACGACTGCCATTCCTGATGAAGGACGTTTGCCTGAAACATTGCTTCTCTTGCTCCTTGGATGTTGCCTGACCTGCTGTGCCTTTCCAGCATCACACTCTCAATGACAATAACCTGGTGTCATGTGACATCTGACTATGACCACCCAGTCCAACACTGGCACCTCCACATCATGCTTCAAATGCACTGGAGAAAGGATCATTGAATATTTTTAAAAGAAGATGGGTTTCTTTTAGGCAGAGGAATCAAAGATTATCAGCGCAGGTCGGAATTTGAGACACAAATAGATCAACAATGATTTTATTGAATTGTGGAGCACATCTGAGGAGTCAAATGGGCATTTTCTGTTCTTATTTTGCCTGTACTCATTTTTGAATGAACAATCTTGGTTTTAAAGGGCCTTGAGTATTTCTGTGATTTCTCTCTCTTCGTCTGGGGAGTGCATTGTGATTAGTTGCCCTTCGACCTTTGGTTCCATGCTTGCTGGGCCAACAAGTTGAATATTAATAGTTGGAGAAGTTTCTTTTTCAGCAGCTACATTGTGTCCAAAAGAATCTAAAGCCTGCCCTGATGTCCAGGTTACAATTTGTTTTATGACCATTAGTCACAAGATCCAGAAATTTCTCTTGGTGGCTCCTATCTCATGGGTGGTACAAGGTGCTCTATTGAGATGGCAACTGTTCTCTGCACTTAACGTTTTAAAATGGCACCATCTCTGACAGAGGTAGCAGACTATTTTTATGGAATGACACATTTTGCACCAATGGGGATATCTCCCACCATAATGAGAACATGGGCTAATGATGTCTACTGCTTTTTCCCACTTTTCCTTCAGTTTCTAGTCCGCTCACTTGTATTCCTCTGGTTGATGGACCATCCTCCTTTGGTTCTTGGAATCACTGATGGATATCTGTCCCCTTGAATGAAGCTTGATTCTGTCTGTAGTATCCTTGTAGGGCCTGGTTTGGGCCTGTCATGTGACAGAGTATCTTCGCCATGACAGGATTACATTCTAACACACCGAGTCAGGAGTCCAGTTAAACTTATTTTAGTTGGTCTTGTGTATTGTTTGTCACAATTTCTGCCATTTCCACTTGTTACTGGATGTCCCTGCTTGCAGTTTTGCATATCTTCCCTGAGGTTTTGAAAGCCATTAGTTTGTCTCCTTTACATTTTCTCTCATCATCTGAGACTCTTTCTGGTGTAGTTGTCTTCATCTGTCAGTTTCTGTTTCTGCTTGTTGTTCTCCTGCTTTGCTGTACTGCTGCTTTGTTCTGACATCGTGCTCTACAGTCTCCTGCAGCTGCTATCTTCCCCGTTATAAATTTTTGCACCAATACTATACATCTCATGGTGCCGTTCCTGTTGCTCCAAAGAAAGGTTTCCTGCTTTACTGTTGCCACCATTTTGTAAGATGGGCCTGGAGCAGCCCTTCGCAACCAGAGCTATTTATTTCATTTTAATTTTTTAATCAACCTGTTATTCAAAGTGTTATTACACATTTCTGGGGCACCCAGGACTTGAAGACCGACCTCCTATCCACAGGAAAGGACATTATCACTAGAGTGCAAGAGTCCTGCAGTAAAGTTGCCACAGTTCTGTTGGACCGATACAGCTGCTCTTTCATTAGAGAGGGATTATTGCCTCACAGTGGGTTAACCTGAGGGTCACCACATCTCAGGTGAAGAGTGAGGTTGAGAAGGAGAGTCCTTCATAGTAACAATAACTGATGTGCAAGTTGAATTCCACTGGCATCACTTGGTGTCATGAACCAGCTGTCCAATCAATTGAGTTAACCAGCCCAGACCTATTTGTTGAACTGTTCAAGAGGTTAGAGAAGAAATTGCGGGACGCTTAGCTGATCCTTTTGCATCATCATTAGCCACGGGCAAGGTCCCAGATGACTGGAGGCTAGGGAATGTTGTGCCCTTATTCAAGAAGGACTGCAAAGAAAAACCTAGGGACTATAGACAAGTAAGCTTAACATCCATGGTAGATACATTACATGAGAAGATTCTGAGAGATAAGATATACATGCATTTGGAAAGACAGGTTTGATTAGGAGTAGTTGGTATGGCTTTGTACATGGGAGGTCATACCTCAGAAATTTATTAGAGTTCTTTGATGAAGTGACCAGGAAGGTTGATGAGGGCAGGGTGGTAGATGTAATGTATATGGATTTCAGTAATGTCTTTAATAACCTTCCACATGGTCAGCTGCTCTGGAAGGTTAGATCACATGGACTCCAGGGGGAGCTGGTAAGTTGGACGCACAATTGGCTTAATGGTAGGAAGCAGAGAGTAATAGTAGAAGGATGCTTGTCAGACTGGATGCCTGTGACTAGTGGAGTGCCTCAAGAGTCAGTGCTGGGCCCATTGCTGTTTGTTGTCTATATCAATGATTTGGATGAGAATGTATGATTAGTAAGCTTGCAGATGACACTAAAATAGGTGGTAAGGTGAGGAAGGTTATCAGAATTTCAGCAGGACCTTGATAACCTGGGGAAGAGGGCTGAGCAATGGAAAATGGAGTTTAATATAGATAAGTGTGAGGTTTTGCATTTTGGAAAGTCAAATCAAGGTAGGAGTTTCATGGTGAATGGTAGGGCCTTAAGGAGTGTAGTTGAACAGAGGGACCTTGGAGTTCAGGTGCATGGTTCTCTGAAAGTGGAGTCACAGGTAGACAGGGCAGTGAAAACGGTGTTTGGCACACTGGCCTTCATCAGTCAGGGCATTGAGCATAGAAGTTAGAAAGTTATGTTGCAGTTGGACAGGATGTTGGCAAGCCTGCTTTGGGAGTATTTTGTTCAGTTTTGGTCACCTTGCTATTTGAAGGATGTTATTAAACTGGAAAGAGTGCAGAAGAAACTTACAAGGATGTTGCCTGGACTCGATTGTCTGAGTTATAGCGAGAAATTGGACAAGCTAGGACTTCTTTCTTTAGAGCATAGGAGACTGAAGGGCGGGGGGGAGGGGATCTTATAGAAGTGTATAAGATCATGAGAGGCATGGATAGAGTGAATAGATTCAGTCTCGTTCCCAGGGTTGGGGAATCGAGGACAAGAGGGCATCAGTTTAAGTTTAGAGGGGAAAGAATAAAAGGGAGCCTGAGGGGCAACTTTTTTACACAGAGGGTGGTATGCGTATGGAACGAGCTGCCAATGGGTGTGGTTGAGGTGGGTACATTAACAACATTTAAAAGGCATTTGGACAAATACATAGATAAGAAAGATTTAGAAGGAGATGGGCCAACTGCAAGGAAATGGGGTTAGAGTAGCTGCACATTTTCATCGACGGGGACCAATTTGGACCAAAGGATCTGTCTCTGTGCTGTAGGATTCTATGACTCTATGTTCATATAGTGCAGAGCAGAAAGAGAGCCTTGCAGGATTGTGGTGGAGAAATTTTTTACACAGTTACATGTGACCTGATGTCACTTTGTGTAATGTCAACAGCTATCGTATTGGTAGCTGCCGTCTTGAACTGCAATCCTATTTTCTGGATTAGTGGTGCTGGAAGAGCATAGCAGTTCTGGCAGCATCCGGGGAGCGGTAAAATCGACATTTCGGGCAAAAGCCCTTCATCAGGTTTGCCTATTCTTCCTGCAGAGTATCCTTATCAAGTATCCATTCAATTCCTGTTTGAAAGTTATTATTGAATCTGCTTCCACAACGCTTTCAGTCAGTTCATTCCAGATTGCAACAACACACCAGATAAAAAACATCCCCCTCATCAAAAAGATGAAAGAAAACATGAGGAAAAGCTTTCTTTCTGCAGCCAGTGGCAAATCACCACACAACAATTTAAACGGTACCACACAGGCCGTTTACTGTGATAAATAATTCACGCACAATTTTAAAGGAGCCCCACACTGGGAAAAAAATGGTCTGCCCAGAACAACTAAATATTTAAGTGCATCATTGGCAATTGCTTGCAATGTGTCTGAAAGGTGATGGAAGCAGATTCAATCGAGGTGCTCAAAAGGGAATTCGGTAAGCATTTGAAGGGCAAAATAAATTCAGAAGTGATACAGGATAGGGATGGGGAGTGGGAATGAACTAGGCTTAATTATGAAGACAGCAATTGCTGGAAAAACTCAGCAGGTCTGGCAGCATCTGTGGAGAGAAATTGGAGTGAATGATTTGGGTCCAGTGACCCTTCCTCAGAACTCAACTCAAGTTCTGAGGAAGGGCCACTACACCCAAAATGATTTCTGTCCACTGATACTGCCTGAACTGCTGAGCTTTATCAGCAATTTCGGTTTTTGTTTCTGATTTCCAGCATCAGCAATTCTTTCAGTTTTTATTTTAGTATTAGTCACTCTTGCAGAGAGCTGGCGATGACTTGACTAGTCACCTGACCTCCTCCTCTGCTCTAACTATTTCATGAAGCTATGATTCCCACTCCCTCTTGATTTATTGGCCATTGGTTGTCCATATTTCCCTGTGCAGACTTTCAATCAATACCAGTTTAGATCTTGACCATTGATGCATTTGTTTGGAATTGACAGAAGGTGGATCATTTAAGGTATAAGAACATACATCCTTGTTACCTTATCATGATCACATTAAAGATTACAAAGAAATCCATATCCAGCAACAGCAGCTCGGAAAATCTCTCACTCCCTCTCAACAATAAAGAAATTGCTCCTGGAAAGATTGCCTATGAACTGGACATTTTGCTTAATGAATTGCTTAACTGTTCAAATAAAATTCTATTAAAATGTTGGCAAAAGACAATTCCAACATTGCAAATCAGTCTTGACCAATACTGTTTGAAATCCCTTTGGGTCACTTCTTGTAAATGTCTATTACACACGTCAGACAGCATCCCATATTACTAAAACCCTAGGTACACAGTCACACTCTTCTATATTACTGTTTACATAAATGTGCGTTTGGATTTCAGTTTTATTAAAGTTATAAAGCCCTCAATTGCCTTTTGCACAAAATGTAATCTATAGAATACTTGAGAGGTAACAGTATACATCAATGCTGCTTGATAACATCTATTGGCCTCTGTCGTGGACAGGAACTCACGAGCATGGAGTTAATAATGTCATCTTAAAGAATGCATCTGGCAGAAACGAATGAGAAATTGAATAAAAGAGACCGGTGTGGCTATAATGAGGACCATGTGAGTTCCTTCAGACAAGGATTAGGCAGGAGGGGGCTCGTACCGAAGATCACTTTCAATTAGATGAGCTCAAGGCAAATGGACTTGGCGAAAGATTGAAACAAGAAGGAAGAGGTTTTCATTCACTGCCCTGGGCTGACATGAAGGATTTAGCAGAATGATGTTAATTGAAGGCATAGCAGTACATAGACCTGGCCCAAAAAAAAACTTCAGAGCGTGGAAGCTTTGATTTGCCATAAATTTTACTTTTCCCTCTTCTCTTACAGCAGAGTCAATCAACTGTGCAGTGCTTGAAAACACAGTAAAAAAAACCCAGACAAATTAAGTAACGATAGGCTTGACAAGTCTTAAGTGTAACAGATATGGAGTTATGACAGAAATGATTGATACAAAGGAAAACATCAGTAGATTTCTGAACACGAGACAGCAAAATTCATGTATCTTTCTGCCTTGCTTAACGTTGTAGCCATATCACTGTTTGACTCTTAGCTTGGTAGCCTGATGAGTTGCCAAAGTTTGCTAATTATATTTATTTGTTTTTGACAAATTCTAGTTTTTCTTTAACCTCACATGGAGCTACTTAAGCAATGAGGCATGAGGTTTGCGTTTTAAGTGTGCCCCATGGGAGCGATGGGCAGGTCAACAATTGTGTTGTTACCCATCCTCATTAGAGCAGCTGAGAGAAGGTAACAAAAAAAAATCAGTTCCAGGTTTGGCATGGGTTATATCAAATCCGATGCAGCAGTGACAGAGGCCTGTGCTTGTCTGCGGGGTGCTGGACTGGACTACTGACACTTTCAGCTCAAACTCTGCCAGATCTGGGCTGCTAATTCCTCTCAGATGTTGCAGTCCAGTTTTACAAGCTGTTGGTGTACAAGTCCAGGAACGCAGAGTAGCTACATTCAGCCGAAGCACACCACGGGAAAGACTTCTTGCAAAGAAATCCTTGAATTTATGAGGTATGGTGGAGCTTCCTCTCAGGCTTCATTAACACTTTGAGGCCTATCCAGGTACTGCCCCCTCTTTTACTTGTTTCTTACGCTGCACAGTTGACTTGTGGGCCAACTGCAACGTGTTTTTAAACACGTTTCCCATAATCCGTGGAGGAATACATTGCCACAAGAATCAACAAGAACAATGGCTGGTTTACCACCTCAGTACAAAGCCGAGGGGTGATGAGACCAATTAAAATGGTATCCCATTACTCCTCCACCATTTGGCTCTCTTGAGATTAAACAACTCCCAAAAAACAACGATTTGAATTTGGAATTGTCTGGCACTTAGTTACAGAACCATTAACATTCCCCAAATAGAATGCTGAAAAACTAATAATACCTTCCAATGATCCTTCACTGCATTAGGTGATCCTACATATTCAAATTGTGTACACCATTACTTTAAAAAAGTTCAGTTAAAATAATAATTTGTTTAGACTGTCAGCTGTCTTACATGAGACAAACTCCATTCAACTAAGAAAGGAATATAGTCTCCATTTGCCCCACAGTTATGTTGTATCCTATTTAACTAATACAGCATTCATATTTGCATTATTGGAGTATAACCAACTAAAATCAATTACACCCAGTCATAGAGTCTTACAGCACAAAAACAAACCCTTTGGTCCAACCAGCTCACACCAACCATAATCACAAACTAAACTAGTCCCACCTGCCTGCACTTGGCCCATATCCCTTCTAATATTTCTTATTCATGAATGTATCCAAATGTCTTTTCAATGTTGTAACTGGATCAGCATCCACCAATTTCTCCAACTGTTTGTTCCACACACAAGCCACTCTCTGTGTAAAACAGTTGCCCCTCATGTCCTTTTTAAACCTTCCTCCTCTCACATTAAAAATGTCCCTCCCTCTAGTTTGGAACTTCCCCACCATAGGGAAAAGACCCTTTTCATCCACCTTATCTCTGCCTCTTGTGATTTTATAAACCTCAATCAAACGTTCCCTCTACCTCCTACATTCCAGTGAAAAATGTCCCAGTTTTTCCAGTCTATTTTTATATCTCAGACCCTCCGTTCCTGGCAGCATCCTGGTAAATTGGTTCTGATTTGTAGCATGAGGTGCAGTTGGAGGAGGAGGTCGAGAGCTGGCTCCTCCCCGTTGTGCTGAAGTATCAGGGCCTTCACTCAGTACGTATGCAGGTAGTGAGGATTATTGAACCATTAGAAAGCTGGGGACTGAGAGAACTCTTGTTATGCAGTGGTAGTGTCCAATCTCTGAGCCTGAGTACAAGTTTCACCTGCTCCAAATGTGTATAATGGGGAGGAGGGTGGGGATGCATGGCTGAGTTAGGGTAAGTGCAACACCTATCAGAGAGATGAAAGAGTGCAAAATAAAGGGTTGCATTTTTAATCATGTACTTCTCAATCTTAGGCTATTGCCAAAGCATCGGTGGCTCAGTGGTCAGCACTGCTGCCTCACAGTACCAGGGTCCCATGTTTGATTCCAGCCTTGGATGACTGTCTGTGTGGAGTTTGCACATTCTCAATGTGTCTGCGTGGGTTTCCTCCCGTTCCTCCGATTTCCTCCCACAGTCCAAAGATGTGCAGGTCAGGTGAATTGGCCATGCTGAATTGTCCATTAGTGTTAGTGTTAGGAGGGAAATTGTCCTGGGTGGGTTACTCTCCGGAGGGTCAGTGTGGACTGGTTGGGCCGAAGGGCCTGTTTCCACACTGTAAGGAATCTAATCATACAGCCATGTCACTGCTGCAATGTAGGAAATGCATCAGCACATTTGCAAACATCGTGGCTCCACAAATACCAATGTGATAATAACCAAATAATCTATTTTAATGAAGTGCCTTGAGAGATGAATGTTTGCTAGGGCACCTGAGAAGACTTTTCTAATTTCACAAAAGTAAAATACTGCAACTACTCAAAATCTGATCAAAGCTCATCAACATAAAATGCTAACTGTTTCCATATTGTCAGGGACTACTGAGGATTTCTGACATTTTACCTCTGCTGCTTTCCTCTGAATCTACTTGAAGGAGCTAGACTGGGACTTCGTTTAGTATCTCCTACGATAAACAATATCTCTAAAAATCTTCTGGTAGAGCATTGCAATATCACTTTCATTGGTTGCTAGAGTCTCCTGAGAAGGATTTGAACATACAGGCTTCAGAGTCGCAGTACCAACTGAAGCGCTGCGAACACGCAGGAGAAACTGAACCTGACTTCAGAAGCTGCCTTGTAAAGCAATAACATGGCAGTCGGTGATGAGAAGACATTGTCAGCTGACTCCAGAGGAGCAAAGTGGGCCAATCATTCTGGGTTAAGCTTTCTGCTTGGTACAGAGACACCAGCATTGTGACCTTTGGAAGACATCCAGCTGAAATGGCAATGTTGATCTGTCTTTATTGGTATTGGAGTCAACCCCATTTATTCAGCTCATAGTTGTAAGGAGTTTGCTTTCTCGGTGGAATTATTTTCACTGTAACTGGCACAGGACCAAACATGAATTATGCCAATGATGACAAAAACCAAAATACAATGGATAGACTGAGCAACTCTGGATTACTACCACTGGTCTGATTGAAAGGCAAAACAGGTTCTGGGGGCTTGAATGGCCTTATTGTGTTCCAATGTTCTTTTCATGTATTCTGCCTCCCCCAATTTTGTTTTCAATTCATTCACAGGATGATGACATCACTGGCTAGTCCAACATCCTTTGCCCATCCCTAATTGCCCAGAGGGCCGTTGAGAGTCAACACATTGCTGGGGGTCTGGAGTCATGCATAGGTCAGACCAGGTAAGGATGGCACCGACCCATCAGTGAACCAGACAGGTTTGTCTGACAATTGACAATGGAATCATGGTTATTAATTCATAGTATTTATTAGAGTCTTAACTCCAGATTTTAAAAAAATGAATTCAAATCTCACTATATGCCGAGGTAGGCTTTGAAGCCAGGTCACTTGATTAAGATAAAAAATGAGGTCTGCAGATGCTGGAGATCACAGTTGAAAATGTGTTGCTGGTTAAAGCACAGCAGGTTAGGCAGCATCCAAGGAATAGGAAATTCGACGTTTCGGGCATAAGCCCTTCCTGATGAAGGGCTTATGCCCGAAACGTCGAATTTCCTATTGCTTGGATGCTGCCTAACCTGCTGTGCTTTAACCAGCAACACATTTTCACTTGATTAAGAGTCCAGTCATAATACCATTAGGTTACTGTCTCCCCGAACTTGCCTTCCAATAGAGCTGCTGTGGTTTTATGCCCAACCTTAGTCAACTTGCCTAGGAACCTATTTGTGAGAGCCACTTTCCCTCTAATGTTAGATTTAAGTGATTCCTCTGAGACCTTTGAAAGAAGAACTCTACTGTGTGTGGAGTCCTTTCAAATCTTGAGGTAAATATTACAAATGAGAGCTCCAGGGGCAGAGTTTTGCAAGCTGGGATTACATAACAAAAATAGTCAGCAAATTGAAAGAGTGGAAATTCACAGGCAGTGGTTTCCTGATTTTTTTTTCGAGGCTGAATCAATTGCTGGGCACTGATGCTGGAATTACCATAAGCTGGATAAAATATTTTGATGAGTTAAATTTTTTTTTAATACATTTGTAGCAATTTCTTGAAGTCAGGCCAGTCTCTTGCTATGTAACGAAGGAGCTGTGCAAAGGAAGAACTGTGAGACAGTGTTTATCAATGTAGGTGAGATATGACAGCTGTTATAGCCTACATGCATACACATTCACATTGATAGCTGGTGAACATAATGAGCCCTTTCAGGCCTCACTCAAACATCAAGGATAACTCACTTGCAGCACTCATTCTATTAAGAACAATAATGGTTCCAGACCAAACAGGTCAGAGGTTCAATCCCTGGCCTGCGTGAAGTTAGTTGAGCTCAGTGAGGTAGGGATTAGGGTGCATTACAATTAACCTTTAGGCTGCTGGGCCAGATGCACAGAAAGAAACAGTGAGGTGCCTATTTCTGTTCACTATTCAATGAGCCCTGTTTCCCCTGTGGTGAGTTTGTTGGTGAAGGTGGTGGTGAATGGACGGTAAGAGGGTTCCTGTCATTTTCCAGCACCAGGACCTGAAATGGCCTCATCCTGTCTTTGCTGGAGTCAGGCCGAGCCATCACCATACAGGGAACAGGACAAGCACACTCTGGGCTAGCTAGATCCTGGAGTGTCCTTTGTTCAAGGACATGCAATGGCTGTTCCAGGTGGTGACTTGATGAAAATTAGTCCCCCACCCCACCTCCCTTGCAGCTGCAGTTGTCGCTCCTGCTCACTCCTCTCCTCTGATCATCATTCCATACCTTCTTCTCCCACCATCAGTCTTGCTACATTCTTGCTGCAATTGTACTGGGCCTTGGTGAGACCACAACTGGAGCATCATGTACAATTTTGGTCTCCTTATCTGAGGAAGGATGTTATGCTATGAAGGAAGTGCAATGAAGCTTTACCGGACTGATTCCTGGGGTGGCAGGACTGATGTTTGAAGAGAGGTTGAAATTGATGAGGATTACGTTTGCTAAAGTTGAAAAGAATCTCATAGCAACCTATATAAATATAATAGGATGAGATTGGGTAGATGCAGGAAAAATGTTCCTGATGATTACAGGGTCTCAAATCAGGGTTCATACAAATCAGGGCTCACTGTCTAAGGATATGGGGCACACTACTTAGAACTGAGGTAAAGAGAAATGTATTCACTCACTGAGTGAAAGCAGCCAAGGAGAAAGTGAGGACTGCAGCTGCAGGAGAACAGAGTCGAAGAGTGTGGGGCTGGAAAAGCACAGCAGGTCAGGCAGCATCCAAGGAGTAGGAGAGTCAATGTTTCAAGCATAAGCTCTTCATCAGGAATGAAGGGGTGGCTGAGAGATAAGTGGGAGGGGTGTGGTTTGTGGAGAAGATAGCTGGGAATACAATAGGTCAGTGAATGGGGGGGGCCAGTGAGGGGAGCCGAAGGTGATAGGTTGGAGAGGAGGGTGGAGCGGATAGACTAGGAAGGAAGATAGATGGGTAGGACAGTTCAAGAGGGCAGTGCCAAGTTGGAGGGTTGAATCTGTGCTAAGGTTGTGGGGGGTGGGAGGGTAGCAATTGCATGATTTCAAGAAGGAGTTGGATATAGCACTCGGGGCTGAAAATGATGTGGAGGAAATGTGGGAATAGGATAGTGAGTTGATGATCAGCCATGATCATGAATGGTGAAGCAGGATCAAAGGCCCCAAATCACTTGTTCCTATTTAGTTTGTTTCTATGGTTCAAACAGCATCCTGGGATTTGTGTCAATACCAGGCCCCCACACTGACAGTAGCGTTCTCCTCCCCAGTGGTGTTCCTGTCCCTGAAGCTTCAGGCTTCAGAATGGCTGGGAACTCTCAGGGTGCATGACACCTAACCTTTGAACCACCTTGGTTCTGGTGGAAGAACCACTGCTGGAAGTGCCAGTGCCTACTTCGTGGGGTGGGCCTTCCTGAGAAATGGTGATACGTGAATCTTGCTGGGTTTTCAGTGGACAGCAGAGACACCCATCACTGTCCTGAAATCCCACCCACAGAGTCATTCTGGTCCAGGTGGAAGCCTATCACTCCATGGAGACCAATCTCTGTGGAACAATCCAATCAGCCCCATTCCCTTGCTTTTTCCTTGAAGGAAAAGTGAGGAGTGCTGATGTTGCAGATCAGAGTTGAAAAGTATGGCACTGGAAAAGCACAGCAGGTCAGGCAGCATCCCAGGACAAGGAGGGCCAATGTTTCAGACATAAGCCCTTCAGCTATCCTTGAAGGCCTGTGAGCTTATGTCCCTCAAGTTAGCTTTTGAGATTATTGACTAATTCACCTTCCACATTCCTTGTAATCAGCAAGTTCCAGGATGAAGTGAGGACAAAACAGAAATTGCTGGAAAAACTCAACAGATTGAGCAGTATCTGTGGAGAGAAATCAGAGTTAATGTTTCGGGTCGGGTGACCCTTCCTCAGGATCCAGTGAAAGTCTTCAGTAAGACTTCAGAAAAGAAAGGAAAGTAACGCTACCATAATAATTAAATGTGTGGGCATTGTCAGATAATTACTCTCTTTAACATGGATTAGAGGGCATTAGTGAGCAGGAGTGAGATCACTACTCCACCTTTGATCATAAATGAATGAAAGATGTGTAGTTCTACATTGGCAGGGTGTGCCACATCATTTGTAGGCAATGAAGTATTTCTGAATACTGCCATAGCTGTAATTGATGAAACAGCACTCAATTTGCAGGCAGAAAGGTCACCTAAGTAACGTTGTGATAAGGATCAGGCAATTTGATTTTTAGTGAAGGATCAATATTAGTGAGGACATGGAGGAGATCTCCTTATGCTGTTCTTTGACATAGTGTCATGGAATCTTTCCTGTTTACCCGAGGATTGAGGAATTTATCTGAAGTCTTATCCAAAAGATGGCATGTCAAACAATTCAGGACTTTCTCAGCATTGAATTGCTAGCCTGGATTATGAGTTCAAGATTCAGAGATAAGAATGCAGCACTTAGTCATGACTGACACCCTTGCACAAGACTGGAAAAAATGTTGTTGTATTTCAACTGGTTGGCGCTTGTTCTGGTAACAGATAACTATATTGCACTGTACCTCACATGTACCGTTAGACACATACTCAACTATCTCTTCAACCTGTATCCCGTAGCAGTTTGTTCCATACCATGACAACTCTTTGTTGTCAAAAAGCTGTTCTGCCTTCCTTCCCCCTAAGGCTCTGCTTCTATATGTGAGGCAACAGCTCTGTCTTGTAGAGGCACTGAGGATTGGGGCTGGGGAGAGAGTGGGTGGGGGGCAATGCTGGGGTTGTGGGTAGATATATCATTTTGACTTTGGCCAGTGTTTAAACTAATGATTTGAGATGAGCTACCTGTGGAGTTTGCACATTCCCCCCGTGTCTGTGTGGGTTTCCTCCGGGTGCTCCGGTTTCCTCCCACAGTCCAAAGATGTGCAGGTTTGTTAATTGGCCATGCTAAATTGCCCGTAGTGTAGGTGCATTAGTCAGGGGTAAATGTAGGGGAATGGGTCTGGGTGGGTTGCTCTTCGGAGGGTTGGTTGGACTTGTTGGGCCGAAGGGCCTGTTTCCGCACTGTAGGGAATCTAATCTAATCTAAATATGTCTTTCCTTATAACCATTTACACTGACGTCACCCATTTAATAATATTGATCAAAGTCAAAGTGACTCCTGTGACCATGTGGAGTGGGTGAAGAGAAATTAGATATGAGCAGAGAGGCAAAGAAGCTGTCATTTTATTGCATACCTGTTTTATTTACATCACACCTAACATTCAATCCCACTGAATTCAATAGAACTGAATATCGGGTGCAAACTGAGTGCAATCCCACCCAAGATCAATTTGACCTCACAGTGATATTAATAAATTGGGGATCTTGAATCACAACAGTGACTGAAGCAGAATATCACAGAATGGTTTGTGGAAAGGCTATTTTCAATGGCACAGCTTCTCACTGCTTTGCTCTCCCGGGGTTGGTGGTTCAGTCATACATCTCTGTCAAGACATCTATGAATAAATTAACCTTCGAAAGATTAGTGCACTTTAATGCTATTGGGAGTTTCTAATACAAATGAAAATGGAAGGTTATGCACTCAAATCTAATTGAGTCTTTTCATTGTTTCATTTATCGTGGGCAGATGCAAATTTTCCTTCTGGGCTGTGCCTGCTGAGAGGATGCTTCAGAAAATTATTTGTCCAGCGCCTGTGATTTTGTGCCATAGTCTTTCTCCTTCCTTACGCGTGCTGGCATCAGTCGCCAAAGCTATAGAATCATAGAACAGTTGTATGACAGAAAGAGGCCTATCGGTCCATCATATCTGCACTGGCTGAACAAAGTAGATACACATTCTATAATCCTATGTTGCACAATCTGGTCCCTATTCTTCTAGCACTCCAAGTGCAGATCCAGGTTCTTCTCAAATGAGTTCAGTATTTGTACCTCAGCAACCAAACTAGACAGCTAATTCCAGTCACCTCCATCCTCTGGGTAAAATGTTTTTCCTCATGTCCTTTCTAACCTTTTTACCAATCACCTTAAATCTACAACCCCCCCGTCCCTCCCAAAAAATGGACTTCTCTGCTAAGTGAAACAGGTCTTCCTTGTCAATTTTATCAGATCCCCTCATTATTAGGTACAGTACACATTGATTAAGTCACCCTTCACACTCTTCTGTTCTAAGGAAAGTAGCTTAAACCTACCCAATCTTTCCTTAAACCCGCAATTTTTAGGCCCTAGCAAAATTTGTGGAAATCTCTGTACATTCGCCAGGGAAGTTATGTCCTTCCTATAGAATGGTGACCAGAAGTGTAACCACAACTTCTGCTGTGGGCTGACCAGTGTCTTGTACAGTTCTCACATTGCATTCCTACTTTTCTGTTCAAAACTGCAGCCAATGAAGAACAGTATCCCATGTGCCTTATTTACCTGTCCTGCCATCTTCAGGCACCAATGGTCCTACTTTCCAAAGACTTTCTCTTGCTCTATTTCCCTTGTTTTGTCTTTACACAGAGGGTAGTGGGTGTCTGGAACGTGTTGCCAGCAGAGGTGGTAGAGGTAAGGCACGGTAGATTCATTTAAGATGCGTCAACACAGATGCATGAGTAGGTGGGGAGTAGAGGGCTACAGATGCTTAGGAATTGGGCGATAGGTTTAGACAGTACATTTGGATAGGCTCAGGCTTGGAGAGCCGAAGGACCTGTTCCTGGGCTGGAAATTTTCTTTGTTCGTTGTTCTTTGTCTAACCTCCCTCAATTCATGACATCACACATCTCCAGAATGAATTCCACTTGCCACTTTTCCACCCATTTCATTGAAGCATTAACATAACCCTGCAGTCAACAGCCAGCTAACCAGGCAATTTATATGTCATCTGCAAATTTTCATATCACACCTCCCACATGTGAGTCTAAATCATTAATACATCAAAAAAAACAGAATGCAACAAAACAATGGAAGATGTAATTGACAGTATTATCAAGTTGCACTTACTCAACAATAACTCATTCCCCGCTGGTTGTTTAAGATCTTCTAGGTGTATTTTGTTCCGAACCCCAAGGCAGCTTTAGTAGATATTGATAAAGAACTGAATTCCAAGGTTGAGGTGAGTGTGACTGCTCTTAACATCATGGTTATATTTGACTGAATGTGGAATCGAGGGGTGTGAATGTGTCAGTGGGAATGTGGGGGGAATAATCTTAAATGGACAGAGTCAAAACTAACACTTTGGAAAATGTTAGAGCTGCTTATTTCAGCCCCAGGACATGGCTGCAGGGAATTTGCCAGTGTAGATATTTTCATGATCAATCTGTTCAGAGCTGCTATTACAGACTTCTGGATTAGGTGGGACTTGAACCTAGGCTTTCTACCTCAGAGTTAGGGGCACTACCATTGTGCTGCAAGAGCCCTAGTTTCCCAGGGTACTAAGCTGAAATAGCTTCAGCAATGTTGTTCATCATAAGATCAGAAGTGGTGATG